>NC_083626.1:20231214-20580262 GCF_963584025.1 Labrus mixtus | reverse complement strand
GAGAGACGCTATTCTGCCTGTTAAAAAGTTGTTGTACTATTAGATAGACTTTAAAACTACTATTTTAAGATGGAGAAGTTGGGGGCCCTGGTAGCCTAGTGGTTATTGTATGCATGTATGGATGCAATACACATCTACATAATATCATATAAGCCATTTATTTTCTATACCGGTCCCATCACGGTGATATAATTTATTTACAATAAATGTAACAGATTACTTAAGGTGTTCAGAGTGAATACTCAGAGCTCACATGTGCTCCATGATACTTCACATTAACTGCAGATGTCTTCTGTTGTTTAGTCTAGCTTCTATCAGTTGAGATTTATACCTGATGTAAAAGCTTATCTCCCTCCTAAAGATTTAGACAGTATGATTCACGCAGTTATAACATCTAAACTTGACTAACTCTTTGTATGTGGGTTTGGACCAGTCATACACTTAACGCCTGTAGCAGTTTCAAATGCGACTTCCTGCCTCCTGACTGGAAAGACAAAAAGGGATCCCATTACTCCGGTGTTGCTCTTCCTCCTTTGGCTTGATGGACTGACACCTTACCTAACTTCTCTATCTTCATACTCCAGCTAGAGCACTGAAGTTAACCAATCAGCTGCTTCTGGATCTGCCATAAACTGGGCTTCAAACCAGGGACCATAGATCCTTTGTCGTTGCTCCCCTGAACCTGTGGAACATCTTACCACTATAACTGTGATATCCCCCCTCCCCCCGACTCTTGAATGCCTTAAATCCCTGTTCAAGACCAATCTCTTCTCTTTGGCCTTCCTTTCGGGATCAGAACTTTTTTTTAATCCCAAAAGGTTTTCACTATTACTCTAACGACTATTTTATGAAGAATTCTTGTTTTCATGTTTTACCTTTTTACTCTGTAAAGCACTTTGGTCAACCTTGGTTGTTTTTAAATGTGCTATATGAATAAAGTTGACTCGACTTGACTTGACATCGGAACAGTCCTCAGCTGATTCCTCATGGAGACAAATGACAACAGCAGTGGTTAGAGGAGACATTCGCTGATGTATAAACACTACGGCCGTCATCAAACTGATTGACGTGGATGTAAAACCCAAATTGAACAGAGCAAACCTTTCACCTCCTGTCTGAGAAGCAAGACAGATGTTTATCATTTACAAAATGTTCCTTCTCTCCTTTAACCACTAACACTTTGATTTAAATGTCACTCACCTTTCGTACTTTTTGAAAGTACAGCTCGGGGAGTGCGTGAAGCCAATAGGCGATTTGGCAAATGTAGAAGAACTTGACCTGAAAACTGGACAGAACAAAGGTTGTCCAAAGGAGCCAGGGCATTATTTCAGCATGTACTGAGGTGAGATTAATATTATTATACTCAAAACTCTATTTCAAATGCGATAACATGAGCCATAAAAATAAATCCGGTGAGAAAAGTTGAATCAAAAACATCACTTTTCATTATTCCACGATATGAAACCTCGACTTTAATAGATAGAAGATTGATACATGATTCCCAAACAAGTTCAAACAGAAACTGCTCAAGCTTATTGTGGTCCCTTGCGGAGCTCCCAAAAGCGTTTTCATTGCGTGATTTGTTAATATTTGATTGTATTCTCTGTTTAATTATAAAGAACTAACGAGCAGTAGGTAACGACAAGTCTTTACTTACACCATGTAAGTGTGTGGGTAACCCTCCCATAAGAAGGTAGGATTCGTAGCAAAGTCCTCCTGTCAAGAGGCAAAAAGACAGAGAATAAGAGAACGACTAATGCATGCTGGGACATTGTGTTTCTCTCCGGGTCCTGACCCTCGTACCGCTGTGAGGATGCTGCAGCCCCAGATGAAGGAGAACAGGTAGAACGCCGCCAGCTGTCCGGACTCGTTGAACTTGCTGTGTTTGGTTTTTGACAGGTGTAACCTCCTGTTCATTTTCTGAAATCAAACAAACATATCAGAAACGGGTGGAGGGGACATGTAGTTCTTTCCTTTTCTTTTTTTTACGAGCATACATCACGCTGCCAGTCACTCAGAACTTCTTAAATTATAAAGAAAAATATTTTATGTATATACTGAATCCATCTTTGTCCCCCGTTCTTAAACTGTAAGCACATAAGAAAGTCTTCTCCTAACTGCCAATATTATAGGAGGCAGAACCTGTTTACCTAATCCCATAATAACTGTGAAGACTGATGAGAAAGAGTGGAATCCTGTTCTGAGAAAAGAGAGACAGCGGTTTCAAAAAAACCTTCTACCCTGTTGAACCTTTTCCAAAAAAGATTTTTCTTATTATTGGAATACAAATGTTTAAAAATACTTTTCTTCTATTGATGCTCGCCCTCTGGGAATTCATCCAACAAAAGACAAAAGCTGTGAGGAGCACGAGCGGTTTCCGTCATTATGCGACAGTGCAGCTGGAAATGTTTAGAGCCGAACGATTTAATCGGCCAGCCGATAACATCAGCCGATATTGGCGTATCGAGCGACTATCGTATCGACTCATTTTATCAGATACGCGCCGATATTTCTAGATTTATTCACTAGTCAAAAAGCACGTCATTTGAGTCTTACACTAGCAGTTCTCTATCACCAGCAGAGTGCGCTATATGGATCACAACAAGCATTATCACTCTCCAGAGTGTCAAGTGGTGACGCACGTCGAGCGTAGTCACTTTCCAGTTGAGTGACCATCCTGTCTTTGTTAAAACATCTTTTCCACAAGTGTTTGATAACTGCATTTAAGGGATAAATGCCATAAATGTGTATATCTATCTATCTCTAAAGATCGAACACAAATCAAAGAAAGATAACGCCTAATTTATTGGTATCAGATTTTTTTCCTCAAAAATCCCATATCGGTCGGGCCTTAGAAATTTGGACATGATTAGAACAGTTTATGTTTCCCCTCATCACATTTTTAAGCTCAAAGTTTTTAACGATCATTCATTGAAGTCACCATGTAACAGACAAACGATGTGGGGCCGATATCACGGTTGATGTACTCACGTCCAGTATGTACTCCTGTATTAACGCATGAAGGATGACTGCAATGAGCAGGTAGAAAAAAACAGTGGCCATATCTTTAGGGCCGTATTGGTAAAGGTTCACGGGCTCAGTCTTCTCATCTGAAGAAAAAAACAGAAGCAGAGAAAAGTTGAAACACTTTTGTCTAAATCAGGGGTGGGCAACTGGCGGCCCCCCCATCAACCCTCAATGTGGCCCTCATGTCAATTAATTGGAAACATGAAGAAAACTTGACAATCATGAAATCATGAAAACCAGAAATATGTCCATAATAATATTTGATCACTGGTATATGTTGAGTTAAATTTGAGACATAATTGACTGTAATCGTTTTTGTATCCTACAATTTGGCCCTCTGGCAGTGAGAATTAAATGAATGTGGCCCCTTGCTGTGACCAAAGTTGCCCGTCCCTGGTCTAAATGGTGGTTTAAAATGAGTAAACAACCACTGAAGTGACGGATGATGAAGGGAAGTCCAGTTAACTGCAAGGTTGGCTAGACAGTGGCATTTGGCTCACCAAGAACTTGTGTGACGTTGTACTGGACCGTGATGAACATGATGGCAAACTTTGCCGTGACCTGGAACACAAAAGAAAAACATTTACAATATTACATGACTGATTTCAGTAAGTATAAAGGTCAGTCACTGTGGCATCCTTCAACACAAGGGAAACCAAGCGTTTGTGTTAATGAACTAAATGTGTGTATGATCCTCTTCAATGGTCCCATGTCAGTGACCTATTAAACTGTTTGCACAGGTGTACAGAAACAGAATGTTTATCTTGTAGTGCGAAAGGATTGTGAAAAATGCAGTCATCATTTCATGCACATGTGTAATGAGTGAACACTAGATCCACAATTCTCAAAACTGGGGTCTGCCAAGGCTCTCTTGATGCATTATAAGCTCAATATGATTGCTACAATGACCTACTTGTGTCAGTATGATAGTGTCTTAACTTAGTATAAAGCTTATTATAGCTTCATCTTTGCAGGTAAAAGGCTGATAAGGACAAAATCTTATTTATCTTTTTCCGTTATCAGAAGTCCATTGGCTTGGTTTAGAAGATTAGGACAGGTTATGGGAGAGCATCCTTGTTTCATTCAAAGGTGGCAAGGTGCTAGTCAGCTCTGTCGAACCAAAGGGTAAGCCATTAAATGTGGAGCATGCAAACATGCAGACAACTTGACAACCTTACTGCCTTAAGGCCTGATACATGTTAAGCTATGGAATCGCTAGGGCAGGGGGGGGGGGAGATTTGCCTACTTGTAAAATGACCTGTCAGCTGCAGGGGCCTCCTAACCATCTTCTTTGGCAAGCAGTAAGACATACGAGAAGGGAAAGTGACACGCTAGCGACCTGCCCCTGGAGTGCTGCTTGCTGCTGTCAGCTCACGATACTTAGCAGCAGCTAGCATCACTCGGCTAACAACAGCACATGCCCCGTCCACTCACACAGTACCTCAAACATCAGGCCGAGAAGGATAATCATGGCCAAGCACGACACCATATCGGCGTGATTTTGGATCACAAACTCGTGGCTGAGCACCGGCGGGCTCTTGTTCTTCTTGCGGAAACCCATGGCTCATCGACAGGGACTCTCCACTCTCCCGTGTAGCTTGATCGGAGGTAGCTTTCTCTCCCCCCCCCGCGCGCCCCCCCCCCCCCCCCCCTCCGCGGCACGTCGGCGCTCGGCCTGCACGTCTCAACGGATCGATGGATGTTCGCTCCGACTGATCGCTTCCCCCGCAGTCCCCTAAGCACAAAGACCCGCTTGCTCTTGTGTTTAAAAACAGTCATGAAGTTGCATCGCATCAAACCAAACACTACAGCAGCAGCAACACCCACTTTTTTTTTTTTTTTTTTTCCCCACTGCCTGGTGAAGTCAGATGACGAGCCCTCCCACTTTAGAGACCCATTCATGAACCGCCCAGTGTCACCGACGGATTGACGTAGAAGGAGAACCCTGGCCCGTGGTGCCTTCACGTAGCCCACGTAAACGCCGATTTCAGAACAGTTGTTTTCATGCAAAGACTTCAATCAAGAAGTAGGCTTGAACATATCTTGAATTCAACTTTAGCGCCCTGAACTGGGTCTCATACAAACAATAGGATGTAAGAAACGTAATAATGTCATAATAATAATACATTTTATTTATAGGCGCTTTAAAGAACAGCATAGTAAGGACAGACTAACGGGCATTGCAACATTACACACACATCATAAAGATAACAACAATAAAGGTGAAACTACAGAAAACAGAAAATACGTCACAATCATACATTAAAAGCTTGTTTAAAGAGGTGAGTTTAAAAAAACTAAAAACAATGGCATACGGGGTTCCAAAAGTACCACACATTTTTTTTTAACATTAGGTGGCAACACGTTTTGTTTGCGTCAATTTGCAGGCAGGCTTGGGAACATATAGCCTCTGAATAATAAGAGTTTTTTTTCCCATTGCCTGTTTCTATTTTAATTTTTTTTAAAAGCATTAAATAAAAAGAGAATTAAAAAAAAAAAAAAACATTAGGTGGCAACATGTTTTGTTTGCGTCAATTTAATTTATTTTGAAATAGAATAGCTGAACCTGTTGTCATTTTTTTGTTTCAGAAAATAATAATAGTACAACCAAGGACAGGAAGACATTTCCCTCTTTACAACTTTTACCCTCAAATTAGATTTTACAGTCACAACTTGCAGGTCCAATTGTGTAATTTAGTGTTTAGGGTACCCTTGTAGCCCACTTTTTCCTTCTCCTAATCACTTTTCTACTCCTTTGTGTTTTATTCTGAAACAAATAAACCAGTGTTACAATTCTGTGATTGGCTAAAAACCCCATTTCTAAACAGGATTGTTTTTTTTTTTTCATCCCCGAGGCTGTAGCTGTAGGGTGGGTTCGAGGCCTATGCGGCACATTAAGGCCGGGCATTACACACAATTTAAACCATCAAAATATATCAAAGAAGAGTCCAGTGTGACACAAGCTGATAGCGCTGACAAGCTAAGTAACACAAGATATCTTGTCTGCAGCATGCCTGAGCGTGATTGTTGCTTTTTTTACAGTATCAACTCGGTGGTCGTCGTAGGCTACCGCTCGTCTTTTGCACAGATTGTGTTTGGGTTGTTTTGATGAAAAGACGAGAGCCTATGGTTGTTGCGGTGAGTGTTTGGAGCGCTTATGGTGTCATTACATTTTCATGCTTGGCAGGCTCAACCCAATATTTTAGGCTGTACTGTGTGTTTCATAATGAACAATTTAAAGAGAAAGCTAATGGTTGCAGTGTAAATCGAAACCTATGGTGGAAACTCATTAATTAACCTTCATGTTTTGCTCTTTTAATGGAAGAAAAAAAAACCCATTAGTGAATACAAGTTATATTATCTATTTATTGTAGGTAGGTTTAAATGTGGATTTGGTCTCAAATTAGAGTTTGGATTACATTTTAGTGCATCAAATTGTGCTTTTCGACGCTAGAGGGCAGTATGAGATTGAAGCAGAATAAGAGAAGGTCCTCACGGTCCTCATTCTCCCTTTCTCAGTTCAGTAGTGAACTCAGAACGATGTGACGCAGATTATAATAATCGACGACGCCAGCATATTCTGTGCATGGAGAAAATTGACGTGCATCGGCTTGTGTCATCATCGCCCGGCTAGCTCAGTCGGTAGAGCATGAGACTCTTAATCTCAGGGTCGTGGGTTCGAGCCCCACGTTGGGCGGCTTACATTTTTCCTCCTTAAAACTCATAAACTGAAACACAGGGGCAGAATACAGTGTATAATGATGAAAAACAGACGGTAATTTATAAATAAATATCTATATTTTCTTTAACAATGCCCTTTTTTGCATCTGTGGAGGAGTAATGCTTTAGAAACCCTTGTATGTGTAATTCAGCCCCGTAAACTTCATGCAACAGAACAGTTATATTGGACTAATATGTAGTCCATTATAAAACTGAAGTACCTAACGTTCATGGTGAAGTCAGTTTTGGACTCTGGAAATAGGAACATTTTGAGTGTATATCAGATTGTATTTATAGCAGGATTACTGTGTAGGATGATACAATATTATGCGCTGATAGTTTTCTGAGCACAGAGCATGTGATACCGTGTACATGTGGTTTATCAAGCTGGGTTTGGATTTTATATAAAAAAAATACTTTTACTGCACAGACAAAGGGAAATTCTACACTCATTATTTAACTATTCAACTTTAATTTAATTATTTGTTTACATAGAGGAGGAGCTAGGCATAAGAATATTAAATCAGTGACCCCCTCACTGGGTCATTATAAATAAAGGTTATTACAGTATTAAAAGTGTTGTGTGCTTTAAAAAGACATGGCTTTTTTTTACTTTCCTTTGCAACACACAAGTGGTTTCGGATTTTCTGATTTTAACAGCCTAATTTTGTTTTATTTGCAGACTGAAGAGCCAAATTAGGTGAAGAGCTATAGCCTCTCTTTTCTCTGGTAACAGCCAAGAGGGAGGGAGGAGTTTAAACAAAGGCCCTGTCCACATAAAAAATGGAGGCTTGTGCAAAGAAGCCATGGTGTCCTGCTCCTGAGTCTACAAGCTGCCATTTCTCCTGAAAATAAGACAACCCATCCACGATTCTACGCCAGGAAGATTCAAAATGTTGTTATATTGGGTTTGTATGTCCTAAATACTTATATTTATAATGTAATTTTGTGATTTTAGGCCTAGTTCTCTGCTTATTTTTCCTCCCCTGTCTCTGACAGTCACAGTGCTGCCCCTGCCTGCACTGAACAAAGATAATTACTCAGGAAACATTTCGGCCAATCAGACGCCGCCTTGCATCTTGCCTGTGAGGAAAGCGACCAGTCAGGATCGGGCTAACATCATTGGGGCCTGATCGCCTTGCCTGAAGAGCGGAGCCTTCCCCGGCTGAGGGCTGAGAGTGTCCTCCATGTTTTCTAAGTGTTGACATAACAGTGTGTCAGGCAGCCATGCATCCACAGAGGTAAGCTCTGTCTTTTTTATCTCAACTATCTGATAACAACATGGCTTCCTTCTTGTCGTTGTGCTGACTGTTGGTTTCTCATGAAGAATGTGCACACCTTAAAATCAGTCTAGTGTGCATGGGCAAGAGGAGGAGGAGGAGGAGTTGGGGTGGATTGGAGGCCTCGGCAGGCCTCTCTGCTCCACAGAGCTGAGGAGGGTGGGGGGTTGGGTAACGACTCTCACCCTTGCTCTCTTTCTGTGTCTCAGGGTCACATGGGTGCCCCAGACAACCAGGCTGCCATACAGGAGGCAGAGTGGACCATGGCAAATCCTTTTCCTTTTTTTTTTTATAATGCAAAAAAGAGTTAGGTTTAAAAAATGGCACCCACATCTCCTCTCTCTTGTGGCAGTCTTGTGTTGTAGCCTGGCAGAGGAAGAATGGGGGGATGGGCAATGAAGGAGGGGGTTATTATGTACCCTTTGTAAATGGATTGGCTCTTTGCTTTTTCTTGTGCGTCATGCCAGGCTGGGGAAGAAACATGGGGGGGGGCAACAGATGTGCTTGTTAGGTGGAAAAGGAGCACAGGGTGTGTAATGAATACTAGTTTTCATTTTTTTTTTTTAATGCATGTATAACAACACATTCAGACACGACAATTTTACACATGGAAGAAAAAAAAACGTAACGAGGAAGAAGTTTCTGCGCTCCATGCTGGTCAGTGAGGATTAGCAAGAGACTGAAACCAGCCTGTTGTTGAAGAGAAATCCTCCGTCAGATATTCCAGCATCGCTTCATGTAGAAACCCAGTTTACCTCTGATTACAGGCCCTGGGTTTACAGCCCTCTGGGTCGTTGGCTCTGCAGCAGTGTTGTGGCAACGTTTCCTCCACTCCACTCTCTGATCCTCAGAGCGGGCAGGCAGTGGCCATTTTGTGTTGAAGAGGTGCTCTTACTAGGAAAACTTTAGTCTTCCCCTTCGCAGGTCAGACGGCAAAACTGAACACAGAACGAGAACGTCACATGTTTTACAAGAGGTGTGTGAGAATATCTGAGGGAAGCTCTCCTCTGTTTGATGGCTTCATGTTCCTTTTTTTTTTTCATTAGGCTATGGGGCTCTAGACTGTCCTGTTTTCACACACTGGTGCAGAAAAAAAAAAAAAGATCCATAAGACATCTACACAAAGACAATGTGTATCAGGGAGCTTTTTTTCCTTTCCTAACAGAAGGCTGTTCACAGTGTTACATCACCCTTTTTCGGTTTGAGCAGTCCAATGCGTGGGAGAAGCAAAGAATCTTTCGCTTCTCTTGTGGCTTGACACACGGCAGGTTTTTCCACACAACAACAGCCAGAGAATAGTAACATTTCAATCAGTGCTTTCTCTTGAATTACGACTAGGTCACTCTTTCTGTAAATCCAAAACCAAAAGTCCTCTTGTGCTACTGAATAATAATAATAATGAGCTGTTCCTCAATTCTCCAGTGAACCGGTTGCATGAATGCGACAGCGATAGTTAAAAATGTCGGCGATGCTGACTGTTAATGTGTCAGGACAAGATGCCTGGGCCTCTCTCTGAGCCATGAGTTATGCATCGCAAAACCACAAACATATCCTCCCACAAGGCCCTTTTCAAATACCCTTCTGTTGATACTGTTCCCGTGAACAATTGTGAGATAAAATAAAGGAATATGTATTGTGCTACGCAGGGGGGAAATCTCTGCATTGCAGCAAAAGTGCTGGGTTTTTTTTTTTTAAGAGGAAGAGGGGAGCCTGCACACTCTGATCCGTGTGGCATAGCTCAGCCGACCAATAATGTTCCACCCTGTTGGCCCTCCAGCCAATTGCAGCTGCAGTTGAGGTTAAAGATTGACAATCAGGGGGAGAGCAGCAGGGAGAGCAAGGGCCTACTGGAAAATTCCACAGCCATCTTTGATTCACCCTTTACAGCTTTATGTAAAATACAGATCAAATCTCTCTTCTTTTTTTTTATACAGGATGTTCTGAGCTGATAGGTGTTGTTCTTTGATGCTTAAACATTGTGTGATTATCACAAAGTAGTCCGGGTTAAGAAAGCCTTTTTATGCAGTAATAGTCATTATTTTATGAAAAGCAGAATAAGGAGTTTTACTTTCTGCTTGTAATGAAGTTGTTCTGGTTCATTTCATGGGAAAGTTAAAGCTATCAGTGTGTATTTCCTTATCGGTCTGAATGTGTTTGTTCGTCTTGTGAAAGCCGAATGTGTTTTGCAAAACCTCAGAATCTCTTCAGGGGGTTTATGGTACAAGGGTGAGTAGGTTATTTTTCAGCCTATAGTACTTATTCCACGTATTTCCAACGGCGGCGTCTGTGAGAACAACAAAAACAAAACCCAATATGTTTGCAGTGAGTGGTATGTAGATATCAAGGTCAGTCTTTCAAATGTTTGTCTCTTTTTAGATGTGTAAAAAAAACAAAACCTGCGTATTCTTTTTTTTCGGACGGGAGAACAGGTTTGCCAGGATCGGAGCATTTGGCTTCACAGAATTGCTCTCTCCTTCTTCAAAATCAAATCTAATTATTCTATGACAGCACTATTCATGGAGGAAAAAGGGAAGCCAAGATCGAGGACGTGAAAAAAAAAAAAAAAGAACAGAAAATATAAATAACCCAGAGAGACTGGAGCTTTTCCCTTTGCTGGATTTTCTCTGTGTCTCCCTCTCTGTGTTTTACTCTTCCTTCTCTGTGATCGACCAGGAAAGGTTTGTCTTGACATAGCCGTGTGTGTGTGTGTGTGTTTTTTTTTTTTTTAAATGTTGGACTGTAATCTCCTCAGATCTCTGTGGTCCTCCTGCATGGAAGTGCCAGTGCCTGAGTCTGAGCCTCGGAGTGGGGGATGGGGGAGAGGGGGGAGGGGAGCAAGCTGTGGCCTCCATTTTCTGTGACGAGAGAACCCTGCTCGTCTCTCTCAGGAGTGGAATCCAAAGGCATTGAGTCAGTGGTGTTTCCTTTTTGTCCATCAGGTACTGCATGCAGAGGGGAATACTGTCAGTGTTTTCTTGAACCCACGTCTCTCTGGAATACATCCCAGAATCTGCTGAGGATTTATTTGCCTTACGCTTCCTGTGTGATGGATCATAGCTCCTGATCTGCCCTTTGGATCAGCACTCTCTTTTTTTTTCCTGCTGATCACCCTGTCATCCTGGTCTCTGCAGCAGTGTCTTGCCACCAGTATCAAGTGTGTTTAGAGTATAGGGCTGTGGCTGCTGTTGGCGGCGAATGTTTTCTCTTTTCAGAGCTGTGATACACGCAGCACAGTGACTTGGCTAACGTTTTCTTGTGTTCATGTGGGCCTCGTTTGTTCTCTCAGTCCGGAACAGGAAGGCCCCGGGGAGGTTGGGGTGTGTGTGTGTGTGTGTGTGTGACTGACTGTTGGCAGGCTGAAACAAGATACCCATATGCATTTTATTTATTTTTTTTAAATAACTCGATCCATGTCATTTCTCAGACAACACAGGCTATGATGCATAGATTGTGATTGCCAAAAAGGAAGAACGTATCAGCCTTGATTGCATTTCTGGTTGTGATCTACGTTGTGGATTTGGTTGTTTTTTGTTATTTAGTTGGTCAAAAAGAAGATCTTTTGAGCACTGTGAAACCACTCTGCATTGACTTTGGGTTGTTCGCTGATGCGATCACATCCAATCTCTTTGGTCACATCTGAGTCATTAAACCTTTCAGTAAATGTATTATAGCCTCTCTCTGCCTATCAGCATACTGACATTTAATCAACGTGGTGTGGGATGTCTCTTTAAGGGTGGAGGAGGGGACCAGAAGAGCATTCCTTAACTTCCAGAACGGAAGAAAAGACTTAGCCCACAAATGTGGTTGACCTTTTGAGTCGTAGCCTGTAAAGCCGTCATCCTAGCTGGAAACCAGAGCTGCAGCTGAAGCTATGGACTGGTCAAGTGTGTGACCTGTCATGGGTCCTTGCGAAGGTTTTCTCCCAGGGGCTGGAGAATAAAGGCGACATCCTTGGAACCAGACCCTTCTGTGGCTCTAACAAAGGAAGAGCCAAACACTCAAAAGACTTTCATTTATCGCCAGAGCCCCTTTTATTCTCTTTTTTTTTTTTTCCCCCCCTCAGAGGAAATGAGATGAGAGCAGTACCAGAGGTCTGGGCAATCAGGTTTTTCCTGTGCTCGATATGTGTTTGAAGATACTGTATTTTCAGTGTTTGGATTGATTTTAATCTAAAGATGAATTAATCTGTAACATGAAAAGGGACCCGTTGAATATATATTTTTAGAATAGGCTTTCGTTTTGAATCTTGTTTTTAACTCAAGAATTACCAACATGAATTTGTCTTTACAATATGTCACCAAATCTCGAGATTGGGTGACAATTGATGTGTGATCTCTGCCAGCAGAGCCAGTTAAAATGTGAGGAGGTGAAGAATAAAGCCAGAAATCTTCAGAGAGACCCTGTTTGAGCCTTGTTAGACTGATCCTTTGCTTTTGGTCTCCAAGAATGGGCCCAAATCCTGCGGGGGGGAAACCTGTTGTTACTGAAGGGGCTTGAGAGGCTGCAGAAACCTATTCTGTCAAACGCCATGAGACACGATTCCTCCAGTAATATGGAGTACTATTGAGGTGTATGACCGAGTCACAGCACAGCAGACATCAGATGCTGATCAGACGTCGAACTGCAGCCACGATCTCTGCTGACGGACAGAGCGGCCGGGGTAATGTCGGCTAAATAGCCCTTTGTGTTGCTGTGAATATCAACTTGTGCTTAGTGAAGAGGAGCGTTGCCATGGTGATTTTTTTTTACCATTCTCAGTCTTGAAAAATAAAGCCAATGCTGGGACTTGTTTGTCACTGATGGTGGCTGATGGATTTGAACTTGGTACCTCAATGTTAGAGATGTGTTGAAATCAAGTGAAAAACCATAACAATGGAAACCTGCAGAGCAGAGTCCCTATTGACAGATCCTCTGGGACCCGGTTGCCTTAGGTGGTGTTCCACTTGTTTACTGTTATGCTGATGTGGTTTTCTGAACAGCCTTTCTGACTTTGTGTTTGCCTCTCTTTCTGTGTTTCTGTGTGCTCTCGTTCGGCGCTCTGCAGTCTGGCTGAGGAGGAGGTAAAGACAGAGTCTGCTGTGGTAGAGGGGATGGATGCATCTGCACGATCCAAAGGTAAGTCTCCGAGGCCGAGTAGCTC
This sequence comes from Labrus mixtus, assembly GCF_963584025.1. NCBI lineage: Eukaryota > Metazoa > Chordata > Actinopteri > Labriformes > Labridae > Labrus > Labrus mixtus. Next base: position 20,567,095 of record NC_083626.1, on the reverse strand, counting down.
ACACGAAGAGACAAACACCCGAAATGTGTCAGTTTGAGACGATGCTGAGGTTATTTACTGTGAGTTTGGAGAGCAGTGTAATGCATTCTGCTTGTCTCTTAGGATCATAGAGAAAATCCATTATGCCTGGCTGTCTGCTTGTTTAGAATCCGTGTCAAGTCACAACACAGGGTGTTGTTAGTTTAGAGGGAGCCCTGTAGCTATTGTTAGTATCAAATGCTAATTTAATGTTTAGAAGTGGCATCTTCAGTAATTGCTTTTTAGATCAGCTGTAATTGCTGTCAGTAGATTTTAATGTTATCAAAAATGTAAAAGCTGAATGCATCATCTAAATCCCTGTGCTGAAACTGAAACGCTTTAATTTGTTTCATTTAGGTTTAAGAATGTGGAACGATGGGAATATCATTGTTTTCATCGTCTAGGTTATCTCTAAGAAAAGCTTAATGACCGTCGTGGCACCCTGTCTTTTAATGTTCTTAAGCTTCTGGGGATGTGTTGAACTTGATGCAGAGAACAATAACAGTCTGTCTTAAGTCGTCTGATGAGCCGATTCTCTCTCTCTGCATCCAGTCCCTGATCCAGCAGGGTCAGCAGAACGACCAGGTGCACCACAAAAGAGACGGGTTTCGAGCCCCACGCATTCCTCCAATGGACACTCTCCCTCGGACACCTCCCCCAGCCCTCTCAAGAAAAAGAAGAAGCCTGGGGCCATCAACAGCCACAACAAGGACCAGGTAACGACTCGAGTACACTTACCTCAACATCTGGCGCGCTCTCAAAGGCTGTGGGCAAAGAAAAGGTAGCATACAGGAAGTAGAGTTACAAGTAGAATGAAAAAGGGCCAAAAATAATTAAAAACAAACCAAGACAACATGAGTGTTGAAGGCTTCGTCTTTTGCCAAGCCAACAATTCATCAGGTTCAGAAGCAGCGCTTCAAATGGAAATGAGGATTCAAAAGCCACAGGACCACACCTTCAAATGATTAAACCATTTATTAAGGGGAAAGGTCAAGAGGGATTGATGTCGCTTAGAGTCAATCCTCCTACTGTGAGAAGCATCAAGGGAGCCATACTGACAGTTTGAAGTTGTTAAAAAAACACTTGAACACAGTCCAGGTGGATTAAACTTTAAAACAAAACACACAAACTTGAGAGATTGATTTTTCATCAAACTCTGCGATGAAACTTAAGTGTACCACAACAAAACACTGCTGAATTATTATCCTAAAGTGTAGTTCATTGGACTTGTTGTCAACCCTTTTTGTTGTAATTCCAAAAGTTCTGATAGTTAATATGTAAACCTCAGAGACAGAGTTCAGACTGCTGTGGTTGTGATGGGGAGGACATCAGATGAAACATGTACTAAAGAGCAGAAGAGTGCTTTAGAAAGACGTTCAAACAATCTACGGGGAAAGTGGGTGTGACCGTAGGATTGTTGGTTTCAAGATTAGACAGAAACTGTTGGACGCAGCACCTCCCTTATCAAACAGCGTTGTCTCACAAGCAGTTTGTCAATGTTCTGAGTAGGTTCTAAGTAGACAAAGCACTTTTTGTAGATTGCCAAACGCTAGTCTCACAACATGTCTCTTTTGCTGAAGTCTACAGTTTTAAAAAGGGCATCTTGCATTTTTTTTGTAATGCTTGGCCACCATGTTATCTTAATGCCAACTACAAACTAGAAGCTACCTTTAAAAGGCTACCTGTACTGTTCTTAAATGACCGATGTAAGGTCTAAAATCAAGGGATCTTTATTTGATTAAATCATCCGTGTCCATGTATTGTTCAACAGCCACCACTAGTTTGTCCTCCATGGTGGTTGGTTCCAAGTCTCTGTTCATTCTGCTCATCACAAAGGGATGGTCTCTTTTTATATTCAACAAGAGTAAGAAAAAAAACAAAAAAACAATCTGTGGCGCCTTAAATTAAAGTTTTTTAAACTAGTGGCGTTCATAATTCATAGCTCATAGCGCTCCTGTTAAAGCGTGAAGTGCACCAGGTCTGTTAACGGCCCCCAAAAACTCTTCTTCCTGTATAGAACCAACTTCAAACAGACACCTCTCACTGCAAAAACCACACTCTGAGGTCGTAGTTTTCCGTTTTTGTCTCACCTATGCTAAAGTGAAAACACAAAACCACATCGCCTATGAGAGCTCGCCAGTTTTGACTGTGGTGTGCTGTCAGTTGACTGACGGACAAACACGTAAAGGTGTTTCGTGCTGTGACGGTGGATATGTCTTGTTGTAATAGGTGTCGTGTGAGGGTTTGGAGCCATGAACGCATGGTCAAGTCACAGTCAATGGTCCTTAAGACATTTGGCATATTTGGTTGTCTTATCCATCACCTGTGGTCACTTAGTTCTAGTTTAACCTGATTGGAGTGTTTGCATTTTGATCAAATGGAACTCTGATGCACATGTTTTTACATGCTCGCCAAATTAATTTGGTTTTGAGTGATTAACTTTTCAAACTATAGAAAAACCTTCTGTTGAATTTGCATGATATATAATGACAATCTGATATTTTTTGTAATATGTTGACCTTTGTCTTTGTGCATACTGGTTGTTGGTTTTAATCTTGCAGAAGCAACAACTTAACAACCACCATTAACGATAGATTCATGCGAGAAAGTGATTGCTCAGGTGATAACAATTCATATAATTTAGATCCTGAACCATCATCTTGACAGTTTCTATTAGCACATGAATGTAGTATTGGTTACATTTCAGTGTGGTACTTACCAGAGTTCAGTATCATGCATTGTGTAAACTCTGAGAAGTAAGATGAGCTCTCTAATTAGAACATAAAGAGACCAGCAGTTTTAAGACCACACCCTGAAACCTGTTCGGTGAGTTTAGTTTTAGTGAGTTTGGAAACAGTCACACGATTAGATGTTCACTTAGTTTACTTATTGTGATTTGAAATGTAGTTTGTTGGATTTATCCCTCATCTTCCCTCTATGCTGCTTACCCTGCTTACTCCACCTCACTGCTGCCTTGTTTTGTGTTGCACTGCACCTTTTTTGTGTTCCTGCGTGTTTTTTGAAACCTGCCCCCCTGTTTCTCTTGCCTGCATTTCAGTCAGAGCTAAGACATGGTCCCTTTTACTATATGAAGCAGCCAGCACTCACCACAGACCCTGTTGATGTTGTACCGCAGGACGGCAGGAACGACTTCTACTGCTGGCTGTGCCACCGAGAGGGCCAGGTGCTCTGCTGTGAGCTCTGCCCCAGGGTGTACCACGCCAAGTGCCTCAAACTACCAGCTGAGCCCGAGGGCGACTGGTTCTGTCCAGAGTGTGAGGTATCCCGCTGTAGTAGTGTGTATGTGTGTGGGTGTACACAACGTATTGTGGGATTAAGGCACGATCCTGCTTGCTTAGTAGAAAGAAAGGGATGTCAGGCCGTGTGTCAGTCGGAGAGGAAGAAAAGATCAATGTACCGCTTCTGTTTGCGGTTAATCCACAAACACAATGATTCTTTGCCCTCCATGACATATGGTCTGACATCCCTGCAAGCTTATTTCTCACACTAAATAATCTGAGTTTTAGGAGATTAAAGTTTTAGTTAATGTCGTAATTTGTATTGAGCTAAATTTACTGTTTATTCTTCTTATAATTGACCCAATCAAAAGAATATATGTGTATGTTTAATCACAACAGCAGATCATGAAATCTACAAAATTAAAGGCGTAAATTAGTTTCAGTGTCGAGCCCTATTTCTGTCTTTTTTTTTACCACATGTTCTTTTATGTCATTAATTATTCAACTTTTGTTGTCGCAGAAAATAACAGTTGCAGAATGCATTGAAACCCAGAGCAAGGCCATGACGATGCTGACAATAGATCAACTGTCCTACTTGCTCAAATTCGCACTCCAAAAGATTAAACAGCCTGGGGTAAGAGATTTGTGTGTGTGCTAGTTTGATAGACATCTTTAACTTTAAAACGATGTTTTATATTTACACACAAAAGATGCAGGAAACATCCAGAGGAACTGAGACATCCACATTTGTCTAATGCATCCATTTCTTTTCTTTTCTTGTGTGACGCGGGCAGACTGAGCCTTTTCAGAAGCCGGTGTCTCTTGAACAGCATCCAGATTACGCAGAGTATATTTTCCACGCCATGGACCTGTCTACCTTAGAGAAGGTAACATTCTTTTTTTTTTGAATCAATAAGTATGAATTAAGATGGAAATGTTTGAATGAGTTGGAGAGAAAAAGTACCTACAGTGAATAACTTTAAATATGACAACTAAAACGGAGTATTTAACATTAAAACCTACCGTACATTACTGTAGAGAAGTGCTTCCCAAAGTGTGGGCCGCGGCCCCCTGGTGGGCCGTGTGGGTACTACAGGTGGGCCGCGAAAAGGCCTCCACCAGGTATTAAAAAAAAAAAAGAAATATCAATAATCAGTGTTTCCCCTACCATTATATTGGGGTAGCTTTCCTGTAGAACTGGTCTATACCTCCTCCTTTTATTAAACAAACTCAATAGCCTGATGTTATTTATCTTATTTACATGACGGCATTTACAATTCTCCTCTGTTCTGTTTCGTGCACGTCGGAGTTCCGCCCCGATGCGCACACACACACACACACACACACACACGTGTGCGCTCACACGAATCCAGGACGGTACAGCCGTTTATATAACGAGGCATGAGTTTCAGGCATGAGTTTGAGGCGTGTGTGTGTGTGTGGTTGTGTCTCAAGGACACACACGCAATAGTAAAAAGTCCGTAAGAACCATCAGAAAATACAGTAGACTGCTTAGTTGACTTCGGACTTTTCTGGGCGTGTCTCTGATGTTACTCAGGAGACGCGCAGTGGGCATGCTGCATTCAGGGGAGCTCAGAAACGGGAGATGCAGGAACAGAAACTAAGCTGGACAGGGCGTTACAAGTTCAAATAATTGTTCAGTTGTTATATGGACTGCTGTTATTAAAAGAAACACATGAACACCATGCCACCCCCCCCCCCCCCCGAGCTCTAAACCTAGGGGCAAAAACACTGAAAATCATGATTTACCATGAGCCAACCCCGCAAACAGCCAGTGATTAGTAAGGCTTGTCATGACTGTTTATGGACATAATATCACATAATATTTGACTATCTGTTTCGTAAACTTTCGCGTCTATCTCGCCATAACATCTTGTTGTCAGGTCCAATATTTTACTCTTACTGAAAGTGGGAGCTGTAGTCATAACTTTTATTTCCTAACGGGCCCCGGAGTAATTTTGTGTTTCAAAGTGGGCCGCGACAGTCTTAAGTTTGGGAAAGCTGTAGAGCCAAACTGTGGCTTAGTCGATGATTATCTGTGATGTATCATGTGTTTGACTGTCATCTTCCCTTTCTTCAAATAGAATATCAAGAAGAAGATGTATGGATGCACAGAAGCCTTTCTTGCTGACATGAAATGGATCTTGCACAACTGCATCATCTATAATGGAGGTAAAGCATTTCCACTTTTACAGATGACTCTGCACTCAGCGTACCTGCCAAAGAAAAAAGTAGATTAAGATTGCAATCTGATTCCAGGTAATCACAAATTAACAGCCACTGCGAAAGTCATCGTAAAGATTTGTGAACATGAGGTAAAGAACTGTGATTCATTTGTCAATGGCATAGATTCCAGCGGTACGATTGGTTAATAAAATGAATGACGTTTTTTTTCCATTGACTCCGCTTTTCTAGATGAATGAGATTGAAGTGTGTCCGGAGTGCTACCTGTCTTCATGCCAAAAAAGGGACAACTGGTTTTGTGAGCCATGTGTAGGTCTTTATAAACCTTCAACAATGATGTGAAAGCAGCCATGATACATATTGGTTTAGAGTTCAGATCTGTGAAGAACTAAATGATTATTTTCTTCTTTATAGAGTCCACCCCACCCCCTGGTCTGGGCTAAGCTGAAGGGCTTTCCTTTCTGGCCGGCTAAAGCACTACGAGAAAAGGATGGGCAGGTAGACGCACGCTTCTTCGGGCAACACGACCGGTGAGATGTCCTTCTTATCATTGTAGAAGTTTAAACCTGGCGTTTACATGCAGCCTGGGTGAGCAGATCTCAAGTGGATAGCTCTAAGTACAAATATGAATGCACCCAGGACACGTTGAATTGAGTATTTTTTTAATGACCAAATTCACTTTTCTGATAAACCACAGAATAGATGAACAACATAAATGTTCATGGTCAAACAATATTTTATAACTCTCACACACCTGTGCATTTTAATGCCTGGCATAAAGCGGGCCTATGTTCACAGGATGTCGACCAAAGGTAAGCATCCCTATTTGCAAACTAGTATTAAATATTCTTTTCACTGTGCTTTTATGCAGGGCCTGGGTCCCCATCAACAACTGCTACCTCATGTCCAAAGAGATCCCTTTCTCTGTGAAGAAGACTAAGAGCATTTTCAACAGTGCCATGCAAGAGATGGAAGTCTATGTGGAAAACATTCGCAAGAAATTTGGGGTCTTCAACTATGCCCCCTTCCGCACCCCCTTCACACCCAACAACCAACTGCAGATGCTGCTGGACCCCTCCAACCCCAGTGCTGGGACGGTAAAGACAGAGAAACCAGATAAACTTCGCTTCAACTTCGATATAACTGCTTCTCCGAAAATGATCCTTGGCAAGAGTTCGACTCCCAGCGGCATGAGCCGGAGGGTCTCGATGACAGACATGCCGCGGTCTCCCATGAGCACCAACTCCTCGGTTCACACGGGGTCGGACGGCGAGCAAGATATGGAAAAGGCCAGCAGGAACCCCGCTTTCCACTACAGCACCGGAGAGGAATCGATGGACTGTACTGGTAAGTAGCTCTAGTATATCGTTTGTAAAATGCAAAGGTATCAAAAAGCGAGATGGTATTGTGATAGATTTACTTCATAAAGAATTCTAACACATATTTGCAGATCAGTGTTTTTGTCTGCAGAAAAATACTGCAGAAATCCAATTTACCACTGAGCTCAAAATAGCAGACAGACAGAGTTAGCAACAGCTAATGAAGCATTGTAGTGTTTTGCATTTAAGATATTCCCTTTAAGTATTCGCTTGACTCACTTTAGAGCTAAATAAAAAAGGAATATTGGACCTGTGTCCACAAGGCGGCTAGACGCGAGATGTTAAATGATGCTGAAACTGCTGGTGGTGTCAGTAAGCAGCTGTTTGCTAATAAGCTACCTGTAGCAACTTAAAAAGTGAGACGTTTTTTTTTCTGGTACCCGAAGGTAGCTTAAAGTGAGGGATGCTATCTTTGAATTTTTTCATTAACTTTGTGTAGCAAAAACTAAAGTAGATGAAATCTGTTTTTGTTATGTTGTAAATACAGCATCTCCGGTCTCAGGGAAGATGGGTGCTGCAGGCAGTGTGGCAGGAAGCCCGAAGCCCTTTAACCCCGGACTGGCGTCAAAGCAGGAAAGGACTGCAGGCACAGGCGGCATTCTGAATCTCAACCTGGGTCAGTACAAGCGGCACGAATATAGTGAAATGATGCTGTCATACAAGGACATACTCTACATACCGTCCTCGTCATTGTGGCGTGTACTTGAATTTGTGCTGAAGCAGGAACATTTCCCGTTCCTTTCAGATCGGGTGAAGGCTGAGATGGATCTGAAGGAACTGAGTGAGACAGTGCAACAACAACAAAGTCAGCAACAACAGGGATCTTCGGCTTCCCTCCCAACCCCAAAGAGACCCATCAGAAGCCTGGACAAAACTATTGAGAGCTGCAAAGCACAGCTCGGTACAAACACAGTTTCACAATTTGCTTTTCTGGCACAGAACGTCCTTTTTTTTTTTTTGTGTGTGTGATATAGTTGATCTTAAAAATAATTAACTTTTAGAATTTGACACCATTTATATTAGGAATGTCATGATGTGCGTATGTTTGAGAAATAAAAATCTGAAAAATAAACTCTGAATGGCACACAGTTCAGACGAGACGGCAAAGATGTTGATGTGGAATCACAGCTGCTTAAAAACCACCTCATCAATTACGGATAGAAAGAGAACATTATGTCTGCAGTTATGTCTTATCGTTGAAATTCTCTCTTCATTGTTTGGGTCTTAAGTAAGCTTTCTTTGTTGTGATACATTAATAACATTTACCCAAAGGAGGCTGTAGCTGAAACATTGTTCTGTAACTAAATGGAATAAGTCTGTATTTCTTTACTTCTTTCCTTTTGCACAAAACACATCTTAGTTTTAGACCAATATGTTAATCAGTCTGTGTTTCTCTGCCCAGGGATAGATGAGATTTCTGAAGATGTGTACAAAGGTGTGGATCACAGTGACTCGGAGGACTCTGACAAATCGGATTCAAGTGACAGCGAGTATCTGAGCGACGAGGACCTCAAGCCAAAGAGCTCCGCACTGGACGACAAAGACAGAGCAGAGAGAAAAAGGCCCAGAGTGAGCGCGGAGGGTGAGAATAAGGAGGGGATTACCAGAACAACAGATAAAGCCACCCCTGAACCCCTCCTCAAAGACAAGCAGGCTAGCAATGGCCCGGGTAGGGACCTACAGGAGAAGCCCAGAACCCCCCAGGCTCAGACCATCGCTGACAAGCCCAAAGCCCCCGAGGAGGGAAAAGCTGCTGCTGCGTCAGCCGCTGAGCAAGACTCTGATTCCGAAAGAGAGCTGGTGATCGACCTGGGCGACGACCATGGAGGACGTGACGCAAAGAGGGCGAGGCGAGAGGCGGGGGCCTCCGCCGCCAAAGCTTCCAAAGAGTTGAATGCTGTCAAGTCGGAAGGTGAGGCCTTTGATATTCATCCGCTTTTTCTTCGGCTCTCATTGTGACTCGTGCCTCAGTGACAAGGAAAGCTTGGGGAAATATCCTTATCTTACGCTGCTAAAACATTTACACAGCAAGATGCGGGTCAGAGTGGCCTTTCACGCTAAATTGAACATGTCGCACAGATTTTGTGCACCACACCATTCTGTATTCATCAGACCTTCCCAGCTATCTTGTCCTCAGGGTGCTATCTGAGTCTGTTTATACTACTATAATGGTCATAACATTCTTGAAGACACTTTCAAATAAATAGTTACTCGAGAAATATAAAGTAAAACTGAATTCCCATGAATAGAAAGCATTCAGTAATCTTAATGTCTTACATGTGAATATCTTTTTTAAATGCACTAAAAGGGCTAAATTATCATTTCGCCATACAAACAGGGTTTGCTAGAAGTCAGTCAGAGTTGGAGAGGCTTAGACACGTTCAAGAAATGACGATGCGCTACGCTAACGCAAGAATCATTTGCGTCCATTTGAATAAAGATGGTTCAAACACTGTGGAGAGAAAACATTTAACGACCACGTCTATTTTTATAAGCAAGCGCTGTAACCAAAGCAGTGATCACGGTTTCATTATGAATTGCTGCTGTGGCTGACTGGATCGCACGCTCCACAGGGTCTGTCGGACGGCACGATCAGTGCCTGTGGTCTCTAGTTAAGTCGATTTAGTGGATCACTCGTGGAAGACTCTATTAGCGTATGGCAGAAACGCTTCCGACCTGCTGCATGTTGAGAAGTTTTGTAAGAAGATGGATACCATTTTCATAATTAAAAGAGAAAAGTAAAACCTCTTCCTCGTCACCGAGGCCTGTATGCTGTACTTACACTTCGAAAAACCCTTTTTCATTAATTGATGCTAATTATTCATAATTTAAGGGAGTGCTACAGCCATTCCTGCACGTTGTCTCCCTACATCAGTACTGCAGAACAACACATTCTGTATTCTTTAAACCACTTTTTTTTTTTCATTTTTCTTGAATCTCTTCTTCTAAACATTTAAACACAACGCTTGCTTATTTTAAAGACCACAGTTTATCCTCAAATATCCGTTACTTAAAAGCATACTACTACTTCTACCAATGTGGGGGTTTTAGTAGCTGCTAATGTGTCTTTGAGCTGCTATCCTGCAGCAGAGATCAGGACAGAGCTGTAGAGGTGTGGTAGATTTTAGTTCACTTCAAAACCCAATTTCCAACTTGCGGTCTTCGCGCCCTAATGCCAAGGCAAGTGTCCTCACTGTCAACAGATTAACACGTGTACCTGCAATATTAAAAACCCAGAATGCCTCACTCTTAAGGAGAAATATTATTTTCTGTCTGCCCAGGTAAACTGCCCTCATCTGCTGCAGCAGCCGCACCATCACGGGAGGTAGCCTCTAACCTGAAAGACTCTTTACAACCTGCCATCACAGCAGCCCTCAACCTGGTGTCCACTGCAGCTTCTGGTCAGTCCACTGTCGCCACAGCTGGCAGTGGGCCCTCCAGTTCCCCCTCTCCTGCGGCCCCCTCCCTCACCACAACGTCCCCAGCGGCTGCAGCTGTGAAGAAACAGCGCCCTCTACTGCCTAAAGAGACCGCTCAGGCCGTGCAGAGGGCCGTGGTTTGGAATCCAACCAAATTTCAGACGTCCTCTCAGAAGTGGCACATGCAGAAGGTGCAGAGGCAGCAGCAGAATGGGGAGCAGTCTCCAGTGCAAACACAGGCCCAGGGTCAGACGCAGACGCACAGCCCACAGCAGCAGCAGTCACAGCAGCAGAACTCCTCGTCAAGTACCCGCTATCAGACCAGACAAGCAGCCAAAGGTATAAACACATTCAAAAGAATGAGAAATGACTTTATCATAATAAAAACATAATGTGTTAAAAGTTGTGTTTTTCCCCCCTTTTTTTTTTTTGCACCTTCACCCCCTGCAGTGCAACAAAAGGACCCACCTCAGAGTACATCCACATCGACGGCTGCCCATGTCACGTCTAGTAGCTCCTCTTCTTACACGTCAGGCGACTTGCCGATCCCCACGGGCTCAGCAGACGTGGCTGCAGATATAGCCAAGTACACAAACAAAGTAAGGCCTAAGATGTGTGACAAAATATGTGAAATAAGAGTTTGATTAGTTTATCATTGAGAGGAGGGCATCTTTCTCTAAAGCCTGTAAAGTGGCCCTTATTGTAATGTGCATAGTTCATGTTTGGGACATAACATAAAACATGACATGTGGGCTAAAATTACATTTTTTTGCAAACTTTTGTAGATCATGGACTCAATAAAAGGGACAATGACTGAAATCTACAACGACCTTTCCAAAAGCACATCAGGAAACACAATCGCAGAGGTACATTCTGGTTCGTGGACAAATGTTTGTTAATAATTTCATATTAATACGAGTTAAGATTGAATCTCTATGTGTTCTGCAACAGATAAGACGTTTAAGGATAGAGATTGAAAAGCTCCAGTGGCTGCATCAGCAAGAACTGTCAGAGATGAAGCACAATCTCGGTAAGTTTCCTTTTTTCCCGGAAAAGTCATGTGAACGTGTAAGTACACTTGCGCAGAGTGAAAGTCCAAGTGGCGCAGTCTTTTCGTTGAAATAAAGGGTTCCCATCTTGTCGCATCTCAATGCAGAACTGACGATGGCAGAGATGAGACAAAGTCTGGAGCAGGAACGGGAGCGGCTGGTGGCCGAGGTGAAAAAGCAGACGGAGTCAGAAAAGCAGCAAGCGGTGGACGAGACCAAAAAGAAACAGTGGTGTGCTAACTGCAGAAAGGAGGCCATCTTCTACTGCTGCTGGAATACAAGTTACTGTGACTACCCCTGCCAGCAGGCCCACTGGCCAGAGCACATGAAGTCCTGCACACAGTCAGGTAACACAAACACACTTTTGGAGCACTTTTGTATTCAATACGTATTATTTACTTGGACACCTGTTTTGATAAAGTCTGCTGGGCTTCTATGTGGGGCCTTTGATGAAGTTTTGAGATTTGGCATAAAGCATTTATTGCCTGACATACATATCAATAAACACTGGTTAGTATTCATTGGAAGATCTTTTTTAAGATCTAACAAAGATAGAAGTAAAAAAGAAAGAAAGTATTGTACCTGTCAATAAGACATTGTTCACCAGGTGTTTTCTCAGAGCTGATGTCACGCTGTGTTTTCTAAGTGACTATGTTTTGAATGCACAAAATATCAAGTTTTCCCCTATATTCTAAGGAGGCAGTACTCTTAATAAGTGGTTTACTTGGCTAATAAAAATGAGTATACCAGTTATATTCCTGTTGACATGCCAGGCAGGCGTTCTCCTGTACTCTTTCAGTTGTTTGTTTTTATACAATGCAGAGCTGACTGTGAAAAGGCAAGACGCCCAGTGCTCTCTATTCATGATCTAAGACTGCTTATAAAACCTGAATGATGTCGGCATAGCCCACTCCTATTCATCAAATGCTTCTTTATTAATTAGGCCCGATTCAAAATATCCAAACAGTTTATGTTGTTGAAATTCAGGATATAATGGAACCTTGGGGGAGCGTCTTTCGATAAAGGATCTAAGGAGGAGCTGAAGTTGTTGATCACCTGTTGGTCTGTTGGTGAGGTAAGGAGCAGTCATGGTGAAGGTGTGTTCCAGGCGAGCGTGAGGAATAGTGCAGCTGATGGTCTCGAATGCTGCTGTTAAGATCAAGGAGGATGGAAATGCTGAGGTGGCCAGAGTCTAAGGAGATGAGCAGGTCATTGGTTACTTCGAGGAGGGATGTTTCTGCGCTGAGAACAGGAGGCTAGACTGAAATAGTTCAAACGGGGTTTTAAGGGTGAGATGGGATTCGATTTGAGAGGCCACAAAACATTCCAGTATTTTTGACTGAAAGGGAAGTTTGAAGATGGACCGCTAGTTACTTATGCTGTAAAAGTTGAGTGCAGGTTTTTTTGAGGATGGGGGGTGGGGGGGGGTAGGCTGCCAGTTTTTTGGAGGACTGAACAAGAGCTGAGTGAGGAGTTGAAAATTGTTTTTATGAGTGGAGAAATGGCTCAGAGACGGTCAATAACCAGATTAAGGGAAATAAGGGACGGGGTGTACTGGATAATACTGGTAGAGCTTTTCATACCTGAGGTGATGGTGCACAGTTCAAATTGGGACACCGGAAAAAGCATGTGGGTTGAAGGTAGGGAGTTGGATGGGGCAGGGAGACTGGTAAAGTGGCTGTAAATGTTTTCATGAACAGCAGTTTAGTATATGCCAACCGTACAAGGATCATGAAACCGACATGTTTTAAACTAACTGATAACAGCAAAAAGAGAATTGAACAGGGTCTTCTGATAGTTGAATGAGGGTAGGAGATAATCTTTGCAGACGAACACAAGCAGCTTTTGCAGTGTCCGTGTTCTCATTTTTAATTTTTTGTTTTTCCTTCCAGCCTCGGCTTCACAGCAGGAGCCAGAAGCAGAACCTAATTCGGAGCCTCCAGTCAAATCATCGGGACATTCTCCTTCGACCCAGACCCTGCCCTCAGGAGCAGGATCCATATCAGACAAAAACAGCTCTCCCACGTATAAGGACAAGGGCAAGGACAGTGCTGGTGTAACTGTTACCTAATGTTCTACACTACAGATACTTCGCACACTTTTCAAGGCCACTGTTGTGTTGGTCGTGTCAAAGTTAAAGCTTGAAGGCCCGCAGCTCTGTGACAAATCATTTTCACTCCCATAGTTCGGTTCATCTCTCATCCACAGTATCTGCTTGGCTGTTATCGGGTGGATATTCACAATGTGAAAGTAGTCTGTCTAAAGATATACAATGTGAGTCTGAATGTTTTCATACTGTAGTTTTGTTATGGCTTCGTTACCCCTTTGATTCAAGGCTGTACAAGATTGTATCTTGTTACAGAATGTTTGCCACATTAACACTTTGAGCGCTGCTTTTAAGTAACTTTATAGCAGATGACTTCAAATTTAAAACATTAGAAACAGCCATCAACAGTGGTTGCTCATTTATTACGGTGCCATCAGACGTGTTTGGAGTTATGCAAGATTCGGTTTTAAAACATGTTCACTGTCTAACATCATGTTTCAACTATTTCCTGTTCATGTTAGCGGTGGCAATTTTGGCGGATACTCTTTTTGTTGTATTGTAGTTCCTCATCATATAGACCAGGACAAACAAAACCCTGTGATTTATCAAAAAAATAACTGAAAAATGTATACTGTAAAAAGTTTTTGTAAGAAAATACCTGAACAATATTTATAGTGCTATATATAGTGTTTTTATAGTATGTTTAATGAAATCACAATTTCTATGTGTCTAAACAAAGTTATTTGAGAATAAATCACTTCACATGAATGTCAGCTCAGACCAACTCTGTTGAACTGTGTATCCAAAGCTGATGATCAGACTTTAAGAACTTGGTAGGCATAAACAATAACTGCATTTTGGCTGGATGTTCTTTCCTGTGAGCATGTCTGTTATGAGCTTGTGTCTCGTTCGTGTTTACATATTGTACATACAATAAATGGAGTCGTGAAGAAAAAATAAAAATGCTCTGATCAACCAAGCATTTTGAGCCTTGACTCATTCACACCGTCTGTCATTGGGGGAAATCGACTAATTTGACTGGGGGGGACCATGCTCGGGTGGGTTTGTGAAGGGAGTGGGGGGTAGTGGGAACACATTTTTTATAGGAATAAGAACTTGAATTGTTTCTTATTTTATTCAAAACAGCACTATGAACATAACATTGAAACAAACCTATGCATTACTTCAGTTGTACTTTGAATTATTATAACATTTTTTTTTGCTGATGCACATCCTTATACGTGATGGTAGTTATTAAAAATCACACATTGGGCCCACTGGTACACATGCAGTAGAATTGACTGTGAGCTGGACTAAGGTGAGTCTTTTAGAGAGCTCTGTGATTGTTTCTTGGAGAACGGGGAGCCCGCCACTCCTCTGTCTCTGCTGGGCTGTTGCCCCACATCTTCCTCTGTCTGAACATACAAAAGATCTCACTTTTCTAGGGAATAAAAAACTATATAAAACTTTAGTGTAGTACTTTGTTTGTTTCACGTGCTATTAACTTAACTTAATTGTGACGTGAAACACATGATTTCCCTGGGAAGCCACAACCATTGAAAGGTAAACAAACGCCATAAAAAGGAAAAAAGGTAGAGACTGTAAAAAAAAAAAACAGGAAGGTGAAACCACGCTCTATTTAGTCTACTACTAAAAAAGTTTCTTTGGAAACTACAGATGATTCAGAACTCCTTTGCAAGTCTATAAACAAAAACAAGAGAGACAGAGAGCATATTAGTCCAGTTATATTTACAAGATAAAAATCAACCTTTATTTATCCCACAAAGAAGAAATTTATATATAGGCCTATATTTAGTAGAACTTTTTATAAGCGCCATGGCTGTGAGTGAGTAAAGTAAAATAAAAAGTAAAATTAGCTTTTGCTACATTAAATCATTTAGTCATGATTACATAGAAGTTGCAAAGTGCTGTCGTCCCCTCGCAGCCTCATGCACTACTTTCCAGGTGACGTCAGTAGTCAGTATGAACTCGAGTCTGTGTCACGCGTTCCTATTGGTTATCCAGGCTGTCGTTTTTGTGGTGCGTTCAAGTGAATTACATTACGTTCGTTTAAATCAACACTTTTAAGAAACAGCTCCATGCGAACTTCCCGATTATTATTATTTTATCTGAGGGGGGAACGCACTGCCTTCCCAACTTTCACCCCCATCCCCATTTCTACCCCGACCTGACACTCTTTCTATGGACATTTTCACAAATCACATTATCAAAGGTTGAACAGGAAACCACGATGCGTGCAGGCTCTTGAGTAACTCTCGCGAGAATCCATAATCAGCGAGGTAGAGAAAATGGAAGGCTGTGCTAGGTAGCATCCCAGCTAAGGGAATCCATTAATAACTGGGAAATTATCATTTTTATCTAAGGTATGATATCAGTTTTACTAAATGTGTTGAAATGCAAACGTGCAACATTACTTTATTTCGCCGGTGTCGTTGGAGAGAATTAGCTGCGAGGCGTTTGCATTTACATACTAAGTTCGTTTAGCAGCTACTGGTTAGCTGTATAAGCTGCAGAGAACAATATCATGACGACGAAGAAAACAAGATAACTGTTCTCCAGTTGTGGAATAACTGTCAAGGTGTTGTAGAGTTACAGGTTTTACAGGATACCCGAGATTTCAGCTGTGTTGGGTCAGGAAGTATAGGCTGCTTTTTGTGTTTCTACATTGTGTCCTGTGACTCCTCTCACATGTTTTTTTTAAATTGACTTCATGCACCAAGCTGAATTTGGTATGGGAATTACAAATATGAACGAATTAGTTATCTAAAATCCGTAGGTTGTGTTATGTGTAGGCTTACAGATGAACACTTATTAAGTTCACTTTGCCTGTAAATCACAGTTTGTAGTGGCACCGTTTTAAAAACGAGGCTGGAAACATTCCTCAGAGGTTTTGGTCTTTATTGGCATGATGGCATCACCAAATTGCAGCTGAGTCTTAGTCTGAACTTCAATGACACAAATCCAGATATAATAGAATTACTTTATTGATCCTAAACTGGGACATTGTGGCGTTACAGCAGCAGGTTGTCCAACACACAATATGAGTAAAAAACACAATGTTAGCAAATCTAAACACAATATAATATTAAATACAAAGTAAATAAGCACTGAAAATATCAAAACTAAGAATGTGAATATATACAACCAGGATTTAACTAAGCATTACTAGTCTTAAATAGGAAGATTAAATATGGAAGATTGAATGTAAATGTGCAAAAACAGAGTCGTAGATGGTTGTAAATTAAATATGAAAGATTAAATGGAAATGTGCAAAAACAGTCGTAGATGGTTATAAATTAAATATGAAAGATTAAATGGAAACAGAGTAGTAAATGGACAGTATTGACATAAGTTAAAGTGCATGGGTGTAGACATATTATAAGCAGAAACTATACAAAATAACGGCGAGTAGACAGCCAAATGAAGTGAACATGAGTGCAGGGATAATTTGTAAATGTAACATGTGCAGAACAGATTACAGTATGGAGAGACAGATATTATCATGATGATACCACCACGACCTAACTGTGCTTGACTGAGATCTGGTGACTTTTGGAGGCCATTTTAGTTCAAGGATCTTGTTTTTATGCTCATATTTGAGATATTTAAGTTATCATCACAATTGTCTACAAGAAGTTTTGAACACTGTGGTAATAAGGGAATGACATCGACATGTTTAAATTTACGCCATCAGCCTGATCCGATAAAACTAATAAGGGTGGATCCTTGCTCATTGTTTACCCCAAATTCTGACCCCAACACCTACATGTAACAGGAAATAAAAAAGCATAACTTTAGACTCAGCACGACAGATCAGCATCAGTTTCCAATCTTTTATCAAATTGCCCACCCTGGTCTTCTGCTGCTGTAGCTGATCCGCTTCAAAATTTGAGTTGGTGTGCGATTCCGATGCAGTTCCCCCACAGGACTGCTGCTCAGTGGATATCGTCTCCTTTTCCCATACGGTTTCTTTTCATGTAGAAAATGTTTAAGTTTGAAAATCCCAATAGATCAGACATTTCTAAAATTCTCAAACAAGACAGAGGGCACCAACAACAGCAGCAGCTACATTCAAAGTTCTTCGCTTATGTGATGCCTGATTATGACCATCTCTAAATGCGTTTGCTTCCCTGCCACGTAATTGCCTGATTAGAACTTTTGAACTATAAACTTTTATAGCTAATTTAAGAATTCTAAGGCTGCTGTGTTAAAACTTTTTGGTTCTACTGAAGTTGAGTGAAACTGCACTTGTACCGTCGGACATTGCAGAATTATCATTTGACTGACGGATGGATGTCATGACTGTGATCTCCCAAAGCATCAGATCACTTATTGAGTTAACTGTATCGAAGATTGTGACTTATTGTTTACTGTAAATATAATATGCATTGGGTGTATTTTCTTCCAAGGTTTAGAGATAGAATTTTGACTGACACTTGACATGACACTAATAATTGGGATTCAAAACTTTCCTTTAAGCCTGTGCACTGACACATTGTATCTTCTGTGTTTTGACAGCCCTAACACCCATGGATGTCAACATGGACCCAATGGAAAACGACGTTGCTGATGATGATAATTCAGGTAAAAAAAAGTCCCTCGTCTATACGTTGTATAAATGGGCAGATTGTTACCATAAAAACGACAGACTTTTCTCTTTTTGTTAATCATAAGGGTGCTCTCTTTCTACAGAAGGGCAGCAGAGCCAATCAGAAGGGGCAGACTCAAGTGTGAGGCCGTCCCTTTCTGAAGTGAAAAAGTCCTGGCGCTTCAGGAGGACAACCATTGCTAAACGGGAATTCTTAGATGAAGTTGGAGACCTAAGCCACAATCCTCCACCTGTCCGCAGAACCAGGGGGCGCAGATCCAACCAGACATCTCAGGCTCCGCAAGAAAGCCACACCACCCAGAGAGCTTCTCGTGCGACCACTAGTGTCATAGATGATCTCGAGTGGTCTGCACCATCCTCACCTGCGTCGGAGGAGAGCAAACCAGCCTCAGAAACTTCTGCAGGAGGGAGCCTCGACCCCAGTTTATGGCAAGATTTTGGGTCTGCCTTCCACACTGCCTTCTCATTGCTTGGTGGGGGTGAGGATTTGTCAATGGATATGCCCGAAGCAATGGCAATCCCTAAAACTTTGGAAGCTAATGATGTCATTGAGAGCCCTCCTCCACAGGTTACAGAACAAACTGAGGTGGCTGATGACGTAGAGTCTTCTGATGAGATGGAGATTTCGCAGCCTGTAGCTCATGACAACACGGCAGGAAAGGAAACTGATGATGTGGTCTTGATCTCTAGTCAAGAAGAGGACAGCGATGAAATGACTCTTGTACAGATCAAGGAGCAAATGGCAGCTAAAGGCAGGCAGGGCAACATGAGAGCTAGAGGGGGGAAAGGTGGAAGAGGAAAGGCCAGAGGGAGAGGCAGAGGAAGAGGAAGGGGAAGAGGTAGAGGAAGAGGCAGAGGGAGGGGTAGGGGAGTGGAGATTCTGTCGAGCATTGCCGACGATGAGGATGACGATGTTGATGTTGTGCTTGTTAATCCAGCGGAACAGCAGCTGCAAGAGGAGGAAAAAGCAAACGATTCGCATAGTCCGTCTGGAATAGTGATCTCACCTTTTCACTCTGATATCAGTCTGAGTCCTGCTCAGCGATCAAGCTCAGACTGTATAATCATAGACACAGATTTAGACCATGTTACTGACGTGACTCCTGGCCAGTATGATGATGCACCAGTGGAGGAGGAAGAGAAAAAGAAAGTTCATCAGAATGTAGAAGAGTATTCAGACATATCGGTCCCTGGTGGTCCTGACTCAAATAGTCTGTGCTGCATCTGTCGACAAAAACAGGACAAAAGGTAAATTTCATTTCTGGTAAAAAAAAAAAAAAAAAGTTCTCTTGGGCTTCAGAGGTTTGCATACCTCATCCATCTGTCAGTTTCAGTTGCTGTTAACCGTTTTCTTGGTTCACTGTTTCCAGATTCATGATCTACTGTGACAGTTGCCAGGACTGGTTCCATGGTGACTGCGTCAGTGTCAGTGCGACTCAGGGCCGTAAGATGGAGAAGAAAGGGCAAGAGTTCATCTGCCCCCGTTGCACTACACAGAGGCAGAGCCAACTCCAACCTGAACCTCAACTCCACACTCAGCCGGCGCCTGAGATGAGCTTTCCTGTATGCTTGACAACTCCTGGTGAAGAAGGAAAGGGGAAGGAGGAGCTGCATGCCCTCAAGGTAAGAGTTTTATTTTTATCGCCAGTGATCTCCACATTGCCGTATTTTCTCAGGATAAGCTAAGAGGAGTTTATCAACTTTTTTGCAGCAGCAGTAGTAGTCATTTATTTTAGAATGGTAAATATGTGAAGTAGGGCGGTTATATGCTCATCCCATAGGTGCAGGGCAATCAAAATCTAGCAGCACACTCAATACCACAAAGTTGAATAATTACAATGTTTGGAGCGGTCTTCATCTGGTTACCCTAAAGGTTTAAATATGTGTCAGTTCCTCACATCAGATATGAGAAAAATCTGCTATGTGCAATTACGTCCTTTAACTATGAGATTTTGCTATGAATTTGCATTTTACATATACCGGTAACTTACAGTTTTTGCTGTTCTGTATATTTTACAGTGCCTGTGTTTGTAACACGTCCCTCCTGGATCCATTACAAATTCAAAAATCATTTTACCACCGAATTGAAGCAAATTCTCTTGATGCTAGATATCGGCTAGCTGGGGCTTCATCTGATTGGAAAAATGTTGTGAAAGCATGACGTGGGTTTAGAACTCAAATGTTTGCATGCTGAGTAAAATCAATGAATTTATGTATCCTTTCAGACAGTCCTTTGCGATGTGTACATTGCAAATGCATTGACAATGATATTGCAATTCATTGTGAAGCTCTTCTTCCCAGTATTATATAATCCTAAATACTTATGGGACAACTTGCATGTCAGGAGTATTGTCTGTATGTCTGAAATGCAAGTATGGTTTCAGGAGGCTGTAGTGTTGGAGGAGGAGAAAGAGGAGGCGGTTCATGTGATGAAGTTGGAGCCTGAACCGGAGGCTGAGATGGAGACAGAGAGCTCTTTTCCTTTGTGTATTGGACCTGGATGCTCCAAACATGCCCTGCAGGACTCTGTTTACTGTGGCACAGACTGCATCCTTCAGCACGCTGCCTTCACTATGAAGTCTCTTTCTGGCCCTAAGGTGCCTAAATCTAAAGGGCGGGGAAGGGGAAAAGCTGCCGCTGCCAGACCCACAGCCAAGGTGAGTCATTTCAACAAGACAACTGAGAAATTGAGATAGAATTCCATGATATATTTTCTGGCTTGTTGCGTCTGATTTAATAGAAAAACTGAGTAAAAATGTAATCTTTACAATGTATAATCTTTGTTTTGACACCTATTTTCATCACAGGGTCAGAGGTCTGGTAGGATGTCAAAGAGGTTAGCAGAAAAGGCTGAGGAGAAAAACGAAGAGGAGGTGAAAGAAGAAGAAGAGGATGGAGGGCAGAAAGAGGCTGCATCTCCCTTAGTCTGCGACCCCTCAGAAGTGCAGGCCTCCCCCATACCATCATCTAAGTTTTACACAGCGTGTATGTACCACTCGCTACTCATACACACTCAAATCATACAGCAGTTCACACACCATGCACAAAGGGCCTCTCTAATCATTACAGAATCTCCTCCTTTGTATCCGGTCACTATGTAACACAATCATACACAAGCACACACACACACGGACACTTTCATACTCTCTCTGGGAAGACCGACAAGTAGCAGGGTTCAGCAGTGGGTAAGTATGTTCACTTCTTACAGTATTTATTGCTGATTGGGCACAAACAGTCATCACGAGCCTGGCTTCCTGTATCTGACAGGACCCATTCATTGAAACCAGAAACATAACTGGGTACTGCAACCCACAGCTGCAGTCTGTGTATTAGATGTGGGTAGGCAGGGTGTTGTGTTGCGTTTGTGAAACACTGCTCTGATGTAAAGCTCGTCTGACCTTTCAAAGGTCACTTGCACACTCAAAGGTTCCCACTGATGCCTTAGAGCAATGAAATCAGTCACTGACTGATGAACACGAGTAACACGGGTAAAAGGAAGACTCAACACATCGATGCTTTTGGCAACATGCTGTGAATATGGAATACGCTGCTACTCTTAAAGATTCTGATGAATACTTGAAAAGGTTTAGGTTGTGTATCTCACCATAAGGTGCTGTGCCCATAAAGCATACAACTTGTTTTCACATGTTGCGCTGAGAACCACGAGGAAGATACTCACATGCACCCTAAGTTAACATTTTTTTTTATTATATTCCTGCAACATTTTTTAAAGATTATTGAAAGACGGACTGCGCAAAAGACTCTTCACACAATTCATTTTCTCACACAACACACACACCAGAATCTGCAGTTTGGTTAATTTGTGCCTGAAAATCTCAACTCAGCTTTGTTTATGTAGCACCTTTTCATACAACTAAACATGCAGCTGAAAATGCTCCACAAAACAACAGACAGAAAATAACAGAAATTGATAGCAAAATAAATACCAAGAGATTAAAACAAGAGTTGAAATAATAAAACATTTAAGAACTGTAACTTACTATAAAATAGTAATTTATAAAACAAATTAAACAGTAAAAAAAGAAAGTATTTTCCATAAATGTATTTATTTTACGATAGTGGAAATGTAATTTTTACCAAATCACTTTGGTCTCATAGGATCATTATTATATATTTTTTAATGGGGATTAGTTGGAAAAGTTCTTGAACCAAAAATCAGAACAGCCCAAATAAGATTGTTGATTGACCTATACCATTTAAAAAAAAAAACAGAATAGGAGTGATCCTAACTTACTTTATAGCCAATAATAGATATTTTCTCAGACCTGCTTTACTGGTATGAAAGTATAACTTTATAAAAACAACCGCCTGACTCTGAATTACTGCTTAAAATTCCAAGGTAGTTTGATGCCTTTGAGCAAGGTGCACAACTTAAATCTCCCAGACTTCGTCAGTACACCTGTTGACATCTTGTATAATGATTTCATAGTGCTAAATTGTTTGCAAAGCACATCACCTGCTCAAAACTAGAGTTTTTTCACAATGCTTCGTCTTTTTAAACCAGGACTGCGATGTCCAATCCCAGTGTTTTTTTTACTAGACAACACAACCATAAGTAGTTGTGTACCTCTATCATTTTCTCTCATTCTCAACATTTTCCTGGCAGTCGCATACATTTTAAGTTTGTAAATCGAACCAATTGTTGCACTTAATGCATGAAATTAAGTGAATCTCACATGCATACACCATTGGACAGTTTAAAACCTTACTTGTTGTTGGGTCTTGCTTAGCAACAATGCATGTCTGTGGTAAAACGCCACCATCACGTCTCTTAGTGCTGCAACTTACTGTGCCCAAAAATCAACACTCAACACACACAAACACCCTTGGATGAGTCATTGCACAGACACGACATCATCAGCTTGGATAGGATCCTGAATAAATAAGGACTGGACTGCTAGTTTGGATGCTGTGGAGGATTTGCCTTCTTGCTGCTCATGACGCAGTGAGGACTGGAGGATTCATCTGTGCTGATGCTAGAATGAGGTTCCACCTTGATAACACTGAATATGGAGACTCGTCAAAGTTCCAGGAAGATGATTTTGAAGTGTCATCTGACCACCTTCAGAAAAGTACTCCATTCCTCTAAGTGTCTGAGGAATGACTTCCTCGTCTGCAAATAAAGACGGCCCACAGTTCCCCACAAAGCATACAAACTCGAGAGATGGACGATTTAGTTACAAACCACAGGTGTTGTGCTTAAATAACCCTTCTATTTCATTTGAAGTGCCATTTAGGTTCCAAATAGAAGATAACAATCAAGACTCTAATATGAACCTGTAGCCCTTTACACTCGCATATGTACCAACATTTCCCTTCCAGTGAGAACGCTACATTGAGCAGCAGCAAACAAACTCATTCTTGTGGTTTCCTTGTGATCACTGACCTGGGGTCAGCTTCTACACATTTCCTCTAATTGCTCTTGACAAGTGCTGAATTTTCAAATGTGACGTACAGTATTTCACCTTGCATTCTCAAGTACACTAAACAAATAATCACAAGAATACCAAAGTGTGACCGACCCGATGGAATCATATTTTTTCAGTGTGCGAAGTAAGAAGATTTCAAAATAACTGATAAGGTTTATGGAAATATCAAGGGCACGTTTTTATTCTTCTTAAAACCTAAACATATAATATACCATCTTGACAAAACATGTTAGATATTTCTGAAGGCTGATGAAGGTGTCAAAATCAAGCTCGACTCCCCACACATGCACACGCAACATGTGGGTGAAGTTATGTTAGAAAAACAATGCTGTATTAGAGTCTCTTTGGTTGAAAGAGAGACAATGGATTCTCTTCTAAGTTTGGTCTAACATGGTTATTAGACTTAATTCTCCTAACTTACACTTTAACTCTTGAACACTAATAAGTCATGTTGATACAAACTATTCAACACAGGTTTTGTTTGGTAACATGTATGTCAGTGGAAAGGCTTGCAGGGAAATAGTCTTCCATTTAATGTATATTTTGAGACTAAGAAGTTGGAACAAAAACTACAGGATTGTCAACAGTGACTTGAAATGTTTTACCAAATCGTGGTTGTGGCAGAAGTTTCAGAGATCAGAACCCAAGTATTGTATGTTCAACTGTTCAGAACATTTTAATATTATAGTGGTGGGGGTATTTCTTCTGCAGTTGTTCATTGTTGATATCGTTGGACAGACTGGATTATCTTAGATTTCTTCAGCCGAGATCATACAGAACAGTATGTTATGTCATGTTAACAGTCTCAGTTATATTCTTTTATGAGGTACAGCCTACAAATTCATTTCCATTTAGGTATACTTCTAATAGGCTAAAAATAAGACATTACAGTCAGAAATACACATTTCTTCAGCCTCAGCAAATCATATTTCCTTTTCAGCTCACAACATACACTTGGCTCCTATCCAGGTATAGATCTGCTGCTATGAGGTGTCTTACACATATGCATTACAGCTACACAGACATAAAAGATTTCCATTGCGTTGTAGACAGATTTAAAATATGTCCACAAAATTACCAAAATGAATTAATATATATGAAAATAAATACTAACACTGGCCCTTTCTCAAACTCATATCGAGTAGCTTCAGGGGCAAGGAGGAGGGTGTGAATGATTGAATTCAGTTTGACCATAGTTGCGAGGATCAAGACATCTAGATGTAAGGAACTTTAATAAGTCTTTTAAATAATGATAGCAACGACAAATCTAACAACATTTAGATAAATATAAAAGTCACAACTGGAAAAGCTACACACATTTCTGAAACAAGAACTCTACTAACAGTTGTTTTGCAATCCGTCCATGGTGATAATCCATAGCAACGATCTTTTGAAACCTCATGGTCGAGCCTCTGAACATGCTGCTGTGAGGTCATGACCAAGCTGCTTCCTTTCAGCCGGCAGACTTCAAGTCTCCAGCTGTTGTGTCACAGGGCGTCACTCCCAACAGTCACAGTGAGGATGAGGAGGGCTTGGATGAATCAGGCTCTTGATGAGTGGATTTTCTCATTCTGGATATCAAAGTACGCCAAGCGAACCTCAGTGGAAAAAGTGGAAATGATGGTTTTGGTGCATCACAATATTATTGATCAGGACATCGGCAAATCGACAACTGTGTGTCACAAACAGCCTTAAAGACCTTCAATCATAAGCTTCAACTTAGATTTTTGACTTTTGTATCTTTGCAAAACTTGACTTAAAAAAACGCCCAACAGAATACAGCGTAAACAGAATACAAAGATTTGGTTCAAGTTTTGGTAAAGAAGATCAGTGTGATGAGAAGTGTGAGGAATGGGTCTTGTTTGATCTCATACTTAAGCCTTTTACTTTGTCTAACATCTTTCTTTCTAACACTCACATGCTTGGGGATGAAGTTTCAGTCAGTGCTGATTACGTGTTAGGTTGCCTACATGGTTTTTATAACCAACAACAACTGACCACACATCAAGTCACAAAGCATCAAAGGGCAAGTACTTCTTTTGAAGTCTAATTAAGGCTCAGCATTGTTGGGCATTTTGTGAACTTATTCAGACAGTCTCATTGAGATCATTATCTATTTTTCAAGCAACATTTGTGGACATGGAATACACCATGACAAGCATCTATGCATCAGGCAGTATCTGAATATTCTTAAGTCACTTTACATAGTATTACCACTGATAAGCATGTGCTTATTGGTATTATTCCCTAAAGTTAGTCTTCCACCGGCGGACTCTCATGGAATACCAACAGTAACAAGTGGCTTTATGCGACTCCATTTTACCTTTTCAAAATATTCTATTCATGAAATCCAGTGACTAAACATGCCCACGTTTGTCGAGGTTTCACGTTCCAATTCGGCCCTCAGACCATAAGGGCCTTAAGTCACCAGCGTCCCTTCAACAAAAATGTGCAACATTTGTCAAACTGCTGTCCAACATTGCTGTGAAATTGGCTTGAGTATTAGAAACCTTAAAGGATTGCAGACACAAAACAGATGACCAAGTTCCAGAAATACACTGGATCTTCCATCTTCTACCATTGATGTCTAATGTGTACTCCTTTATTTTTTGGGCATTTTTGGTGAATTTATCAAACCCATTTCAGAGATGCAACAAAGGTCCCCTTCTGGACCTTTACAGGGGGTGTTGCAGTTCAGGGTTGCCTCTTAAATTCCTATTGTCATATGGGCAACAGGGAGATTGTGATTGGAAAGGCCACTTCATTTCACCAGGGAAACTACAAGAACAGTATCTCTGGAGAGTAGTATCTCGTTCATTCACAACAAGTGAGCCTCTCCGTGTTAAACTCTCCATATGAAAAGAAGCAACATTATGTGTGTATAAATGCATAATGTATTTTCTTTTTAACAAAAATGACTCATTTGAGCAAATGTGTGTGTTCCTTCTTCTCTTATCTGGACTCTGTGGGATTTGCTGCTGCTGCATAGCGCTGTTTCTTTCTACTACATTGCCTTCCCTCTATTCCTTAGTTGAAATTGGATCGTCTGTAAGCGTGAAACTTGAGTCTTGTCCTGCATCACGCAACACAACGGCTATAATTGAGAGGAGATGCATTACATCATGAAAACCTATTTGATCAAGTCTGAGAGGTCTCTACTGAGAGCTGTTTTCACCCTAAACTTTTCTGGCCAATGAGAACTAATTTTACCGAAAAACATGATGCTAGCTGGGCACAATGCTGGCTTTGTTTGTACAACTTACAGATGACTTATCCACTCTTACGAAAGGGTTTAAATGTGAAAACATCTACCCCTAAGTAAACCTTTTTCTGAACAATGCATTAAATGGGATGTGAAAACATGTACTTTGTGATGCCCTTTTGGCCTTGAACTCTTGGCAGTGGCACAATATGTGTAATTGACTTTAGGTCTGCAACTAACGATAACACTGAATTTTTTTTATTGTAATACAAGAGCAAAGAAACCAGAAATTATTCACATCTAGAGATTTATGACTTTTATGACTTAAAATGTTCACAATGATAAATACGTTAAAAAAAAGACAACTAATTGATCTATAGTTGCAGCCCTTACTAAATCATTCTTGATCGAAACATTTCTATCTCAGTGCAAATTGGAACCTTTCCAAGTTTCAAGGATGCACTCTGTTCTGTTTAGTTTGCTTCAGTGTGATCTCAGGACATTGTGTAATGGTCATTGGAAAGGCTTGTGATTTCTGTTAAATGGGGGTGGTGTCAGGGGAAACAGATAAGCAGTTTTTTTTGGTTAGTTCTGAGAACTGTTCTTAGAAAGAATTTAATATCTGAGCTGAGCAGAGGCAATGCCATCAGAGGTACTGCAAACAAAGTTTTTTTTTTTAGCCAATATCCTTTTTTTTTTTCTGCTGCCGCTGTTTGTTTCTTCTATTAAACTTGTTACCCTTTCACCATCAGATCCCCTCTAAGATTGTGTTTCCCCTCACATTTCAAGAGTCAAATCATGTCAGTATCTCAGCTTTTATTTGCAAAACACAAGCGCCCTCTACTGGCCAAACTTCTTTTCTGCAACCAAATCGACTGACTCTCCCTTGCTTTGGACAATTAGACATTATTTTCTATTTTTAATTTTTGTCTCCTGTCCATCTTTCCATTTTTTTCTGTGAATATATGATTGATTGATTGATTGATATAACTTTATTGTCAGACGTCGTCTGAAATTTGTCTTGTATCACAGCAGCTCCATTTGCAACATTAAAATTAAGACAAGATACAAAGATACAAACATTTGACACAACATTCAAACACCAAACAAACATTCAGAGGCCTTTCTTTGCTCGGGGATTCAGCTCCATATTCAATTTTAGAATTGAATTGTGAACACAAGAGTGTTTCAGTCTAACCTTCTTGAAACGTGGGTGGGAATATAATGCAAGTTTTCTCCAGCAACACATTTTTGTGGTTCTAGTGGTAATTAATTCAAGATAAATCATATAGATGCACAGCTATATGAAAACATAGCCACTTGAACACCATTTAACAAGCCATACAATCAGGAGTGCTAATTTAGTGATTCAAGAACACTCATTTGGTCCTTAAGAGTGGGATTCACGATTATTGTATCTGCTATCACACTATATTATGTGGTGTTTTTCAGATATCTTTACTGTCAACCTCAGGGGATATTTCCTGTGATCACAGGCATGTCATACTTTGGGATAGCCCCTTTTTGTTGACTGAATGCAAGTTCTTTAGTGAGCTGTCTGAAGGACTCGACAAAAACCACATTTGAAGAATTTAGGGATTATGAAAATTAAGGATTTCCCAAATATTTGCCGACTGACACATTAAAAGTAATTTGCAGTTGAAGACAACATGTATAATTTTGAAATGATGCTTGTTTCCCCTCCTGGTGGGAGTTTAATGTGAAGATTGATACCACTCTCAAATCTGTCTGGTGAATAAATGACCCGTAACCAAGCGCCAGATAGCTACGTATGTTCATAGGTCACTGCACTCTGCCAAGTAGTGTCTCACACTGTTTTAATGACTACTTGTCTTTTTTCAAATTCATTTTAGTACACATTTAATAAACCGACCATAAAATCACAAATGTTACAATTACATGGACCAAAGAGACACATCTGGGGTCAAAGGGCAATGTTCCAATGGTCATACAGCATGCCATGTGGCCATTTCCTATAAACTCTGAAGCATATCTCTTATTTGTATCATTTTTAGTGCTTTTATTGTGTAAGGGAAACATTTTGTGGAATAAAATTAAAGATTTAAATGTAGAAAAAATTCCAGGGCCCTTAAATATATAACAGAAGGATAAACAGATTTCTAAAGTTTAATCCCTTTACATGACAGCCTAGGTTACACTAACAGTGTATGTGAATAACAAGTGGCGGTAGAGATCCATGATTGCAACTACTTTCATAGTATTCACAGGGTGAATTACCTTTTTTAGTCAAACAATCTGAAACACAAAATAGTGATCTTGAAGTTTTAAATTAGTTTGTGTTAATGTCAGAAACGGTACAAAGGCTACCTTTTGCCAATTATTATGGTCATGTCATATTAGAGAAAAAGATCAAGGTCGTAGCAATGACTGAATTTCCCTCCCAACAAAATTTCCAGGAAGGAATAAAAGCCACCTAAGATGTCTTTTGAACTGTACACTAGGGGTAATAAAAGCAGAATTAAGGCCATTTATGAAATAAAATAGGGATAGAGACAACAGGGAAGGGGTTCTATAAAAAAGATGAAGAGTACAGGGAAAAACAAAAACTGGGGTTTTGGGGTAATTTTTCTGGTTATTATTGATCTCTATACTCTATCTCTGCACTATCACTACAGATACAAATTGAACTGAAGCAGTGTTGAATGACAGACTACGAGTATAGTAATATCACAGACATGAACTCTTAGCAAATGACCTGATTCATGTTAAAGTTAAGTACTTTGAATATTAAGTAACGAGTAAAACTGGAGGATAGTTGATCAGTCTGAAAGCAATAAAGTGTAAGCGTCTCTAATGTTCGGACTGATAAAGTGGTTCTAGATTTAACATGTTTGTCTCGTGCCAGGTAGCGTAATCCATAAAAATCTTTCATTACATAATGGTTTAAATATGTGGTAGTATTAATCTGAGCTTTAGTTAACAGGATGTAACAATAAGTGAATTGAAATGTAGTAAATATATGTTGTAAATAACATCATTTGGAAATACCATTACTAGTCAAGTACCTTAGTATTGTAGGCCTGCCAAAATACAGTATTTGAGTAAATATACTTAGATCCCCCCACTGACTCGGGAGTAAATCTATTATTTTCTCACCACTGCATTAAGGCCATAATGTACTTTATCCACAGACGATCTGCTCATCTCATTAAATAAGAAAACAACTGTTGTGTTCATTCGAGAGGTCAATTGTCAGTATTTTTCATAGCTACAGATGGATCGCAACAGAGAAAGGCTTTGATAATGTCGTGATGTGAGGCTTCTTCAAAACTCCTCAGCCTTTACAAAACACAGAGCCGGATCCCCTGGAGTCGAGATGCTCTGGTTGGTGGTGATGGAGTTAAGCCAGCGGGTGGTTGATGGAAACTCTCAGCTGAAGCTCTGGAGGCAATGATGCTGATGGGGAGCGGTGGGTTGCACAGTAGTTGGTCTGAATGACAGAATCACTGAAATATTTTTGAAGAACAGCATCATAGGCCAAGTGGCTAGATAGACTGTGTGACGTCAGAATGGTGAATGTAGAGACAGAAGGTTACAGTAGGAGGAGCCAACTGAAAATCAACCGCAGAGGAATAGGGCAAATGTTCCCTGAAAATTCACAAATACCCTCAATAAAAAAAATACAGCATGATGTCTTATCATGATCTGAATAATTAGATATTGTCCTGATCTACCAGTATGCACTGTTGATACATTGATATTCACAAGTGCTTTAAGAATAGGGTTGAGATGAACCTTGTGTTAACAATGACATTGAAAGAATGCTTTATACCTTAAAAAACAACCAACCACTGTTTCCTCCTCACTTTGACACACACCGCCACAGAGACACACACACACACACACACAAACTCACAAAAAAATCAATAAATAATATTTTCAATCTCAAACACATTGATGCAGAAAGGACTCCTTTGCATGTGTGTTCCTTCCTTCTTCCTTTATCGATTATTAGTGTACTTAAATAATGGTGACATATGCCCTTCACAGTTACTCAAAATGACATCTTCGCTTCCAACGATCTTAACCTCAATATCAAATAACACAGGGGTGCCAGTTGGCCTAGCGGTTAGTTTGGATGCCCAATTTACAGTGTGAGGCTGTTGTCCTCGAAGCGGGCGGCCCTGGTTCAAGTCCACTCTTTGACTCCTCTGTCTTCACTCTCTCTCTCTCCTCCTGGTTTTGTACTCTATCCACTGTCCTATCTGAATAAAGGCATGAAAGCCCAAAAATAAACCTAATTAGAAAGAAAATAAATTAAGGATAAATAATTATCGAAATACTGGTTTCTAATTATTATTATTTTTTCAATAGATGTTTCAGCTGTGCTTTAACTTCTAGATAGATGGATATAATTTCATTGGCCCAGTGGGACATTTGCCCTGAATTACACAATGCTCTGATTCAGTAAAGACACAACAATACATTCATATATTGATTGCACGTCAATTTAAATCATCATAATGTAATAATAATGAAAAATCACAATGAACAAAGAGCAAGTACAGCTACACATAAATACACAATACAACCTAAGTGGTGTTGAGGGTTTAAATGGACATGAGGAAATAGGAATGGGGGGGGAACATGAGTTTCTTTGTGCCTGTCTGATAATAGTTGGTCTGGAGGATTGGGTGTTGATGGACTCCCATGATTTTCAATGGTTGTTACTTTGAGTCTGTTGATTTGGGCCTTAGATTGAGGAGTCAAATTTACAAACCGTGCAGAGTTACCATATCGAAGAAGGCTTTAACTTCTGTGTCAGAGAAATGAAGCTGCACTTTCCGGGTCACATTAAAGGGTCTGTGTCTTCTCAGGAAGTGCAGCCTCTGTCCATGTTAGTACATCTTAAGTTGTAAAGTAACCAGTGACTACAGGATAAAATGACAATTCTCTTCTTATGTTTTCTCAAAATAGATAATGACCTCCAGTGTGTGCATGAGTAAATATACGTTCCACCAATGCCTAAGGGATTCCATGCAGAGAACCACTGTAATAGTTATGTTAAGCACCTGCAACATGCAAATTCAGAGTAAAGTTCTTATTATCACCTACAAAGCCCTCCATAACCTGGCTCTAAGCTCCTCCACGGGCAAACTCCCACCCCAACTCTCAGGTCTGCTGTCGCAAACCTCCTGCCCCCCCTTCGGTCCTGGGGAGATGGGGCCTTCTCTATTGCTGCTCCCACCCTCTGGAATCCCTCCCACAAAGCATTAGAGACTCCCACTCACTCGCCACCTTCAAGAAATCCCTAAAAACTCGACTCTGCAACATCGCCTACAACCACTAACAAACTGAACTCTCATCCTCCCTCTCTAAGATTGTTTCTTCTTTGTATCATTTTGTTTTGTTGTTGTTCTTTGTTAAGCTCCTTTGAGTACTCAGAAAAGTCTAACAAGTCTAAAGTATTATTATAATAAAGGCTTTGTGGTATCTCCATAGTGAAGTCAACATGATGGTTGGCATGTCCTATTGTTCGGCCAGGAAGAACTGTAATACGTCATCCATTTAGTGCAAACTTAGTACATTATGAACATGCAGTGTTTACCCTACCATTATATTAGGGGGGCGTTTTTAAATCAATATCAGATTTAGAACAAGAAGCAATGTTGATGTAAATGTTGCCTTGTTGTTTGTCTTGGGACATGGTAGTTTATGTGACAGCTAAGAGTTCTATTATTGGTTATTCACAAAATGCCCGTCTATTCTATTTTAACAGCTAAAGAAGAAAGTAAACCGGTGGAGGCTGACAGCAAGGCTGAAACTCTTTCAACACAATCTCCAGAGAACATCTCCACAGATGCCCCTCCAACCTCTGAGCCTGCTACTCAGCAAGCCCCACCACAGAACCAATCTCAAGAGAAAACGCAGGAGCAGCAAAAGGACTCAATGAACAGTGGGATGTCTAAGCAGAAATCTGTAGAATCCATTCCCTGTAAACTTACCAACCCAGTAGAATCAGTTCTGTGTAAACCAACCAGCCAAGCAAAAACTAATCTGTCAAGAGCCACACAATCTCCATCAACCTCAGCTCCCAGACATCATGGAACAGGGGCCCTTATGGTCAGTAAGACCACATATGTCATACCAAAGAAGCAGTCTGGACCCCAGCCTCAATCTAGTCAAGGGTGCCCTTCAGTCCCTGGCCAAAAGCCTTCATCAGCCCCCTCCCTGCTGAACGAAACCAGAAATTTGCTGGTGCCACCTGCACCAAGTGCTCCCTCCTCCAGACCCCCTCAGCCCAACAACCAGGTCAGACAGAGCATCCAGCGCTCCCTCACCAGCATCCTGCTCAAAAGGTGAGCACTATTTTACAAGCTTGTATGAAAACGTGAGTTTGAGATTTTTGATGATGCAAAGTCTTCGCATATACACAAACTTTACTCTTGATGAATCATACTGTGTAAATAAAAACCAAGCCCCACGAAAAGTTCAAGTTATGGTTGGAGAAGCCAGAAAAGTGACTACCAAAACCTAAAAGCATGTATTGCAACAGAATGGACATGCTCTGATAGACATTGCAAAAACACTAATCTCTCTAAATAATGGAAAGAGGATTCAACAAATTCTTCATTCATTTCACTACAGGGTTTTTATTATTACAGTGGGTCCTATCCAGATTGCATGCTTGATATTTGACTGCACTTTGGAAGTTGTTTTATCCACAAATCCAAAATATTTTAATAAACTCTTAGGTATCTTCAAATAAAGACATTATTTCCCTAAAATTAAACTTAATTGTTCTGGCTTTTGCATTTTCATAGAAATCAGGTGTATAAAATGCATCTCTCAGTTATAGCGCCACTGCACAATTAATTCAATGACGAACTGTGTTTCCTTTTCCTTTCAGGGTATGTGACTGTGAGGATTTGGAGATGTCTGAAAGTGAAGTGGCAAAGCTTGTCGCAAGCATTGAGATGGAGATGTTTGACATATTTCGCAACACAGACAGCAAATACATGAACAAGTACAGAACCATAATGTTCAACCTGAAAGACCCAAAAAACAAGGTTTGTTCAATGTTTATTCATCCCATATCTGTTGTGTGAATGTAATTCCTTCCACAAGTTTCAATAGTGCTTTCACTTGTGCAGAAACTTGTGAAGTGACTTTTTAAATCATTTATACTATCATCAAATTCACTGTCGACTCATGGCTTCTTGTAGGGCTTGTTGTTTCATGTTGTACATGGCGAGATCACTCCCTTCAGACTGGTCAGGATGAGCCAGAAGGATATGCAGGCTGTCAAAGCATCAGAGCCAAGTCAAAAAGCAGCAACAGAGGTAAAGAATAAAAGTTAATAAAACTAGAACAAAATCGATGAAGTCGTTAAAAGGCCCTTCAATGGTGTTTTGGTGTTTGTGTTGCAAGTCATTCATCTACTGCTTGTGTGTTCCAGGTGAACGATGCAGCTGCGAAAGCAGCGAGTTTACTGCAGAAGCCTGAGGCAGTAAAGGTTGATTTGCCTAGTCTGAATCCCGCCAGACCAATTAAAAGCAGGGTGTGTACTATCTACATTGTGTTCACTTGATGGAACTTATATGGTCATTCAATTTTCTCTGTTGCTTTATATTAACATTTCTTTCAGTGGCTTTAGTTGTTATGATGTCTTTACAAGTTAAGTCATATTGTCTGTGTGTATATAAAATAGGTTGCCACCCAGGACCAAAAGAAAAGTCTTCCTGCTCCTTCTTTCAAGGCCAGAGTAAGCCAGCCAAGCCAGGGCAGCGCAGCACCAGATGTTCTTGCCTGTATGCTTAAGGACACAACATCAGAACACAAAGCTCACCTCTTTGACTTGAAATGCAAGATATGTACTGGTGAGTTAAAAAATATATATATATTGGCTTCGCAATACCAAGAATACAGTATTATACAATCAGTGTTATTGGTTATCAAAGTAGATTGTTATTCTTGTTTGAAGGCCAAATACTAGCTGGAGAAGATGCAGAACCTGCGAAGAAAAAACCCAAGGTTACTGAAACAAGAGATAAATATGATAACCCTCGGAGACAGTCTGCAGGAGATGACTCCCCGCTGATGGCTCCACCTGACTCACCTGACATGGATTCTCCAACATCATCCCTAATTGATCCTTCCTCCCGCCTTATCATTGACACTACAGCACTGACTATAGTAGAGTCTCCTGCCTCCCCCATAATGGATTCTCCGGCTTCCCCAACTTTAGAGTCACCAGCTTCCCCTGTCATGGACTCTCCTGCATCCCCAACTCCAGAAACTTCTAAAGCTTCCATACCAAAGAGGGCATATACACCAGTTGTGATTCCAGCTGTCTCCACAGTAACCATAACGAGAAGGGACCCCCGCACTGCTGCAGGCAGATTCAATCCCTCATCTAGTCCCATTAACACAACCCCAAACCAATCAGCTCCTTATGCTCCTTTTAAAGAGATACAATCTACATTGCCCTCAGCACCAGCCTCTTCAACACCACCAAAGAAGAAATTACCTAAATCTATCTTGATGAAACCAACTTCCTCAGCAGATCCGAGACTCTATGGCACATCTTCAAGGTATGTAAAGATCTGTGTAAATATAGAGAGCATTTAATTAAGGTTTTTCAATTTAATTGTCTTTTGGTTTACATTAATACTTTTGATGTCTTGTGTGAAGCACTTTGAATTACCGGTACCTTGTTGCTGAAATGTGCTATATAAATATACTTGCCTTACATTTGAGCAGAAGTAGCATTAGCATTATTTTTTTTTTTTTGTGGTTATTGTTTTAGGATGATGACATCTGAATCTCCAGCTGATGGTGAGACTGCTAAGTTTTTGGCTAAGGAAGACATAGTGTGGAAAGGATTCCTAAACATGCTCACTGTAGCAAAGTTTGTCACCAAGGCATATCTGGTTTCAGGACCTGCTGAAAACCTAAAAGCGGTATGTAACTACAACAGATTTTATTCACAGAGCTGTATCAAAAAGATTCGTCATAATTGTTAGTTGGTTTGACAAAAGTATG
Source organism: Labrus mixtus (assembly GCF_963584025.1). Classification (NCBI taxonomy): domain Eukaryota; kingdom Metazoa; phylum Chordata; class Actinopteri; order Labriformes; family Labridae; genus Labrus; species Labrus mixtus. The sequence continues at coordinate 20,531,430 of NC_083626.1, read as the reverse complement.
AAGATTGAATTATTTTTGTGTAGGATCTACCGGACACCATTCAAATCGGAGGACGAATCCTGCCTGAAACTGTGTGGGACTATGTTGCAAAACTTAAGACCTCTGTTACAAAGGCAAGTACTAGATACAACATTTCTTTAAGTGTCTCATACAATATTATTGAAAATGAATTACTTATTTCCATCTTATTGTTTGTTCTTTGCTGTTTAGGAGTTATGCGTGATCCGGTTTCACCCTGCAACAGAGGAGGAGGAGGTGGCATATGTCTCCCTGTTTTCCTATTTTAGCAGCAGAGGACGTTTTGGTGTGGTTTCTAATATAAGCCGTTCAATCAAAGATGTATACCTCGTCCCACTCAGTGCAAAGGAATCAATTCCATCCATACTACAACCTTTTGAAGGACCAGGTATGATAATGCTTCGACTACGCTTAATAGTCTTTTAACAAACATAGATTTTTGGGTTAAGAGAAACAACTATAATATAGCCACAGACAGAGTAGCTGATATTCAGACAGTGGCCTAAGAGTTTTGAGCAAAGCCGCTTTACATTGACAGGGCCCAGAGAATAGGATGTTGCAACCTGATACAACTTGCAGTTAGCAAGATTATGAAAACATTTATATAATTTACTTTATAAATATATAGTTCAATTGTGCTTTGATTCCGTCTTGCATGTATATAGTGTGCCTGAATCAGAGATTCTCAGCTTTCTATTGTTTTTGATAAATAAACAAAATGTCTCCGCTTTTATGAAACATCCAGTACTAACACCAGTACAACAATAAGTTATGTAAATATTTTTTTTTTACACTGCTGACCAAATTCTTAGTTAAGTATTTTGAGAAGTTGAAACTGGTAGCCAAGTGTCAGTTTATCTCAATTCTTTTATTTTTCATAGGACTTGAAAAAAACCGACCTAATCTCATTCTGGGTCTGGCTATCATTCAGAAGACAAAACGTCCAGGGAACTTGCCTCTGGAAATTGAGGAGAAGCGACCAAAAGTTCAGATGTCCAAAGACCCTATGTGGATCCCAAAACCTCCTGTCCTCTATGGTTCTGACAAATTGGAGATATTCCAACCTTACGATCCAGAAACTCCTGCAACCACCACCCCTCCCAGTTCTCCACCTTGCCCTGACTCCCCATCAGGATCCTCCTCTTCTGGCTCAGTCACCATACCATCCCCTTTGACATCCATTACAACAAAGCCTCCTGTTGCGACATCAGCCTCTGTCACTGCCCCTCACTCCTCTAGTAGCCTATCTGACAAGGATCTTTCAACAGTATCCAGTGATGCAACCCCTCTTCAGACTATCTTGAAGACTTTGTTCAACAATAAGAAAACAGACTCATCTGATGGAAGTTCTACAAAAACAGTTAATGTAAAAAAGGTTCCAGTGTTTTCTCAGGTGTCTAGATCAATAGTGGACCCAATTGTCCAACAGTATGGACAGAAATCTAAAGTTAAAGAAATTGAAGAGGAGGAAAATGACTTTGACCGACCCTATGACCCAGAAGAGGAGTATGAACCAGCTAAGGGATTTGGAATGCTTCCTTCAGAGATCATACAAAAAAATAAGGGAGATGGCCCTGCAGCATCAAACTTTGTAGATGATGGTGTGGCCTATGATCCAGAGGATGAGACAATCTTCGCAGATTTTCATAGTGATACTGTAACAAACCTTCCTGTTCCACCCCCCCCTCTTTTAATTCAAACATCAGTTTCTTCATCATTACCATCTTCCACTCTGCCCGAAGTTACAACCTCTACATCCACTCCAGCACAAACGTCTGTCCCCACTGGAGTCACAGAGCACCTTCCTATAGGCACTGTGGTTGTCTCAGCTGCAACACTAACCGAACAACAGCGGATGCTTGAGGAATTAAATAAACAGATTGAAGAGCAAAAACGTCAATTGAAGGAGCAGGAAGAAGCATTACGCCAACAGAGAGAGGCTGTGGGTATGTTCATGGCTCACTTTTCTGTTTCTGATTCTCTTATGTCTCCCCCGTCAAAGTCTTTGCCTCTTAACCAGCTGTCATCTCTGCAGAGCAGTTTAAAGCAAACAGAGTCAAGACCTTCGGAATCAACAAACAAGAATAGCCACCTTACTGAGACTGTGGACAGCTCAAATGTGGATTCACAATCTGTTAAGGTAGAAGACACAACTGCTTCCCCTTACTTAAAAAATGATACAGATAGTATTACAGAGCAATCTGAAACACAGGAACATGTTAAGGAAAGTGACAAGTATTCCTCTGCTGGAGAGATTGAAGATTCTGATGTAGCGTATGATCCTGAGGATGAATCACTTTTCAATGAAATTCAAGAGGATGTATTTCATGTTGGGACTCGTGATTCATCTTTGGCTAGAACAGAGCATAGTACCAGTCGCAAGAGCAGTCCAATGAATAACCAAAGCAGAAAGCGGAGGCTATCACCAAAGAGGCGCAGTCATCGTGAAAGAGACAGAAATAAAAGTCCTTCAAGAAGATCACAGAGGCGTTCTCCTTCTCATTCCCGTAGGCACCGAGCGAGAGATAGACACAGAAGAAGTGAAAGGGAGAGGTCAGGTCATAGAGCTAGAGACCAGTCTGAACGCCAGGGTCACCATCGTAGAGAGCGGACCGCTTCTCGACATTCTCGTGGACATAGGAGATCCCCATCTTCTCAGAGAAAAAAAGATTCTGAGTCCCCTTTAGCAAAACAGCATAGAGAACATTCCCCTCAAGTCTTTGCGAAGTCAGAACATTTAACTGTTCCGTGTACTGATCCAGACACTTCTGACTCTGTTGCTGGACAGTTTGTTGAGAGTAACACATCATCATGTTTGTCACTAACTGTAAAGAAAGACCCTGATGGACATCAGTTAAAAGGTAATCTTACTGAGAGCCTTGATATAGAACACAAAGTTCTTCACAATGTGAAGCTTGAGATTGTAGAGCCATCAGAACCCCTAAAACATTCCATCATTGACCATGATGACATAGGTCGTAGTTCTTCTACGGAGTTTGATAAACCCTCTAAACATGAAACTCTACTCTATGACAAAATTGACAGTACAATTCCATTAAGAGAGATTGATCCGCCCATTCGAGATTCTCCTGAGAGCCCAGATCCAGAGCCACAATTTTTTAAGCCTAGCAGCAAAGAGCAAAGCGGATCTGCTCTAATTGAGGAAATCAGAGATCCTATGACATATAACAGTGTCTCAGTGCCATCTGTTAAAGTTGAAAATAATTGTCTGTCTATCAGTGGGCATGGATCATTTTCCAATGCACTGGGGCTTACTCCAATATCAGCTGTTTTACATTTCGATTGTACAGCTCAAAATTTTAATTGTCCAGTTAAAGATGAAGAAATGATAGAGGCAGAAAAGCAAATACAAGGGGACAGCTTGGGTTTCAATTTTCCAGTAACACTGCATCAAGTGGAAGGACATTCAAATCAAGCTACAGGCTCAGATATTCAGAGCTCAGAACCAATCATGGACCCTATGATAAAGTTTCCAGAATTGAGATTTCCAGGGCCTGACATGAATGGTCCAGGCATGCAAAATACTAGAAATGTTGATTTCCAACAACCCAATACTGATAGCATCATTCCAGGAACAAGTATGCAAGGTTTTGGCATGAGGGGTTTGGTGCAAGATAATGAAAGTTCTAGTATGCATGGCTTGAATACAAAAGAAAAAGGACTGAGTTCTCATTTAAGACACAGTGGAACTGAAATGAGAAGACACATGTCTATAGCAGCAGCTACAAATTTAGATAAGGGTAGATCAGGCATACAGAATCAGATGAGAGATCCAGATCCAAGTCCATCTTTAAGGTTCTCAGAAAGAGAAAGTGGTAGGTCCAATATGTCCTGCACTGAACAAGACAGTAAAGGGTATAGAGAACATTTAAATCGGCCAAAGTCCGATGTTAATTCTGAAATAGGAATGCATGGCACCGACATGAGAGAACCAGAAACTATACTTAAAAACATTGGAGAATTAAGTCCAAACAGGAGAGAATCAGACACGCAAGGAAGAAATCCACAGGGTCAATGGCTAGAGGAGAGAAATGAACAAATGATTCAAGAAAATAGAGGTCCAATGAAAAACAATACTAATTCAGATTGGAGAGGTCCAGGCCCTGATATGAGGGGTCAAACAGGTCAAGATAAAGGTCAGAGTCTGCATATGAGGGGTCCGGACTGGAATGATCCAGGAACAGACAGGAGAGATGAATGGAGAGGACCAGAGAGGAGGGGATCAGGTCCAGTCAGAGTAGGGCAATTTATGCGAGATGAATGGAGAGTCGGGCCTGATTGGAGAGGTCTAAACACAGAGACCCAGGGGCATGACAGAAAAAGTGCAGTGAACCAAATTTTAAGAGAACCAGTGCCTGAAACGCATCCAAACACAGAGGGCCCCAGGTATGAAAGGAGACGACAAGTAGGTCCAGATTTCAAGAGACTATTGCCTGAAAGAAGAGGCCCAATTAATGACAATGTAGGACCTAGCATAAATAGTTCAGGAACTGACAATTTTCTTGGAACAAGTCTTGACAGCAGAGATCCAGCTATGGAAGGTCCTGGATTTAAAAGGGGAGAAGACGATTTTAGGGGACCATGGCCTGAAAAGAGAAGTTCAGATATGGTTAGTTTAGAGCCTGGCAGGAGGGGACCAATGGACCAAGATGTAAAGGCACAAAACCCTGGAAGTAGAGGTCAGACTAGGACTGATAGGCAACTACCTGGGCATCCAGATTTCAGTGAATCAATGCCTGAAAGTAAAGATCAATTTATCAAGGGTGTTAGGCCATCCAGGAGAGAACCTGGGGTCCAAGATTTCAGAGGATCAACCCTTGAAAGGAGAGGTCCCCCAATGGAGGGTCATGTAACTGATAGGAGAGGAACTGGAGGTCCTGATTTCAATTCAAGGCATGGGTCTGACATGCTGGAAGGTCAAGATTTCAGGGGTTCAGGGCCTGAAAGGAGAAGTTTATCCAGGGATTATCTTGGTCCTGACAGTAGAGGACCCAGAGGTGAAGACTTCAGAAGACCAAAGCATGAAAATAAATGTTCCCCTATGGAGGGTCCAAGGCATGACCCAAGGGGACCAGGAGGTCCAGATGTCAGAGGACCAGGACCTGAGAGGAGAGGTCCCTCTATGGAGGGCCCTGGGCATGACACAAGTGGACCTGTAATTCAAGATTTCAGAGGACCAGGTACTGAAAGGAGAGGACCCCCTATGCAGGGGCCAGGGCCTGACACGAGAGGAACGGGAGGTCCAGATTTCCGGGGACTGGGTCTTGAAAGGAGAAGTCTCCCTATGCAGGGCCCTGGGCCTCAAAGGGCAGGACCTGGAGGTCCAGATTTCAGGGGACCAGGTCCTGAAAGGAGAGGTCTCCCTATGGAAGGTCCTAGGCCTGACAGAGGAGGATCAGGAGATCCAGATTTCAGGGGACCAGATACTGAAAGGAGAGGTCCCCCTATGGAGGATCCTGGGCATGACACAAGAGGACCTAGAGGTCAAGATTTCAGGGGACCAGGTCCTGAAAGAAGAGGTCCCCCTATGCACGGCCCTGGGCCTGACAGGATAGAACCTGGAGGATCGGATCTCAGGGGACTAGGTCCTGAAATGAGAGGTCCCCCTATGGAGGGTCCTGGGCCTGTCCTAAGAGGTCCAGATTTCAGAGGACCAGTGCTGCAAAGAAGAAGTCCCTCAGTGGAGGGTCCTGGGCCTCACAGAAAAGGACCTGATGGTCCAGATCTCAGAGGAACAGGTCTCCAAAGGAGGGTCCACCCTATGGAAGGCCCTGGGCATGACCCAAGAGGCTCAGGAGGTTCAGATTTTAGAAGACCAGGGCCTGAAAGGAGAGTTCCCCCTATGGAGAGTCCATGGAATGACCAAAGAGAACCCGGTGGTCCAGATTTCAGAGGACCAGGGCCTGAAAGTAAAGGTCCCGCTATGCATGGTCCTATGCCTGATGGGATAGCAGCTGATTTTCCAGATTTCAGTGGAACAGGTCCTGAAAGGAGAGACCGCGCTATGGATCCCTGGATTGATAGGAGAGGAACTCTGGATCCAAATTTCAGAGGGGCAGGGTCTGAATGGAGGGGGCTGGCTATGGAGGGTCTGGAACCTGTCAGAAGGGATTCTGGAGGATCAAATTTCAATTTCCCAGAGCCTGACAGACTAAATACAGGATTTCATGGATTAATTGGTCCAGGTCATGAAAGACCTCACACCATGGAAAATCAAGAGCCTTGCCAGAGAGGACCAGTACTTCCAGATTTCCAGGCGATGGGGCCTGGCAGAAGAGGACCAGGAGGTCCACACTTAAGAGGTGCTGGCAATGAAAGGAGTAGTCATTCTATGCCAGGTCCTGGGTCAGACAGGAGAGGACCACTTATCGGGGTATCTGGGCCTGAAGGTCCAAAAATCAGGGGACCAGGGCTTCAGCATTCAGGTCGAAACACAGAGGGCCCAGGGCAACACATGAGAGGTCCAGATGGTCTTAACATCATGGGATCTGGGCCCCCTTTAAATATGGAAGGTCCAGAATCTGATTGTAAAGGTCAACACTTTAGAGGATTGAGGTATGACAGAGTTGGTATGGAGGGTCAAGGGCCAAGTACAAAAGGTCAAGACTTTAGAGGACCAGGACATCAATGTAGAGGTCCAGAAATTCAGGGCCTAGGACCTTATGGACAAGAAACAGCAAGCTTAGATTCCAGGGAACCTGGACTTGAGAAGACAGGCCTAGATATTACAGGCCCAGGGCCTGATTTGAGAATACCAGGTGGTCCTGACTTCAGAGACTCAGGCATTAGGCAGAAAGGCTCATATATCGAAGGCCTTGGGCCTAGAGATGAAAGGGGAAGGCCTTACTTTGGCGGATCAGAATCCATCCAAGATGGCCCAGGTGTAGAGGGCAAAGAAACTAGATCAGGACAAAACTTTAGGGGACGAGGGCCTGTAAGGAGAAGCTTGAGAGGATATAATGCAGATTTGAGTAAACAGGATGACAGATGGAAAGGGCCAAATTTCAGAGACTCCACCCCTGATTGGAAAAGCACAGACACAGAGCATCAATGGTCAGGTGAAGGAGGGCAAAATATGATGGCTTCAGGAAACGAAAGAGAAATTTCTGGTGATCACTGGAACGACAGGGGTCCTAGTCCAATACAAGAAGGCCGGAATGAGCAGGTTCAGGAATTTAACAGGCAAGGTCCTAGTAGGGAGTGGAGAGGCCCTGGAAGAAGGGGGCGAAGGCTCATGCAGGAAAGACCAAACATGCCATTTCCAGGCTCTTTAAGTAGGCCAGTAGATGATTGTAGTGATCCTGATCACAGTGGTCAAGGGCCTGTCCAGGATGACCCATTATGCCCAGGGCCTGGAAGGGGAAGACCTGGAAATGAATGGAGAGAGTCTTACAGAGGTGGTCATGGTGCAAACAGGGGGGATGCTAGTCCTTATTACAGAGGGGAAAGGCATCCATACAATAGAGAACAAGGCCATGATAGAAGAGGTCCAGACACAAGAGGAGCAAGATCAGATATAAGAAGGGATTCAGACATGGGGAATGACCATGTGGAGCTAGACTTCAGATCTGAGGCCCATAGGATGGGTCCAGACTTGATTAATTCATGTCAAAAAAGAGGATTTGAGTCTGAAGGTCTTGATAGAAGAGGCCTGGGAAGTCCAGATTTAATATACCCAGCGCCTGAAAATAGAAATTCAAACATTGAAGGTCCAGGAGCAAGTAGGAGGTTTTCAGAATACAGGGGGCGAGAATTTGAAAGACCAAGTGTATGCATGGAAAGCCCTGAAACAGGTAGACAGAGATTTGAGAATTATAAAAGGGAAAGAAAACATCGAGATATGAAAAGACAAAGCCTTGAAAGAACAGATTTGAGGGGGCCAGAACCTGAAGGTTCAGATATAAGACATGAGCCTGGGAGGTGGAATACAAACACTGAGGGCCCAGGGTTAGACCCAAGGAGATCTGATGCAGCTTCACCTCATTTCAATAGCCCTAGTCAGGGTCCTCGATTCCAAGGCCCTAGGGATCCACATTCTGCACCATACAATGGGCCACTTCTTGCATCTCAAAACATTGGAAGTAACACACGTCACAGTTTTGAAAAACTACCAAATCAGCAAGTAGCGAAACCCCAGAGACACAGAGTGGCCTTACTTCCAACTCCAACAGGTCTTGTACGTTTCCCAAATCGGACAATCAACAAGCCTGATATCTGCAGCCCAAAACAAAAACAAACAGTTCCCCCAACAGACAGGGAAAGTAATAGAATTAGGCAAGTGAGTTGTGAAAGCCAGTTGATCAAGGACAAAATATCTGTTGATAAAATAAGCACACCTGTAGATGGAGGCAGGGTGGATAAAGAAGGGGAAAATGAAACTAATAAACAGGGGGTTCATGGTTCTTGTGTTGAAACTAAAATCGATGAAAGTAAAAGCAGTGATACAAAATAAAAGCGGAGTTTCAGCCAAGTTAGAACATATGCACCCCTAAGGTCAGTTTGGCTGTTGTAAAAATTGTATAATATTTATTAGCATATCACACTGAATGTTATTGTCATGGGAAGTTGTTGGTTAAATTTCAACGTGATCTACTGGCTAAACCATGTGAAGGCTAAGTTGTTGATGATATGAAAATGCTCAGATATTTTTAGTTTATTATATTTTGGTTAGTCTTGTTACATTTGAGGTATTTTTTATTTGATTATTATGTAATGCCTCCTTTTGTTTGATTAATGCATCTACTTAATATGTGTTTTAGTTGGAATTAGTCAGAATTCTTTTGTACAGAAATGTATGGTTTTTGGTTATTTGTTTTTAACATAGCCATAGTGTCAGTACCAGTGGCCTTTATATGGCCTTTATGTTCTTCTGATTAAAATGGCAATGATTTTTTTTTTAAATATAAGAAGACAATAAAAAGAGACTTACCTTTTTAAAATAGTTTGTATCATGATTTTACCATCAGCATGTACATTCCTTGATAATTATGTGGGCAGCACTTAAATGTTTTTTTAAATTATTTTTTTAAATGAGGGCAGTGCCATCACCATTCTGATTTTGGAAATAAATCAAGGTTGGTAGAGGTGTGTATTCTCAGGTTGGCATAACAAAACTTCTTTCAAGAAAACAACCTTCAATTGGGGGACAATAGGGACATTAAAACTGGTTTCCAGGTTGTCTTATATCAGTCAAAATTAATAAATGTAACTATCTGAATAGTGACAAGTCACTACAAATAATGTTACTTAGGTTGAAGAACAGCAAGAACGATGTACTTAAAAGTTGATATTCTAAAAAGAAGACATGCTGTTATTGATATGTTAACACTCGTTTTAAGAAGCTTTTTACTGTTTTATTTTATTTTATTTGGCCTATTACAGTTCAGTACATGAATCTCCACATACCTGCAAGGTTCCAGCCTTACCAAAGGAGGGCGGCAGCAGTCAGTTGGATCTTATGCTGTACAATTACTCAATCAATGATCTTTGGAAGTGTTAAGTATGCAATTTAAACTAAGAAATGGTTTGTTTAATTCAATAATAACTACAGACTTGAGTAACTGACAATAATAGTGTGTGAACTGCCAGACTTGGAGGAAGCATTAAGATATTTTTGTAAAGTAAAAATTTGAAATAGTCCTACCACACTTTAATATATGAATATTAATTAAAAGTCCTGAATTGAAAATATTAGCCCATTCAAATTTCATTATTAGAAAATTAATTAGTACATTATTATTAAAAAAGGTGACTACGTTAACTACTCATAATGCTGAAAAAATTACCCCTCAGAGTGTTTATTTTAGCTGTTGTGTATTGCATTTTATAACACCAGTGATGCATTTATGTGTAGTTTAACAGGTTATGTTGTAGTTTGAGGATAGAAGTAGTATCATGTGTTTAATCTGGCAGGTTTTTTTTTTTTTTGAGTGTGTGCCAAACATAATTTATAAGAAATTATGTATCCTTATCATGTTCAGCTGTTTTTCATACAAAACTCTCAGACATATAAGCTAACTGATAAATATATAATATAAATATATGTGTCAGATACTAGAATCATAATATATCCCTCTATAGCAGGGATGGGCAACTGTGGTCACAGCAAGGGCCACATTCATTTAATTCTCACTGCCAGGGGGTCAAATTTAACTCAACATATACCAGTGATCGAATATTATTATGGACATATTTCTGGTTTTCATGATTTCATGGCAGATTTTTGTCATGTTTTTCTTAATGTTTCCATTTAATTGATATGTCAAAATTGACCCGAGGGCCACGTTGAGGGTTGATGGGGGCCGCATGTGGCCCCCGGGCCGCCAGTTGCCCAACCCCTGCTCTATAATATTGCAATTCAAATACAAAATGGCAACAAAAGGGTACAAGGCCCTAAAACAGGGATGGGCAACTTTGGTCACAGCAAAGGGCCACATTCATTTAATTCTCACCGCCAGAGGGGCCAAATTGTAGAATACAAAAAACGATTACAGTCAATTATGTCTCAAATTTATCTTAACATATACCAGTTGTCAAATATTATTATGTACATATTTCTTTTGTCATGTTTTCTAAATGTTTCCAATTAATTGATATGTAAAAAATGACCTGAGGGCCGCATGTGGCCCCCGGGCCGCCAGTTGCCCACCCCTGCTCTATAATATTGCAATTCAAATAGAAAAGGGTACAAGGCCCTAAAATGTGTAGGTATAATGCAAACTAAGACTTCCAGTAAATCGGTATTTAAAAAATATATTGGTACGTGTTTACACACCGAAAATAATACACAATATCTGAACAATTATGAACATGGATTTATAAACACTGATTCAAATGAAGTTACTTTTTGTCTACTTGTAAATGAGCCGAGGTTCAGTCGTCTATTAGTGAGGTCATCGGGGATCAAGGAGGCGGATTCAAAGTAAGTAGAAGAACATTTGAAAAGCTGCATATTATATATAAAAAAATGCTTACTTGTTAACTGGAAAACAAAACAATTGAATACTTTAAAATGTTAAGTGTTTATTTCCTCTTTCAGGAGCCGAGGCTTTACCTAGATTGTGTCGTGAACTACTAACATACTCTCGAATTATTTTACGTTAATGTTAGCTTAACTTTTTTATTTCTTTTTGCTAGCGTAAACTGACGAAATAAGCTTTTATAATAACGGACGTAACTTGTTTTAAATATATTGTTTAATAGCCGAATCTTATTTTGTTGTGCGTTTTATAAGCTTATAAATACAAAATATACTACGTACAAATGGAACATTATAGAAAGATGATGTTAACAGTTAGTTTTCAGAGCGCACTTAATGCTGTTGAAACTGTTTTTAAGACAAGTAATGTGTGTGTCCATCCCATCTCCAGACTGAGGATGTCGTCCTTTTTCTCATCTTATAAAACCCTCCATGTGTCACCCTCGTACAGAGAGCACACCTGTGACTCTGAGGGGGTGAGCCAAAGTGTATGTTTGACACACGACCAGGGACAGATGTTGGGCCCTGAGCTCGGTGTAGTGGAGATGTCAGAGGTGGATTACTCTCACCTTCAGCATCTTATTCAGTCACAAATGGAAACACAAGCCGCGCCTCGAGGTGGATCGGATGCAGACGTAGACAAAGACACAACTGGATCCCCCGTGATTTCTCCCTACACAACCACCCAAGCTATGGACCTGTCGACCTCCACCGATGAGCACAGCCTGTTGATGCCCGGAGAGAAGACACCGGCATCTTTTGGTGAAGTCCCGGGGTTTGTGCTGGCCAGAATGAGAGGGGAGGACAATACGACTGAACCACGTACCAACAGCAGCATATCTTCACAGAAGCGAACAGCTGCCAGAGTCTGCTTGGAGACGAGGTTCAACACAATGTCTGCTGATACCCCAAGGCAGTAAGATATTCAGTCTGCAGTTATAAGCAACAAGGCTTAACCCGTAATAAAAAATGCTGAAGTAGTCTCTTTGATTAGAATTAGCAAAATGTCTGTTCTGTTTCAGTATTTTGACGATACTTCAGCAGTCCTCAGAGAATCAAGAAGCTGTTACGCATTCTCAAATGCAGAAGTGGATGAAAACAGACAGAGCAAATCCTTTTGAGGTTTCCTGCCCATTTGTAGGCGGTGTATTCAACCCAGTCACCAACATGTGTGAACAAGTATGACGAAAGCAAAAAAACATTTTTTTTTTTTTTTTAATTTCCTAAATCTTGATATCAGCCAAAGGAAGTACTCATTGTTGAATCTACTTTTCTAATTACAGGTGATTGGCCATCTTCCTCACACGAATGACCCTAAGCAGCAGGGTTCAAACAGCCCGACGAGTTTATCATTAAATCTTCGTCTGGACAGGGTGTTCAAAAAAGCTCACTACACAAGTAGAAGCGACATGTCGGAGAATCAGCGGTTGGTGAACACAAAAGGTAATCATCTTGTTTTTTAATACGTTTTCTGCTGAGCTACACGGCAAATGCGTAACCTCCAGTCAAATGAACACTCCCGTGATTTTATTTTTCAGATGATGTGGCAACTTCTGCTGCCTCCAGGAAGCTTGGTATCACCCGCAACACTCAGCCCACGAAGGGTGCCAAGGCTGCACCAGACTCTGCTGTAGAGTCAGGAAGCGGCTCTAGGAGAAAATCTCGATCTTATATTTCACCGAGCCGCCGTAGGGAGAGACATAACAGTAAGGAGAGGGAACGCAGGTGAGCACGCGTTACGAACAGCTGACACACACAGTTTTCAGAAAAGACGCACTGATTCAAATGTTTTGTGTTCAGTCACAGTTCAAGGTCTCCTTCTAGTCCATAGTCCCAGTCAAACTTCTATAACTTTGGGGTGAAAGTTAGTTTAACATATGAAGTGTGTGTGCCTTTACTGTTGACTATGACATAGTTTCTCCTGAGATTGACGACTGAAAGACTGTTCAAATAATCACATTTCATTTTCACAATAACTGAGATTCAAATCTCTGGCAAATTTAACGCAAATGCTTCAAGTTAATTTTTAAACGAAAAAGAAAAAATTCTCCACAATGGGAATTTCTGTAGACATGAAATAAACCTGTAACATATCATTTATTAATAATTTATTAATAGAAAGAACAAAATGAAGTCACACTCCATACGTCTGGCTTCTTAATTGTGCAGATTGTCTGTGTTCTTCTTTTTGTTTGTTTGATGATAAATGTTTGGAGTATGGAGCTGCTGTCAGTTAAAACAGACTTCTTTACAGTGAAAGAAAAAGCATTCTAGGTGGAATGAGCATTTTCCACTATATTCTGATATTTTATTGACCCACCTTTAACAGGTCAATTGAGAAAATGATTTAAATGACACACTGCAACAGTCTCTCAATTGTTAACTGCCCCCTTTAAACTTCCTAACTGTGCTCTGAGAAAGAAACCAAACTAACAAAACTGACTTTTTTCTTATCATATGCCTCTTTCTCCCCATCTCCTCTTCCTCTCTGTACTGTGACTGTCTCATGAAGGGTTTTTGACAGAAAGTACTTTTCACTCCTTGAGCCAAATGTATCAGCTGTTATTGTTCAGTTGCCTGGTATGTAAATGTTAGATGTTGATTCATTATAAAAGAAAGGGTGAGGTAGATGTCGATATGAAGCTGCAATGATTAGTGACATGTTAAAGTAATTCATCAAGAGAGCCATAGAGAGAAATCAAACCTCTGCACTAAGAACTAAACAAATGAAGCTTTGGGATCTAAGAACAGGGTTAGAGTAACTAAAGGCTGACAGGACATTTGATTTCTACATCTGTGCGGTTTCTGCTGCCTCACAGGAAGAGGATCCGTCTGTGCTGCGATGAGCTGAACCTGCTGGTTCCGTTCTGTAACTCGGATACCGACAAAGTCACCACCTTGCAGTGGACCACCACCTTCCTCAGATACATCAGTGATACCTACGGGGACACCTTCAAAGAGGTAAGGTTGTGTTCTTTGACTTCCTGAGTTTGAATGTTGATTTATGTCGACCGTTTTGCCTGATCATCCTGGAATAAATGAAATATTAGAGACCAGAAACTTGGGCTGGAAGATAAGAGCTTAATCACACTATCCTTTGCTGCATGAATAATTGGCTCTGCAGCTGAGTCCATATGACTTTTCTTATTCAGCGAGGTCATCGTCATATTCAGCATCATATTTCTCTCATTTGAACTGTTCAAAATCAAACTAACTTTTTGTATTTACTGTGATGGATTGCCCTGTGTTGCAGCTATGCCCTCTTTAGACACTGATTTACATAATACGACTAAATGGTTCTCTGAATGATAAACCATTACTTGAATTGAAAAGAGAGACAGTTTAGGTTGTATAGACTTTTCATAGATTTACGTGTCAACACCAATAATCTGCTACCCTACCCTTTAACAGGAGTTCAAAGTGGCCTTCACCAACGAAAAGGAACTCTTTCTAAAATCCCGCCCTTCTCCAGGCCAGGACCTGATGCACCAAGAGATGGATGAGACCCTCACCATTCCTCTTGTTGTAGAGCAGTAACGCCTCACTGTTCATTCTAATTAACACAACAGATGTTTGTATAGGTTTTAATTTAACATTTGGGGTTTCATCCAAGGTGTGGCTGTAGGAGAGTTCAATGTGATGTTATATTTTCACTGACAAAAAGCATCCCCCCCCCTTTGCATCTACATGACAGTTCTATAGATTTGGAACTTTGTTGGTTTTCTCCACCTGGATCTAAAAAAAACAGATAGTGTCAAGTTTGTGTTTCAACTGCTGAACTTTTTCCTGCCACTGAACTATACCTAGGGCCTACTTTTTAAAAAGAGCAATTCAAAAAGTCATACCTAGGTGGCACTGTTTCTCTTTGAAAAAAACATCTGAGATAAGATAATACTTCCAAATATGTAATACATTTTGTAAATTTGAATTATTCATGCCCTATTTTTTTTTTTATTATTATTGATTCAAATGGTTTTCTAACACTTCAGTTACACTCTGTTCATACATGTTGTTCAGGTTACATGTTGAAGGCTTTTGCATGGAAATAAGTGTTGCTATTTAGTGAATTAACGGGATCATTTAACCTCACTGTGTTACCATCTTACTCTGAAATACAGACTGTTCATTTGATATGTAGAGAAGAGTAATGTTTTACTGAAAAGTGGCTTTATTTGTTCGTTCTTACAACATGTCGCTGTAGCATCTTACTGTACATACAACAGTCACCCACAAATAATAAATAGTATTTAAGGTCATGTATATTTAATAGTTACAGCACCGGTAGTACAAAGTGGATGTGGTCATTGCAGGGTAAAAAACAAACAGATTCCTTTGCTCCTTAGATTGATCTTACAATGACTGATGTATGCATCCACACGTTTTATTTGGTTTCTGATTCTCAAATCTAGAGAATGAACTTCACATGTAATTATAAAAAACAAGCTGTAAAAAAAGACTATCATAAAGTATTTTTTTGTATTAATCTACACAATTTCTCAACACCTGGGTGTTTGTGTTTTTTATTCCTTTGACTGTTCACACACAGCTCCTCGACAGAGGCTTTTTTTTTTTTTTTTTTTACCTCTTTCTCCATCTCATATTTTACACTGAAAGTTTGTATTTTGAGGTAACACTTGACATTTACATTAATGGGGCCATGAGACATGAACATTCACTTCAGAGACAGCCGCTGATGTTTTAAAAGTGTCGTCTGCCAGAAGGAGGCTAACCAAAGGTAAACTGGGGCATGGAAACAACATGTACAAAGTTTTTATACACAAAGGACTCATCATTCATCTTCAGTTGTTTGTAAGTCAAGTCTTGTTTGTGATGCTGTAGGATTTGGAGCAATGCGTTAGATCTCTCGCCTCTGTCCACTTTTTTTTTTCTTGATGTCATCTTGTTTTTGTCTCTCAGTTGCTCTGGTTTTTTCGTGCCAATCCTCAGATGTTCCTCTATTCCACTCAAAATATCACACCTGTTGATGTTACTCTTCCCATCCTGTGATGCATGTATTTAAATAAAGAGGACATTTTCATGATCACTTGCTTCTTTCACTCCTTCCTTCCCTCGCGTATCAGCCTTCCTCTCCTGGGTGGATGGTGACAGGTGGCAGGACATCACGTTTTAATGGTTTTTGGGGTTGGAGGACTTTCCAGCGGCTGCTGCTCCTTGGCAGGCTGTTGTGTCACAGATTCCAGGAGGTCCCTGGTGCCCAGTTCTGCCTACCCTGCCTGACTCTCCGGGCTCACCTGGATCTCCTGGAGATCCATCACGCCCGTCTTTGACTATTCCAGGAACACCTGGAAGACCTGTGAACGACATAGAGGGAATGAGCCGACCACAGAGTGCTGCTGTAACCTGAGTGAAACAAACTTGTGTTTTTAAGATTAGATAAAGCGTAATGATTTTGAAATGATTCTACTTGTTTATAGGAGTGACTGCACATCTGCTGTGATAGTGAATGCCAGTTGTATAAATGAGACCACAATAGACTTTGCTCACAGGATATTTTCACAGGTTGAAAATGTGTAGTCAAAGACCTGGATCATCAGCTCAAGCTGTGCTCATAGTGTAGTCTAAGGTGGACTTACCCTGGTATCCTTGGTCACCAGCAGGCCCATCAATGGCTTTACCAAGGGATCCCTTATCACCTTGCTCTCCGACATCACCTGTCGTGAAAACAGAAGATTTGAATCAATGATGAAAAGGAACAAAAAGTGCATCAACTCATGGGCTGTTCCTTTCATCCTAATGTGAGTATGCTTCCTCATTTCCTTAATCTGTTCCAAACAGAAAATATTCTTTGGAGTCCACTAAAATTGTCTGACACCATAACACTGGAAGAATTGTTTCTTTTTTTAGAGATTCATTTAATATTGAAAGACTGGGATCACAGCCTTGTTAAATTTCTTGCAGAAAAAAAGTCTCTGTTTTCCAAATTGTAGTTTCTTTGTTTGACCATTTAATGCATTGCAGCATCCCTTTCAAAATATAGTGTTCTTTCTGAATGCATACATTTATGAACCCCCCATTTTTCATATCATTGCACCTCAAACTTTGAGCCTTTTGTAGTAGTAAGTAATACCATATAGCTTTATATAATGTTGGAAAACGGTTGCCCTGGAGATACATAAGGCCATTTTCTAAAATGCTGAAAGGTAGGGAAATACAGGTATTGAAACAAGGACGGGTTTCTTATTTGACTGACTGTCTATGTGTTGGTAACAAGTCTGCAGAAAGCCAAACGTTTAATAATATCTAAAGGAGAAACGCAAAACTTCATGAATCATACCTCTTGGACCTGGGTCTCCAAGTTCTCCAGGTAGACCTCTATATCCTGGAGGTCCACGGGAACCAGGATGTCCTATAGAGCCAGCAACTCCTGTCTTTCCTGGAGATCCAGCAGGGCCGGGGCGGCCCACCAATCCAGGAGCCAGAGGTCTTCGAAGGTTAGCAGCCAGTTGTGCAATCTGATCTGCAAGATGGAAAACAAAGCAGGTTATGCATCATTCTACCTTCAGCCAATCTTTCAGTGACTGTCAAACAAAACAAGATTCCTCACCATCGATCATTGAGCCACACAGCTCTCTGATTTGCTGCTCACTTGCTAGTTTACCCTAAAAATCAAGTGAATAAGACAGTAAAAGCATAATTATCAACTCATCAACATGGATATTTAATATGCTTCACTCTTTTAAATTGGGATGATTTAAAAAGCACTCACAGGTACACCTGTCTTTCCAGAAATACCAGGCTGACCCTGCTCCCCCTGGAAGCCCATTGGTCCTTGTTTTCCTGGAAGCCCTCTTCCCCCGAGCTCCCCTTGTGGACCGGTCACGCCCTTAGGTCCCAGTTCACCCCGCTTCCCTGGCTATAATCCACACACACAAAAAAAAAAAAAGAAGCTTTCACATTTCCAAAAAAAAAACTTTCATTCAATTTCTTCCCAACTGCAGTTAAATCAAATCCACGAGCCTCTGATATAACGGTTGACTAAGTACCAACCAAACAGCAATCTGTGTCTGCTGAGACAACGCAGGGGCGGATTCATATGGCATCTTGGTGCTTGATAATTACTCCAACAAGCACAGCAAACAGTAAATGAGACCAGGAGAGCGAGGCTCATCACTACTGTGTCGCTAATGGCATAAATTGTGCAACAGCTTAATGTGACTCGTCTCTCTCCCTTGTGGCGATAGCAGCGAACAGGCCAATAAAGCTACAGCAGCAGTACCAATCTCTAATTAATCCTATTAAACCTGGAATGTGAAGCAGAATCATGTGCAATGAGTCTGACAAGTGGGCGACGGCTCAAAGCTCTGCACCAGGTTTCAGTGTCGAGTGAGTTTGAGCGAGAGAGTTTGGGCCAAACTTGTGCTGCGAAATGACACCCACACACAACATCTGATCGAACTCTATTTAATGCTAACAGGCAGATATCTACTGTGCGAAGACAATGAGTTTATGTTAAGGAAGACACAAAATGTAAAGCATGACACTGATGTAGCTCACCTGTCCTTTTTGTCCAACTGGGCCAAAGGGACCCTAAAAATAGGGACACACATATTAAAAAGATAACAGTTAGTTCAAACTATTAAATAGACAGGACACATTAAATCAGTCACTGAGATGAATTAGTAAGAAATCTTTCTTACAGGTTGGTGCAATTTAAATAAAAGACAAAAGCGATACAATAATACTAATGAAAAATAAAAGACAATGAAAATAAGATAAAAAAGATGCAAGGCAAACATTTAAAAAAAAGGCCATAAAACATGATCTGATGCTCAGCACACAAAGGTTGTTGTAAGACCATAGAGTGGCTTTGTACCAGTGAAATACCCTGAAATCTTAGAGAGCAACCAATGATAAGACTTTAAAGCAAGTGTACTTTGCATTCTCTATCTTGATTATTTAGCAGTTGCACAGTTCTGCATCAGTACTTTTAAACTACACCAATAACTGCTGATAAAGAAATGAGTCTCTAGAGTCATTCTGTTCTTCTGAGCTAAGTGAATCAATAAAAATACTTACAGGTTCTCCGTTCTCTCCTGGTAAACCATCACTTCCTGCAACACCCTAGAGACACAACACAAGATCTGGCTTATCTGATTTAATCCACAAAGTCCAGAGAGGTTTTATTGTAAATAGAACAAGACACAAGCATTTTAGTTTCTTAAAAAGAAAAGAAGGCCCTCGATGGGGGGTCATATTCAGGTTTGACCAGAAATATTTACCATGTCTCCCTTAGCTCCAGAAGCTCCAACAGGGCCCTACATGGATGAAAAAGGAGAGAGAGAGAATGAATGAATGAGAGCCATGTAGAGACATAGAGTGGAGGGCCCGCTGTGGCAGACGATGGGGGGATGAAGGGAAGTGATGTGGGCTGGTTGAGGGGAACCAGGAGCGGCATAAAGAGCGGCTTTGTTCTGTCCTCAGGTTCTGAACAGGAGGCATGTTTGTGTTTGGGATCTCTCTCCTGCCTTCAGAGTTTTTTACCTCGAAGCTGAGGAGAGAGGTCCTGGTTTATTGAAATACGGTCACGTTGACATATGTTTAGCTGGACTTTGTCATCTCTCTGTTGGACTGTCTGTCTGTGAGCAGAGAACGTGTTGAAGTGTTTTCCCGAAGGCGCTTACCGGTACTTTTTGATTTTTTTTTTATCTGTTAAGATGCTTTTCATATTTAAAAAAAAAGATTTATTTCTGGGGGGCTTTTGCCTTTATTGAACATTTATTGGATAGGACAGTGGATAGAGGAGGAAACAAGGTGAGAGAGAGTGGGAAACGGAATGTGGGAAAGGAGCAACAGGTCGGACTTAAACCCAGGCTGTCCGCTTGGAGGACTAAAGCCTCTGTCCAACCTAACCTGTAGGCCATCTGCGCCCCAAGCTTTTCATATGTTCATATTTTACAGTATGAGAGCTGAATATGGTCATTTGTACGTAATTGAAAAAAGTAAGTAACTTATGGAGTGGTTATGCGTTGTGTTGTCTTTGTTTATGTTCTGATGTAAAGTGTCCTTGGGTCCCTTGAAAGGTGATATATAAATATTCAAGCTATTATAATTATTATTAACTATAGACTCTAACATTGATTCACTTGAGTGACTTCAGTTTAAATGATAGAAACTGAGAAAGAGTCACAACATCTGCTGCATGAAACCAGATATAAAGTCTTTAAAGTCAAAGGAAGAGAAAGTCAAATAAAGACAGTAGCAGTAGCCTGTAGCAGTCTGGCACAATGTGTTTCTAACTTTGGTCTCTTAGTCCAAATGTAGCTGAAACATGTTTATTTCAGATTACTTAAGACAATTTAAGCGATGACAAAAGGTTTCCATATTTGCTGAGATTTTATAGAGCAATATAATAATGATGTAAACAGCAGGGACATTGATCATAATCAAGAGAAGTTCTATGTTTTATTACAAAATGTCAATCTGTACTGCACATTAGATAACACATGATGCATGACGTCATGTATCCCAGGGACACATTTATTATAGTCGCACACGTCACACTCACCCTTTCACCGAAGTCTCCACGGATTCCTGTTGGACCTGGAAGACCTGGATCCCCCAAGGCTCCTTTCACCCCCTGCAGTGTATAAACGCACGAATCGAGTGAGTGAAATAATAATAGAAAAAAAAAAAAGAAAAAGATAATGAATGTTAATGTCACGCAACTGACCTGGAAGCCTTTCCCTCCCTGAGGCCCGGGGTTACCTGCTGGTCCGATTCCTCCCTGTTGGACACAGACATAGTCAGGTGATCTTAGAGGGAAGACAGCTGAATATGGATGTTTCCTTCTTGAAGAGGTTTTTTTTTTTTTTTCAACATTTCAGAGAAGCTCTAAAAACAACTTGTATTTTGGTTGTATAAGGTATGATTCATTATGCAGTGCAGTTGTACAAGAGAAGTGAGTGAGTTCCTGTTCTTGTTTTGACTTTTTCTTTTCCCTCGCCGCAGGGTCTCATGTAAAAAACAAAAGCTCTTTTGTTTATGAAGTCCTGCTTTACGAATACCTGCTCTTATCACCGGCCCTTCATTACTTACAGACTCAACCTTAACAAGCCACCGTATCAGCCACAACACTCTCTGTACTCGTGCAGAAAATATCATTCACTTCAAGAAGCAGCTTTTTATTAATTCATGTCAATGTGAGCCAATTAATGCAGCATGCTTCGATGCATTTTTGTCTTTTGAGATGGGTGGTTTACATGAATTCCATTTTTTTTTCAAATATCCACACTAGCTATTACTTCAATATATTTGTTGGATAGGAGTCTGAATGTGGTGAATTTGGAACTGTTCAGCTGAAAGTTTTACAAGCTTCTTGATGGGGCAGCGATTATTAATGTCTTCAATGTGTTATAGTGGATGCCATCAAGTCGTATATAGCTGCACAAGGAGTGTGACAATTGGACAAAAGATGAATTTATTTCGGTTTTAACTCACAGCCACGCCTCTGGGTCCAGCTATCCCCCTCTCTCCTGGGATTCCAATATCACCCTGAGAAAGGAGACGAAAAGACAGAAAAGTTTAGAGTCAGGGCGCCAGAATGTTAAAACTTCCATGTGGGGTTAAGTGACCCAGTAATCCCCCCCTCCCCTTTAAAGAGCCTATCAGATACATACAGGAATACCTGGCTCTCCAGAGGGTCCTGTCTCCCCAGGCTTTCCGGGATCCCCCTGTTATAAAAGAAGGATAAGTTATTTTCGACGGTTCTTATCTGAGCTTTAAGTTTAAATTCTGTTTCTTATTTTTTCTGTGATACTCACTACTCCTCCTTTGGAGCCCTTTGCACCACCCTTTCCTTGGAGACCCTGGAAAAAAAACAAAAAAAAACAATGACTCATGTATACACCCCATGAAACCAGAACACATTTCATGAGCATTTCATTTAACACTCCATGTTCACCAGTCAGAACAGTGCTGAGAGTTGGTATACAATTACACTACTAGTTAGAGATTCAAATCATAGTAAAAGGGATTTAAATTTCCTTTATTACCCTATTGATATATTATTGTCAAAAAACTTACAGGAAGGCCATTGGGTCCTTTCTCTCCAACAATCCCGTGGCGTCCAGCATCACCCTGTGGACATACACAACAATGTAACACCAGCTTTACTCAGTCCGTAGACAAGCATCTAATGTAAGTCCAGAGTCTGAAGAGAGAAACCACTTACCTTCTCACCATCTAATCCTGGTGTTCCATCTTTACCATCTCTGCCAGGGATACCCTGGAGAAAACATCAAACATAGTTCTTGTGGATCTGATACATGATGTTTTAGATATATATATATATATATATATATATATAATTTTTCAGATATTTACTTACAGGCTCTCCTTTGGGACCTGCTCCCCCAGGGCCTCCTTTAGGACCGATTTTACCCTGTTTAAAGACACATTGGGGTGTTATTATTATTTTTTTTTTTCCATCTAATAAGTACTTATGAAGCTCAAAGTCACAAATCAAAGTCTTTTACTCACAATTTCTCCTTTGGGTCCTCTGAAGCCCTGTGGTCCTTTTTCTCCAGCGTCACCCTGGAGACATCAGATGCAACACACACAGCTATTCATTGATGGGACCAGCCGTCTATTCTGGCAGTGAAGTACTACCAAACACTGCTTCTAATTATTTCAAGTATGATACGAACAAAGAAAGACTCACTGTCTTTCCAATGACGCCAGCGATGCCAGGTTTGCCTCTGAAACCAGGTAGACCCTAGAGAGAGAGGAAACTGCAGTAAGCACATGGATAGAAATGTCTGCTTTTGGAGCGGTTGAAAGCTGAAATAGGAAGAAGTAATTGTGCTCTTATTGTTGCTTACTCTGTCTCCTACAGCTCCCATGGGGCCTTGTAAACCTCTGAGACCACGTGGGCCCTAAAACACAACATAAACATACTCAGTGGCTTCAAAACATCAAACACCAAAATCAGGTTCACTATTCCTTAAAAAGTGCCTTTTGGACAAATGTATGTGTAGGTTAACAGGGAAAAGTCACCAGATTGATCAAAAATTCAGGGTTAAACTCACCTGCAGGCCTACAGTCCCAGGAATACCTGGTGGCCCAGGTGGACCAGAATCCCCCTAGAGACAGAACAGGGCAATTAGGACATTAAATCACAGAAATTAACCAAATTTCTTGCACATGAAGGTTAGTTAATTTGGAAATAAACTCAATGTCAACATTTTTTCCCCAGTGAAATAAACATGGTGGTAAACTGACCTTCTCTCCATCCTTTCCAGGCTCTCCTTTGTCTCCTTTATGCCCTGTGTGACCCTACACAAGCAAAAACACACATTTCAATACAGATAGTACTCTTCATGGTGACCTGAGTTGTATTTATTTCCAGAGACACAATGAGCAGCATATAGTTGATGACAATTGTTTACCTTGAATCCTGGCATCCCAGGGGGGCCGGAGGGTCCAGGGGGGCAGATTGCAGGACACTGCAGAAGACACACATCAAAATCTGAGTACTCTACTCTACTCTCACTTTTTTACAGAGGAGGCATCATGATTTGAACGCAGCTCTGAGAAGAGCACGACAACTTACCAGGAGGTCACCACTGAGGTCTTGAAGAGTACCAGGAAGACCCTGACACAAGGGGAAATGACAACACACAATTCAATAATAGTCATTTTTATGTTTTATAATGCTTACATTCAGAAATAATCTATCAGAAATCCACTTGGAACGAAAAAATAAAATAAAGGGGGCACCAGATAGCCTAGGAGTCGTATCTCGTGCCCCATGTACAGAGGCTAAAGTCTTTGAAGCGGGCAACCTGGGTCTAACTGTAACATTTAGCACTCTGCCGCATCTCATTCACTCTCTCACGCTGCCCCAACAAATAAACAAATAAATAAATATATTCATGACAATATTTTTCATGCAGATATCATTATAAAGTCACTCACTGGTGGTCCATCAGGGCCAGGAGGTCCAAGAAGTCCTGGAAGACCCTCAGCACCCTGAGAAACAGAATGACAGAAATCGCAAAGATTACAAACATCATCACACTCATTTTATAATAAGAGACGAGAGCCGATATGAAACACTTCAGCTATGTGACGTCATCTGTTGCCCCAAACTATTACAGAGTTCAATTTCTTAAATTCAAAAGATTCCGTTGAATTAATAATAATATTAATAATTCAGTCTGACTTTATGATGAGGATGGATGTAGTGATGTAGAATCTTGTTGTAAAGCTAATCAGGGTCCCACAGGCAACTTGGAAACCTGAAATATCCAGCAGGCATTCACTAATAAATGTGACTTTCAGAGAGGGAGCAGAAATCCTGTGAGATATTTTTAATGGAACACTATGAGCAGATTTTATAGAGCTTGGGTATTTCTCTCGGCCTTGTAGATGGGCCTCTAAGACTTCATAATAAGCTACCTGAACTTTTTAATGGGAAAAAAAACTCCACATCAGACACCAAAAAATATCATTATCATGTCTTCAAGCATGCATGAATCTTTAACCACCATAGACTGTTCATTTTAAGCTAACCACTCAAATTACCTCACCCTCAGTAACTCACATGGGTGCTGAATCCTCAACCACAAAATGTATCCAAATTATTTCAGGAGGACAGCACACCAAAATCTTAAACTTCCACATTTGCGGCGATAAAAAAGTGGAAGTTTAACATTTTGATGTGTTGTCCTGAAATACTTTGGATACAAAATAAATGCAAAAAATGTGACTCCTTAGTGCATCTATGTAAACTATGGTCTTGACCTGAAGTGTATGTTAAATGTTAAACCTGACCTAAAAATGAAGCCTGACCCACACCATAAAGAGTCAAAAATATAAACTGTTTGGCAACTTTTTACAAAATGTGAGTGTAATGTCTGCTAGATCCAAAGTGAGGCTCAGAAGCAAAACTAGACCAGTCCACAAACTGAAGTGCTTTTCCTCTCAGCTAGTCCTACACTCCTGCTTCAGCTCCATTATATCACAGTTTAGGGCAATCTTGAACTGGTTGCTCACAACAAAGTCCTGATGGATCTCAAACAGTATCAGCTTCACTGTTTGAGCAGGAGGAGCTCCTTTAGGAATGACGCTGCCATTACACAAACTGTATTGATGACTGTTATCTGAGGCCAACTGGGGTGAAAACGAGCATAGCCTGAAATAGCACAGATAACAATCTCATTCTGAATCAAATGCTATAACAGCTCATTAAGGATGTTAAGGATGGCATGGAGTCTAATTGTGGAGATTGGACGGATACACACCGCTGGGCCCTGAGGTCCGACTCCGCCTGGCAACCCGTTGGTTCCATGTAGTCCCTGAAAAACAAAAACCGCAATCAATGTGCACAGTCAGGGTGAAGACATACATGTCACATTGAAAAGTATGCTCTATAAGAATGCAGTCAATAGTACATGAGTAATATTTGAATAATAAAAACAAAAACATCACAATCTCCATCGTGGTGCACATTAGCGTTCTATAAATAGACAGTGCTTTGTACTCACTGCGGCTCCTGGTCTCCCTCTGCCCTACGGAAGACACAGGAAGACAAATTAAGTCACAAATACCGAGGGGATTATTAGATTTACTCAGAGCATCAATATCCAGCCTGTGATGCATCACTGCATTAAATCCACTTTGAAAGTTTGTCTCAGGTTGTCGCTGCGAGGTGGAGATGAACTTCTGCCGCCCAGTCAGATCAGAGCAATCTATAATCTGATGATTATTAGACAATGCGCGACCATGTAGCTCTAAGGGGTCCTCATTATCTTTGTTTGAACCAAAGGCTGGCACAGTCTGAATAGAGCTGAGTCATATCATTGTCTCTTCACAAAACATTTGATAGCACTCGATTCTCTGTGCATGAAGAGAAGAAACAGACTTTATGTCAAGTGATCGTGTTGAGGTAAACTGGTATATATGTAAGTCTTTCACGATGGTGGTAACTATTACAGTGGTCAGAGTGAAGTGGTAACACATCAGAGGACGAGAGGAATGAGTGTGGCATGATCATGAGTTGTTCAAAGTATGCGGGGTTACTTACAGGAGGTCCAGCAGGCCCAGGAGGTCCAGCATCACCCTGTAGAGTGCAAAACAAAACGCCACAATCAATCTCCCGGACATAACCAACCAGAGCAAAAGAAAACGACATTTAAACCTCTAGCACATCGAGCCATTTGTGAACCGAATTTCCCCCTGGGATTAATAAAGTATTTCTGATTCTGATTCTGGTTCTGACACCAAAGAATTCAGATTTTCTTCCTTTGTTGGATGGACTGATGGTTGGGCTTGTTATTGAACAAAAAAAAGTATGCATGTGCATAAATGAGATGCATCCAGTGTTTACGGTGTACAATTCTTTATGTGCATGTAAGCTTCTTTCATCAGCTTGTGTTTTGCTGGTTTATACCGTCTTTCTTCCTACTTTTTTATATGTTTAGCACCTTTTTAAAAACACGGTTTACAAAGTGCTTTACATAGGGCAGCAATACAACATTGGTCAAAGAAAATGATGGATGATAGGCGAGATGACAGATGCAGCTGAAATCAGATCGAGATAAAAAAGAAAAGGTGTCAGCTAAAAAATAACATCAGATCAGGACGGATGATTTACATAAAAGCCTGTTTATAAAAGTGTGTTTTGAGAAGTGATTTGAATGGTGAAACTGATTGTGCTAGACTTATTATGCATTATTTAAATGGAGGTAACTGATGTATGTGTGTGGGCCTTGACAAACTCAGCTAGAAAAAAAACAAGGCACAATGACTGTTGTGTTCCTTTGAAATTCCTTCAAATTGGCTGAAACTCAGATAATGACTGTTGAATGTATTTTTGGTATGAGAGGAAACAATGCTTTTGCCAGCTGTTTTTCATTTTAAGCTTGATTGACAGGTCGCAAATCCCAAAAAAGATACAAAACATGAAAAAAAAAAAAAGGTAACCTGATGCGTAGATACTGTAGGTTACTGTAGGAGGAAAGGTCTTGATCATGGCAGTAAATACTTAAATTGAAACAAGCAGGGATCCTAGTGACCAGTGTTTGTAATACAATAAATGCCTCTGATAGCATTTTTTGTCTTTTAAAAAAAACACAAACCTGGAACTGAAGGCTAATAAAATCACTTTCCCTCTATTTATTTTCACATTTATGTCTTCAGTATGTTTACATCTCTTTGTCACTATATGTGTCAGTAAAAGAAAAACAACTCCTACAAAATACTAAAATACATGATCAGGTTGTGGATCACTGTGGGGCTGCTTCTCCTCCTTCTCTACGTCTTTGTTTACCTTTGTCCCAGCTGTATTTGTGCTGTCTGAGACTCCTGGAATAAACAGGCCTAACACAGTGCTGTTACTTAAACGCTGCATTCCTCAGTCCGCAAACAAGACAGCAGGGTACACTGGCTTGAAAATCATAAACAAACACATGATGTGATGCGGCTGAAAAAATGTATTGTAATTATAAAATAAGCAGATTTGAAATGTTTTGATCCTGTATATGTGGTTAAGTGAGCTAATATAGTTAGCTAATACTCCGTCTCAATCTCCACTTGTTTGATCGCGACTCTTCAGCCCCATGAAGCAGCCATGACAGTGTATATAATCTGTGTAATTAGGGACACTGGTTGACGCAAGCTTCCTCATTAGATCGGCTAATTAGTTGAATTGCCAGGAGGGGGGGGTTTATCTATCTTGACAGTGAATTTGCAGCCTAACAGCGAAAGGCCCCTTAATCTGTATTCTTTCATATCTAACATCTAATGTGGGAAATAACAGTCTTCCTGTTTAATCACGAGATGTAGCAGTGCACATGTCGTTTGATGCTCTCTCTCTTGTATCGCTCTGACAATAGAACCTGTTTCTGTCTCATAAGAGCAACAGATCATCCCCCTACAGCCTCACTGATTGGTGGGAAAACAGCGTGCATTCCGGGCCGGATTAGGAAAGCAGCAGAAATAAATCCCGATTCTGATCCCTCATTAAAAATATTTCCCCCCAAGAGGCTGAGCTGCCTTGACAAATTGAGGACGACAGAGGAAACATGGGTCTTGTCCTCGATAGACCCTCCTACAGATCTCCATACAACAGCAACCAATCAGCACGCAGGGTTCTTGCAAGCATAGGTGTCTTTGAGCTACACTAAGTGTCTGCCTTTAACTGGTT
Organism: Labrus mixtus; assembly: GCF_963584025.1. Lineage (NCBI taxonomy): Eukaryota > Metazoa > Chordata > Actinopteri > Labriformes > Labridae > Labrus > Labrus mixtus. The sequence continues at coordinate 20,503,246 of NC_083626.1, read as the reverse complement.
GATTCATGACAGGGAATTCTGAAGTAGATAAGGTCATGCCATCAAGCTGGGTCCCATCTCTAAGCACATCCTCAGTATCTGAGAAAGATCATAAGACTGAGACACACTTACCGCCTCCCCTGGGGGTCCATCCTTCCCAGCAGGACCATCAGGACCCGTCAAACCCTGAAGAGAAAGCACATCAGTCAGAGACACTCCACTACCTTGTGCTTTGCTCCTTAATACTGCGCTATTGTTTGAGCATTTATTCCTGACTATTATTTGCAAAGACACACATGCTGTGTTGAATTAAGAATAAGAGTTTTCTGTGTTTGTGTTGATTGGACACTTACATCCACCCCTGGAAGTCCTGGCAGGCCTGGTTTACCTGATGCGCCTGGTATTCCTGCTTTCCCTTTGGGACCCTGCAAAGACACATTTATAAATCAGTAATCTGAACAGCTGACTTCAACCTCTTTTAACTGAACGTCAGGAGGTTTAATGCTTTACAGATAGTTAGAGCCTTTGGCACAAATAAGTGATTATAAACTGTATGAAAATAATCCCCTCGTGCAAATGTAACAGTTTTAAAAACTTGTTTGTGCCCACCTCGATCAAGATTTGGAACAATAAAAAACTTAAGGCTGTATGGGTTGTGCAGCAGCATCATGGTGTTCTTCCTCTTTTTCTTTCTTTTTCATCTCTCTCTTACCTATGTTGTGTTTTAAAGTATTGGTGATGTGCATTCAAGGTTGTTTGTGGTTGACGTTGGTATGTGCTTCTCTGTTTACATGTAGACTGTTGTGCAGCACAGGAGTCCATGACTAACTTCTCCAAGTGGAAAATAAAATGTATCGTATCATAATGAACCGAATCATATAATTTTGCATCACATCGGATTGTATCGTATCGTATCGTAACTGTTTGTTTAATATTATACCGTATTGTACTGTACCTTATCGTACTTTACTGTGTTGTATCAAATCATATTGTTCGTATGAACGGCTCAGGAAAGGGAGAGAGTATTTAAGTTTAACTCTTGGCTAGAGAGTGGTCTGTTTTTTTGGGGAGAGCAGAGGAGGGTCCTTTTTCCCCTCTAATTTTGTATTTACATTTTATTTTTGGCTTCGTTTAACAAAAGGGCTAAAACATACTTGCATGAAAATTACATACAGATACAGTAGTTGGTGATGATGTAATCTGATGGGTACGGAGGACAGCAGGTTCATTCTTTTGGGGTTTTATATAACTGATGTACAGGATGTAAAGGATGCTGTTTTCATTTAACATATTGTGAAGTTCAATGGAAGTGTTTAAAGAAAGCAATAATTATACAAACACATAAACAACTTGATTTTTTTACAAGTGAAACATTCAGCCTTGATCACCACTAATCATTTTCTTATGTTGGAGTACTTACAGCTTTTCCAGAGAGTCCAGCAGGTCCAGGTTTGCCCTGATAATGAGAAAGAAAAAACATGTTTTAAACCAGAGAAAAATACATTTCAATTTGAATTTGTTGCCACACAGGTGCAATTGCTTCCAGGAAAGACAGTGTTTCATATTAGATGCAAGTTCTTTTTTATTAAATCCTAACTGATCAATAACAACAGAACTGTTAAAGTGACTGGAGCAGTGAGTATTTGGTCTGCCTTAGTAAACAGAGGATTCGATGTTTAGCCTCTGCAGAGGCTGCTGGAAGAACAAACGCTACTAAAGTGACCCAATGTCCACTGGTCACATGATCACAGCTCCAGTTTGGTTTGAGGAGGGGGGCTGGAGGTGCAGGGAGGAGGTGTGAGGAGAAACTCTAGATGGTCTCACTGTGCTGGGGAATGTATGAATGGACCCTCTGTGTGCCTAAACTTTACCAGTCACAAAAATAATCACACACACACACACAAAAAAAACCTCTGTGACTTCCTGGACAGTTGCTTTTTTGGTGTAAGAGAAAATCTTCACAAAAAAATCAAAAGTATAAATCAAAAGGAATTAAAACTGTATGGGGCTTACAAAGTAAGTCAGCCTATAACAAGTGTTTTTCTTTTTACTTGGATTACCCATAATCCAATTTTCTCTTGTACAAACAACGTCACATCACATCCATCTCAGGCAGGCTAATTTATACAGAATGATCTACGGAAGAAATACATCCATTCACAAAATAATAATACAAATGATATAGGGATTATAAAAATAATCTAATCTTTTTAGGGTGGTATAAAAAATTCATTTACCCAGACAGTTCTTCAGACACAAAGATCCATTAAGCAGAGGCAAGCCTAAACTCTGCCTACCTGACACACAATATTGTGATTTCATACCTGAGGGAGGGGTGTTGGGAGGAGTCAATGTGATCATAACTAACATTTGGCATCTTCCAGACACATTAATGCACAAAGAACGCACTTTATGCCAAAGGAAACTGAGAGGTAAATCAGAAAAGAGGAGGAAATGTCTGAGCTAGTTGTGAAAATAATCTTCTATTTTTGGGTGAATTTGCTACACTTCAGAGAGAAGGAAAATAAATGAGTTTGTTACTCAGACAAAGAAAAAGCAAACTCAAACACGTATAGCTTGTCTTTTCATGGTTTCATCTAAATCGGGTAAACATCTGAAGGCACATCTGTAAAGATATTAAAACCCTGTTGGACTCTGGTCAGCTTACATCAGTGCCATCCTTTCCCGGCAGCCCTAGGGGTCCTGGTGGCCCGGTGGCTCCTCTGGGGCCCGGTCTCTGTGACATAAAATTGATCAAATCAGGAATGTATTTCTTAGGAATATAAAGCCTCCACTGTTAATTACAGCACAATGAAGAAAGCATACATCAACAGGTTGCTATATGATTAGATTAAATAGAAACATAAAACATGTTGTTTGGCTTTTATTTTGGCCAAAAAAGTAATATAAGCCTGAAGATATGTTACACATTTCAACCCGGGAAAATCTGCAAATAGGCCCCTTGCACACAAAGCGGAAGCCTAAACTAGATTTCATTTTAAAAAAGGAAACTAAACTAAAGTACTTTTACAGTTCTTCTAAACACAATCAACTTATTTCAGGGAGGACATGGACTAAGCTCCTGAGTTTCAGCTCAGTCAGGGCAGTCTGAATGAACAGAGGTGGCATTGTGCACTGATCTCCAATCTGTGCATTCCTCAGGTTCAGAGAAAACATAACCCCAACATCACCAACGAGTGCGAAAAGCACAGACACCTGCACACAATCTGCCTGACGAAGGGCACAAATAACAGGCCCACAGAGCCAGAGGGACAGAAATAACATCTGCATTTAGTCCATGGTAATTGTAGAAGAAAACAAGTTAAGAAAGCATCAGGTGGTATGATAAAGAGCGTGCAGGCCAGCCCTTTAAACGCTGTAATATAAAACACAATGGATAGACTCCATTATAAACTGAACTTGTAGGACATGTTAACTTATTTCAGTATAAGTTAGGTCTATCGATGCTACGAGCTAAAACCCACACGGAGCTTTGATGCAGGCGGCAAAATGAAAGGATGGATGAAGTCGAGGAAGTCTTACCTGGGCTGAGGAAGATGTTAAAAGCTGACACAGTAAGAGCACCCAAAGAGCAGAGAACACCGCCATGGCTCCCTGTCGCCCTCACAAACCCGAGTTTAAACGGAAAAGGTCAATTCCCTGGTTCCAGGTCCTCTCTTAAACCCCCCAGAGTCCGCGACGGAGCCTTCCTTCACCTGACGGCGCACAGCTCCTGAATGATTTCCTCCTTGGTCCCAAATAAACCTGAGCCTCCAGGCGAAGGGGCTGAACTCAAAGCGGAGCTCTACACACAGGGGCAAAGGGGGGTGAGGAGGAGAGAGGCAGGCAGTAGGCAGAGGGGAGATCATTTTGGACACCTAGAAAGTGGGTTGAGCTAAAAAAAAAAAAAAAAAAAAGAAAGAAAAAGAAAACGTTACAAATATTTGGGGTTTCCTGCCTGGCAGGGGCGTCTCCAGGAATCCTGGGCCTAATGAAAAGATATCACTATGGACCCCCAACCTAGGTGCGACTGGTGCAATGTTCGCCAGGGGGGGGGGGGGGGCAATTTCTCACAAAAGATGTATATCTTTGTTTGTTAGCTTGATGCTATACTGGGAAATGCCTTTTTTTTTTTTTTTTTTAATTTAACCTTTATTTTACCAGGCAAGAATTGCTTGAGATCAAATGACCTCTTTTTCGAGCAAGGCCTGGCCAAAATGGCAGTAAGTAAAAAACGAAATAAATTAACAATATTAGCGCTGTGATAATCTTAACTTAGAAATCTGTTTTGCTTAATATAGCTACAACACCATTTGCATGCACTTACAGGCACATGTTGTTGCTGATCCAATCTGTGACCTAAATGTGTGATCCGATCCCAAGAAACAAAATACTGCAGTATCTCGATGACATGAGGCCTTAAAACAAAACTGACAAAAAAATGCGATCATTTCTTTGGCCAGTGATTTTTTTTATTTACAGTCATCTTGGCCGGTGAGTCAAAAAGTCTTGTGTATGTAGGACTATTTAATAAATACATATATAACGTATTTTAAATGTGTTTTTTTCATGTATGTCAGATAATCCAGTAACATGTAATTGGAGAGCTTTTCTTCCATAGTATTCAGTCCTTCTCAAACAAATCTTGTTTGTAAAATATTTTGTAAAATCTTCTCTCTTACCTTCTCTGGGTGCTGTAGCTCCTGTGTCACCACATGTTGGTAACTAACCAAATTCTGAAAGTGGTACTAGATACACCGGACAGTTTCTAAACCACTGAGCTATGGTCTGCCTCTCCTTTGAACAGATTGTTTGGATTAGATTTTACTGAGGTATTTCATAATTGTAAGGTAGATGTGATGGATAATCTGCAGTCATGTTTATTTTTTTTTACAAACATCTCACCTTTTACACTTCAACGCATGTACAGGAAGGTACAAAGAAGCACACGCTTTATTTCAGAATTCAACTATGAGATGTGTGCAACCTTCAAGCAGAGCATTAAGCAGGAAGTATTTTTAAAAAGATTTACCAAAACATTTCAAATAAATGTCCGTGTGCAGGAGTTTGCATGCAATTTAAACAAGTATAAATTGTGACTTTGGACATCCATCTTTTTTTTGAGTTATGTTCTTACTCTGTTACGTTACTTGTTAAAGCACAAAATTTAAATTATATATAAATTCACAAGGATTTAACATCTGTATGATACTTTAATTTTCGGTAGATTTGAGTAGTGGAGATTGAAAGGGTCAATAAATTGAATTCATCCATGTGTTTGTGCATACGTTATGCTAGCCCTGCCGTCAGTGCCCAAATTGGGCTACCTCAGTCAAACAAAATCTGGACAATCACCTCCTTGTAACGGATAATCTGAAAACACAGGCAGAGGTAACCCCATCAACATCACTATGACAACATCAGGTATATTTTCCAGGATCTTTTTAGAGACTGAGAAGACTTAAATTAAGTCTTTGATGGGCAATTCTTCATCAGTAAAACTAGGGAATGCCCCTTCAGTCAATATATATATATATATATGCTATTTGAATCAGTAATCATTATAAAAAACTGCTGGAGTAGGAAGCAACATTAACTTCTAGAGTCTACTCTGACAAATTGCTTTTTCAGGGGTTCCTCCCAACATGACCACTTCACTATGAAATAGTTTTGACAGTGTGTTGCATGAGAAGTCTGACTCAAAGTTGATTATATTCATTATCAACAGATTCTTTTCTTGACAGTTTGGTCTTTTAATTGATATAAAACACTGAAAATCTAAACAATCCTGACTGTTAACAGCACAAAGTCATCTTCAAATATCTTCTTTTGACCGTTATATGAAAATATGAAACTGCTGAAGATTGACAATGACGTGAAAGAAAAGACGTAAATCACATCAATATATCTGTTGAACAAGTCAACGTCTTGTATTCATGGTTTAAATGGTATTACAATGACTCTTTAAGGTCAATAGTGGAAAATTAATGTTAAAACAATTGACTCATTGTTTCGGCACCACAAAAGACAAAGCCTGCAAACGTCATCAAATATAAATGGAAGCACACTCAATAGAGATTAAGAAGTTGTAAAATTAGAGAAAAGCATGCTTCCCCTGGCAAAGAGAACAGGAATAATTCGAGCTCTGCTCCTGATCACGTCTTAGAATAAGTCAACAGAAACTGTTAAGACGTTTTATTTATAATGTTCCAAACAGGGAGGGAGGGGGGCAAAAACAAACAGCAAACTTGAACAGTATGTATTCTTCCTCCTGACTCACAGCCTCAAATGCACACTGATCCTGAGGTCTGAACAGACTGTGTTGCATCAATATCTTTAGCATCTTTCTCCCTCCTCTCTTGTGAGTCGTGTCTTCGCTGAGGCTGGAGAAATAGACGGATACGTCTGACTTTATGCTGCACTGGGAAATTAAAAAACATAACAAAAGGAGTCTCAGGAATAGGAGCAAAAGCTGACATCTACCACAGTGTTATCCTGAGAGTTACAATTGAATAATCTATAACCGAAGTCAGACTTTGGCTAAACACATATCAGTTTCATAAAAACATCCAAAAATAGTATCACTTTATTCTGATTTGTTAACAGCTAGATATGTAGTAGGGAAAAGTCATTTATAAAGAATTCAGCACTTTTGAAAAGTCATTACCATTTCATTCTGTAAATACCAAAACATCAACAATTAACAGTGAAAACTTAAGTGCAAATGTAAAGAAATGCATTAACATCATCAAACTGGCTTGTGATATGTCATGACCAAACAAGTCAAATGAACACACAGTGGACTTTAAATCGTAGCCAAAGCTTACTCATTCCCGCCAACATACAGACATATTGTACAATCAACCAGTCTCTTCACATTTTTTTTGGCAAGGTTCTCAATGTTCAAAAGTCTACTTCCCAAATCTGCATGAAAACACAGATGTGCAAGTTTACGGAAACATATCTTCAATGACATTCAGTCTTAAACCCGTTGGAGCATCAGGGTTCAGCAGAAACACAAATGGGTGCAGAAAGATTTAACACACAAGAAAAAAAAGGAAAATAAGAAAATTATTATTATTTTTTTTTTTTCAGTGCAAAAAAAAAGAGAAAAAAAGAGCTCAATTCTTCGAAGTATTAAGGTGTTAAAATGCTGAGAACAATCCATTCCATTGATATACATTAATAATAGTGCTTTTAGTATTAAATACCAGTTATTGACGGACTTCTTATTACAAAGGTGAAGAAGAAGTCTGGTGATAGACGTTCATTTTGTTATTGTCAATAAATCCTTTTTGAAAGACCTAAACAAAGTTTTATCTGTGAATTCAAAGCCGTGTCATCTGTGCCTCAGAACTTCACTCTCGCCCAAAAACTCCAAAATAAAACTCGAGAAAAACGAGACACTGTCACAGAAGTTAACTTGTTTCATTTCAATCCCACATACACACTTCCTTTTTTAGCTGCTGTGAATTTGTTAAATTAACGTCTTAAATAAGAACTGTGCCACAGCCAGTGTAGAGAAGTCGCTATCATTAACACAATGAGGTTGTTAGCATGTTGAGTTTTCACTGCAGGCATGTCACAATTTTTAAGACCAATCTAACTGTGGGTCTACTAAGGAGTGCCTTCTTTAATATGTACCAATGAATACATGTTAGCACAAAGAGAGGATTAAAAATCACATTTCTTGTCCTTTGATCACAGAACCTGTGAAGGTCTTTCAAAAAAAAGATTGAGCAGAACAATTAGCCTCAGTGAAAAAATGACGATATTAATACTGTAGTGAGGCATTATTACGTTAGCATACGTTAGGATAATAATTCTCCAAAGTTCGTCAATTTAAATGTGTAACTGAATTTCTGAGGACAGCTGACCTGCCAATTCCTCACAGATCCTCTATCTCCAGCACAAGTAAAAAGCTAGTGACAATGAGCCTAACGATATGTTACAGGCCGTCACATCCCTGCAGATCACAGCAGTCCATCAAGTTTTCTGTTGATAACCTATCACAGGATTTGTTGCCAACAATCAAAAACACAGAATATCACCAGCCTCGTCCTTCCATATTTTCAGATGGCCATGTAGAAACTGAGTCACATCCAGTCCCACATGAGTTCATATTCTCCTTCAAAGTAAAAAGAATCCATATCTAAACATCAAACATAGCAGAAATAAGGCCCAGAAAATCATACTCTGTCCCTATATTACATTTCATTTTAGCTTCAACTAATGTTTTCCTTCTATCAAACAGTTTTTTCATGAATTCCCCATATTTGGGTCTGAGCTTGAGGGCTTCGATTCCATATCAGTATCTTCCGCCTCCTTCCCATTCGTCTGTTCATCCACACCTTTGTCAGCGCTCGTCTCTGACCCATTTGTGGCTGACCCATTTTCCTGTGACGTTTCTTCCTCTTCCTTTTTGTCTGGCACTTGATTAAAATCAGTCCTTGGGATTTTTTCCTCCCTTCCTGAAGAAAGGGAGGGCGAGTGTTTTGAAGTCTTAAGGGGGGTTTGCGATGATGGGCTCGTCTGACCAGAGGCTTTATTAGACGCAGCTTTTTCTTCCATCTGCCCACCGGCCAAGTCCCCAGCGGAGCCGTTGCTTGGCAGCACCTTGTCATCCTCCCTCTTCTTCTTCGGTGGTTTCTCGGTGTCTATGTCGCCATCTGTTTGCATAATGTTGTCGGGTTCCTGCTTGCTGTCCTTTGAGTTGTTGGAAAGTTTCTCCTCACTGTCCACACAGGTCTTGGGTTCTGACGTCACAGACTCAGGACTGGGCGACTGATCCATCTCATCAACATTCTCCGTTGAGTCACTTCCATTGCCCAATATTTCATTATTAGATTCTGCCTCAGCATTTCCATTATCGACAGTCTCAGAGTCTGATTTTGGCTCAGGGGGTGCCTCTGACTCTTTGTTTTTTTCTTTACACACAGTTTGATCAGTTCCCTTCTGAGCCTTTGAAATATTATCAAGTCCATCCTCTTTTTGCTGCACAACTGCTTCTCCGTCTTTGCTTTTGCCCCGTGAAAGCACCTCCTCTTTTCCGTCTCCATTCCCAACTGCATCCGATCTTTTCTCTGCCTTTCTGAATTGTTTCTGAATCTTTCTGGGACACCACACAAACTTATCCTTTGGCTCAAAGTGAAGGTATGCAAAGTGCACAAGCTCCTGACGTTTCTGCTTGTCCTTTACAGCAAACAGAAAGTAGTCGAGGACGCTGCGTTTAACACTGCTGAGGGTCTTTTTAACTAGAGTCTCTTCCAGAAAGAAGCGCACAAGAGGGGCCTGGAAGTGTTTGAAGCCCAGCTCGCCGAGGCTCTTCAGGATGCGAGTGATGCGCAGGTTGTTGTGCATGTTTCTGCGAAAGATGAGGAGGGAATGCTGAAATTATGAACCAGAAAGACATATCTGTGATACTGCTACCATGAAAATATTTGGATAATTACCGCTCTAGATTTCCAAATCGCTCCTTCCAGTTATCTGCTCGTTTCACTTCACCCGTCTCTTTGCTGACCAATCGCATGCCATAGAAGCCCAACATGAGTTCATAGGACTCAACAAGTCTCCTTTTGGCGTCCTCGTTCTTCTTGAAAGCCTTGTGAGCAAATACAGCAAAGGCAAGAATATAAACAAAATGCATAACCCTTTTTGCATTAATGATTACCCCTAACAGCACCATCAAAAAGAGAAAAAAATATAGATATTTTTAATAGGTTAATTTAATCTAGTGTGTCCGCATTTCCAGCCTGACAGCTGTTAGCACAGATAAGTAAATTAAAGCTTTGTATTCATTGGATACGTTTTGTTGAATGAACCTTAGGGTTGGAATACATGTGATGTGTGGCTTTGATTTGTGCAAATAAAGGTAACTGTTGAAAACCCAACACTTCTTATGAACTTCTTGATAGATTTCCAATAGTGTTATGAATGTAGTCCTAATGTTTGTATTTCTGCCGGTTTACTTTTTTTTTCTAGGTTGGATGTGTTGCCTGCGTTCTGTCTTTCTGTGTGTGAATAGGTGTGCCAGCCCCAGGAGCTGATTGGCCGATTAATTTCCTGCTCCTGCTGATGAAAGGCTGCGAAGAGGTCTTCCCCCTACTAAAGCAGGAAGATGACGTGACTGCAGCGCAGGAGGGGAACTCCATGTCTCTCACCTTCCAACCTGCCGCGCCATGTTTCCTTTTTTTTAAGCAATTGAGCCCATTTAGTTCTGTGTTAGGTTATTTAGGGGAAAATAACTAGTTACTTTAACATGGTTTTCTTCTGTTTTGGTTCGTTAGGGAGGTAAGTCGGCTGTGTTTTGTTTTCTTTGATTGATCAGGTTAGTTTGGTTCACTGTCAGTTAGACTCGGTTTCGTTTGTTATGTTTGGCACTGATTCACCCTGAAGCTTATATTCATTCTTATCTCACTCACATGTTGCCGTTCACTTTTTTTCTGTCCTGTAAATAAATGATGTTGTGGTGAAAACATTGCATATAGTCTCAGTGGCTGCTTGGGAAGTGAGGGATTTGGGGCCTTTATTCTTGTTGCACTTGGCTTCCCCTTTTGACGGGGGCATAACAATAGACTTACCTCAATTTCCTTCTTGGTGAGTTCTGAAGCCATGTAATTAACCCCCGGCTCTCGCAGTGGAAACAGCCTTATGATGGCAGAATATTCAAGAGACAAAACAACACAGAATCAATAAGCACCTAATGAAGTAATTTAATTAAGATGATGTCAGCTTTTCATGCAACTCTTTGTAAGCAAAATATACAATATGTTCTTGGTGCTTCATAAATAAAATGACCACATACAAATCTGAAGCCTCATTGAACCTAAACAAACAGACATATTTAGAAAAAATAGGTTAAATAGACATTTTAACACCATTTGTCTCACTATTGGGAAAAAGTTTGCCCACCCAAACCTGAAATAGTACAACAGACATAAATGGTAAATGGTAAATGGACTTGAGCTTATATAGCGCTTTTCTAGTCATCCGACTACTCAAAGCGCTTTTACACCACATGTCACACCCACCCTTTCACACACTGATGGTAGTGGTCGCTATGTAGTATCATCCATGAGAAGTAACTAATGCCATTCATACACCGCCACCAAAGCAGCGGGAGCAATTTGTGGTTAAGTGTCTTGCCCAAGGACACATCGGACATGTTGCCCTGGGGATCGAACCCTCGACCTTCCGGTTGAGAGGAGGCGACTCTACCAATTGAGCCACAGCCACATAAGAATAACACCTAATCAGCATATTTTATATAAATCATATTTCATGATAGCACGCAGCTGGCAGTGTGTGCAACAGGCTTCTCACTACAAGGTCACAAGAATAAGATGTCTTTGTTAAAATAACTTTACTTCGACACAGCCAACACAAACAGCGCAAACAATACATACCACTGAATATACGAGTGAACTCTCTCCAATCTTTTGTAGTCGTTTTTCCATTCCTTCAGAAATGATTCTATGTAGACATCTGTGCCACAGGATAAAAAAAAAAAAAAAAAGCATCAGGAAACAGGGCACTCACTTTCCCAAATGCTGAAAATGTCTTTTTAAACACGTCTAAAATGTTACCATCCGGAGCAGAAGGAAATTTATTAAGATAAAACTGCAAATTGTTCATTTTGTCTTCTGAGCACTCGTCGTCAGCGAGGTTCTGCAAGAAAGAAAAAAAGAGGCATAATTTGACCTCTCTCATTTGTGATATTATAGACATGTATTTAGTTGGATGCTTTGGCTGTTACTTACTGGATATTCTCTTCTGTAGGTCTGCATGTCCTTTGCTGCTCTCATGTTTCTTGGCGTGTGATGCCACTGTAAATGAAAGTGAAAGTGAAATTAACCTACATCAAATCAAACATACCACCGTGACATATGTTGGTTAGGGAAATGCATTCGAGTAAATTTTAAATCAATCACGTCATGATAAGTTACAGTGATATGTTAAGACTGTAATAAGCTGACATATCGTTATGCAGTACATGTTGACATAATTAAGGCCAAGCGATTCCACTTCGACCTCCGAAATAAAGTCTACATGCTCGATTAAGATGTTTCATTTTAGATGCTTATAACAGGATATGTATAAAAAAAACAATGTAAGGTGCCCTAAATGATTACTAAAACATCACACCAGCTACGTCCAGCCCCTGGAAAGTGAGCTAACATCGGCGGCTAACATAGCCAGGCTAGTTAGCGAGCCAGCAGCAGCAGAGAGGCAAAAAGCTATCATTAGCTTTCCAGTCATGGCAATGTTAGCAAACGCCTGGCCGGCTGCGAAACCAACCTGTTTCTAGTCAACGTATCCGACACAGTAACATGATTTAGGTACGATATGGGTTCGATTAAAGTTCAAGAAAGGCATACAGTTACTAAAGTCCAGGCAGACTTGTTTTTGTCTGGACATAACCGACGGGTTTGGCTCTCTCCGGCCGGGTCGTCTCCATCACTCTCTGTGTCCCAGGTCGAGTCGTAGTCACACACACAGTCGTCCTCCATAATTTTAAATATAATATGACTAACTAAAAGCTAAATAATTGTGCAACCTGGTTAGGCAAAGTAAACCGACAAGAATCAAGTTACACTTGCATGTTCAGGTTATACAGGGACGGCTCTGACCATCCGTCTCTCCAGTCTACCATCGTCAGACAGCGGCTGCAGTACTAGGCTGCCTTCAAGTGCTTCCACAAAGTAGCAATTCTCAAAACCCACATTACTTGACGTACATTTTCCGTAATTTTAAACGGAGAAAACGTTCAATTAAACAGTATGTTTTTTTAATAGCCATTCGATTTGGAAAAAAAATACCCATAATAGTACGTTGTCGTTGCTGCCTCTGCGGATCATCATAAGAATGAAAATTAAGTAAGGCCTATACACGTAATAAATCCTGACCCTGGTTTTCTTTATCAGTTGGCCAAACAAAGCCATTTGTCCTCTTTTGGCCACTGTCGTAAAATACAAATCTCTTCATCGTGGCGATATTTTGCAATAAAAGAAATGGCTAAAGTGCTTTCTAAGAAAGGTTTCGTTTTTTCCGACTGAACGGGAACGCAGCACACTGGCTGTGTTGGTTGAAGGTGATAAACCGCAAACCAGCTGATATGAGTCAGGAAGCTTATCTTAGCTACACGAAAACTCTCTTGACTCTTATGTAACGAAAACGAGAGCAATGATAAAAAACTTTTTGATAACTTGATAAATAAACACGTATTACACAACACGATATAGAGTAACACAAATTTATCACAGTCAGGATTAAGGCATATAAATCATAAAGGTTTTATTATTCAGAAAAGTGAGGAATCAAGCAACTCTCCAGACAAGCTTTTGTATTTTTATATCTATGTTGCAAAAAAATGTTTTTGTGTGGGTTTTTTAAACAGAGGTGCATGTAGAATAATAATGATGCAGATAGTGACAACTCAGATTACTGTGAAATCAACAGCCATTTGAAATACAGTGTTTAGGTATCTTTTTTTAAACATTAAAGCATCCAATTAATTCACACCGAAAAAGGCTGAACTACATCAAAGATACCCCACGCAGGGATAAAGTTAGTTTGGTTAATTTAAGTTAAAAGAGTATAAAACTACTTTGTAAAAAAGATCAAATTGACAATGCACATGTGATCCAAAATGATAAGAAAAACAGGAAAGTCACATGTTGTGATCCTTCCAGATACAATAGTCTGGGTGGTTTTGTAAGAGGGATCAGGTTACTAAAATATGTCTTATCTAGTTTTAATAAATTGCAGGCTTTACCTTTATAATGGTGAGAATGAGAGGAAAAGTGGGAATTCAAATAGAGCAGAGAGGCCATGGTAAAATCGGTGCCCTTTTATGCCCCACAACTGATTGTGTTTTCAGTTGTTCAATACCCCGAAAAATACAAAGAAGTTATTAAAATCAGCTGTGAGTAACTTTTGTTTCGTGTCGATATTGGCGCCCCTTGTGGACAAAGTGGGTACGTCTTATCTCTTTTGCTGATCTTGACCTGTACCTGTGTAAGTCTGATGTTTCCTGATGAAAAATCATATCCTGCTTATCTTAACAGTCAAATGGATCACCAAGTATGTAGAAAATGAATGGAAGGCTCTTTCTGCACTATGCTGTTAATCCACTTGTTCGACACGTACGCAGGGAATTCAGGCATTAAAAATTGCAACATCCAAATAATACAATCTTGTCACGGATGGTCTTGTTTGCTCTTGTAGGCCATAAAGAAGCATCAGTATTGATTTCAGTCAGTTTCACCACCAGCTTAAAACTCCCTACAGGAGCTTTAAGTATTTGAATCATTAAAATATGAAGGAAAATAGCTACAAAAAAAATAGCTAATAGATACAAAACAAAGGTACTCTATTAAACCAATCACCCTTATTTCACCATTGATGCTGTTTTCAATATTTTAAATGTGGAAATATGTTTTGTATGTGGATAAAAGCTATGTATTTCTATCAACACAAACCCCACAGCACAACAACAATGTGATTTTACAGAAGACACTGAAAAAAGGAATCATTATTGGGATATCTAAAAATACACTTATGTTTGCTGCTCATTTCCTTTCAGAGAGTCAAGGCACTCTTTATAATGAAATATGTGGATTGCAATAAATCAAGGGCCATTTTCTGGATTAGTCAATTTCTGTTTTTTTTTCTTCTGCAAAATCCAAAAAAGGCCTAGTTTAATAATATTACATGACTATTTAATAGAACAAGGGGGAAAAAGTAGAAACCGTTTGAACAGAATACGCCTCTGAGTTTATGTAAAAACATATAACACAGCACTGCAAGTTGCAACCTTCAAACAATGCAGCCAATAACAACTCACTGCTCAAAATCAGTCTGATTTATCTGGTGATCCAGTCTCATTAGAAACATCTCACTTGTTTAATATCTTCAGTATATCACATCGTATTGGATTCAGTTACCCAGCCTGTAAAGACCTGCAGTGCAAAGACAGAGTCAGGGGTGTGATCATATAATTGGACCATCATGTCCATCTTTTCAGTAATTGGACGGATGCATTCACCCATGGGAACAATTTTCACTAGAAGCGGGTATAAATAGAACTGTGTATTAACACAAGGGATTCAACGTTGAATCGCCGCTGGTGTGGGTTTCTATTTTTGGCTTTTGTTACTGTGGAAACCGCAGGGCTCTGCAGGCATCCACTATTTGCTGTTGCTATTTAGTGCCTCCGCTTCATGGATTCCATATTGGAATATTTGAAATGGGCAAAACACTGGTGGAAAGATTTGTTAATACACAGAGAGGTTATAATACGTAAACCCAGGCTGGCTGGCTGTTTTTGAAGATCATTTGAAACTGAATATATCTAACTTATTCCTCACATCAAAACTGAAGTGCTTGCACGAGCCCTGTGGGCGGAGTCTGTGGGTTCACCTGAGGACAGTCTACTTACGAAGAAGCTCCAGCTAATCATTTTCAGCAAGTTTTTCGTGTAACGTTATAGTAGACTGCTCAAAGAGGTTATTAATTAAACCTGTTTAAAAAATTTGCTGCGCATGCGCATCTAGCCAATCAACCAACGATTTAACGCACCAGTCACAACTCCCAACAGGCCAAAAATAAAACACACTCCAAACTAACTGATGCAAGCCGGGTCTAATGCTACATTGTTATCGAAACTACATTCACCTATTTTTCTTCAGCTCAAAATGTTTGTAAGCTGTGCGAAGCAGCGAGGCAGAGAGGTGGACTGGTCACGCTGGGAAAGATTGGACTGGTTTTTACGTGTGAGAGTGCCAGAAAAGAAGCAGGCCTACCTGAAGTGGCTTGTTGAAGACTACACCGGAAAACAAGAGCCCGTGGAAGCTGTTCAGAGAGGTGAGTACAACAACTGAGACGACCAACAACTAGGCCTACTGCGTTGCCTAGCAATGTGAAGTCTGTCAAAACTCTGCAGCTCTGCTTTGCTTTGTGTCTACAGAAGTTCATGCTTTTGAGTTGCGACCTTTCAATGTTTATTCTGCTGTAACATTGGCAGTGATTTATTTGTGTACCATAATATTGCTTTGTTGTGGTCATAGTTATTTGAATATAGCTGGCTAGGCCTAAAGTGTCCTTATTTCTGGGTGTAATTGTACCGAGGCCATACAGAGGAAGGCCTTTGTAGTTTTCTTAAATGATCAACACTGGTTGAAAACAGTGTCTTTTTGTCTTAAATATGGATTTTATTTTTTGTTAAAGGGAACATAAAGGCTCTTTAGCTTGATGTTTTTCTTCTGTTGTCAAATCAAATTCAATGCAATTTTAGCCTAAAGGTCCTGTAGACCTGTGAGTTTGTGTGGCTTTTTAGCTGTGAGAAATAAACCATACTGTCATCAGAAGTGAACTTTATGGTTCGAAGATAATGGGCCTTATGCACAAGCTTACTGATTAAAAGGTGCTTCTCTTTCGTCTTTTCGTCTTGACACATGATATCAACGGTTTCAGTCTCTGATGAGAAGTTGCCGCCATGTGAGATGTGAATATCTTTCGAAATAGCACAGTTCATGAAACACGAAGAAAGGGCAGAACAGATTTTGATGACATTTTGGGCACTATTAGTCTCTATTTGTTAATGTGGTTGTTATATAACAGATAAAACATGAAGAAATAGGATGTGTTTTTTTGCTAAGCATCATGTGATGACAGAACTAACAGATGAAAGGACCCAAGCAAACGTTATTTCCATTGAATATACAAACAGAATAAAAACAAGTGACATCTTTATGATATTGTCCCGTGTCACAAGTGTATCTGTTCTCTCTCGTGTCGATACATAATCCCCTCAGTCTTATATTGTGCCGTCTATGATCTCTGAGGATAAAGGCAACTACTTTTACCACCAAGTCTTTAGTTATAGTCTGTCGCCATGGCAACTACAGTGTAAATATCTCTGAAACGATGCCAGCATGCATTCTATTTTTAACTTCTACATTGCCTATTTAAGGTCATGCGTGATGAAAGCTCACATAATTACATATATGTGTGTTTTCTACGGTGTCTGCAATTGTCTGTTACAACTGTATGGTTCAAATAGGTCTACTGGAAAGATAAATGCTGCAATAGTTTTTGTATGCATTATGTTACCGGTCTGTTTCTTTTATATCACAAACCATAATATCCTTGTTTGTGTTTAAATTTAATATTGAAGACACTACCCCCCCCCCCCCCCCCACCAGAAACACTTATTAATTAAACTCACACTCAGCACATGACATTATGAGCAACCTATGTTGAACAAAAAACGTTGAGAGTTAAAGTTCGATTTTCACCTTAAAATCACAAAAGATTCATAGCTTTTATGGGTTTTGTTTTGTGTTACTTTTGCTAAAGAGTCATGTTATTTTTTCTGCCTTGCTTTTTGCTGTTCCTCAAAGATTGAACCTCCTTAAACATTTATAGCATCAGGTTTAATGTGGCTTTGGTACCTTTCCCCTCCTTGGCAGTGTGTTAGATATACTGCAGTGTTTCCCCTACCATTATATTGGGGAGGCGGCCCGCCCCCCCTGGAGGTTAAGTAAAAAAAATAAAAAATATTTAGATTTATTTTTGGGCTTTTTGTGCCTTTATTGTAGGGATAGGATAGTGGATCGAGTCGGAAATCAGGGAAATAAGTCATTTAAGGATACCCTAGGATAGGATAGAAAAGGACATCTGTCATTAAAAGTAACACATGAACACCAAGATTCCTTCAAGCATTTGCTCTTCCTGATAAATGCAGTCATAAACACAAGAATGTATGCATTTATAAAATAACTCGTAATCCTTCACTCTGTGATGTTTGCAATATTTCCTCTCCAGATTTAGATGTCTTCCTTTTTGCTCTTGTCCTCTTTTTATGACTCCTTTGACAACAGGTCTATTTTCTTCAATATCTCTCTGTATCAGGTTGTCCCTGTCTGTCATTTTCTCCTTGTCAAAGCACAGCTGCTGTTCCCTGCTAAAGACCATCCTCAAACTTTGGCTTTTACAGAGGAGCTTAATTTTTTAGAAGCCTTCCTCTAGCATTTTGCCAGATTTGCATTTTATTTTTTTCTCCTGCAGAATTGGCAGATGGGTTTTATTTAGAAGAGAAATACGCCTCCAGGCACAAGGTCCCTTTTTTCTCCGCATGATGCCATGTGCATCTTAAAAACGCTTTTGTACCATCTGCATATTCTCAGACAGCCTCACCAAACACAGAGAGGATGTCTTCTTGATTCCACGAGATGGACAAATGCTTTGTGTGGACTGTTTAAGATTAAAACATGTGGGTAATATGAGACAAGATGGCTTTTTTTTTCTTGAAAAGTAAGAGCTTTGAAAAAGAAAAAAGAATACTAAGAGCTGTTAGCCCCCTATCTCACACACACACATACAGGATTTGCAGGATTTCTTCTTATATTTAAGACCAAGCTGTCCTATTGAAAATAAAGCAACGAATGCAGACAGTATAGGCAATTGAACCTGTATAACATGACATAAAACTGGATTTTGTGGACAGTTAGTGACTTCTCTGTAATCATTTGAAAACCCATTTAATCTGTCCATGCCAGCTTCTAATTGAAACATATACCAGAGAGAGAGAAGAGCAAAAAATGAGCATAACCAAATCAATGGCCCTTCTCTCATGAGTCTAAATACTTCTCCTTAAGCTCAGGGCCGCTGGGGATTGATCGGCCTCCTCACTTTGTTCCAGGTCCTTGGGCTTCCAAAAGGCTGTGAATACAAGCTGTGTTGATTGATGGCAGCCTGTGAGGGCTTCAGGTACCTCTCTTTTCAGCTGAGATGTAATTGATTTATGGAGAGCTGGGTTGAATCACAACAGGGATGTAAGTGTGCTGATTTAGCCACTTAACACAGAAACAGGGCTGCTGCAGGCAGGTTGCTCTGTTTGAGAGGAACAAAAAGAACATACAGTAACACACCTGCAGTGTGTGTTTGTGTGTGCGTCTCATAGCTGCTGTAACGTGACGGTTCAATTCAGTTTTTATCTGATTCAACTGTTTGATCTCTTTTCCACTCCTCCCATGCTGGACTAGAAAGATGAATACTGGTATGACATAATTCATCAAACGAGAGATTGGATCATTACACTCAACATATTACCTCACTGACAGTCCAAGTTCTGGTATAAGTAACCATGGCAACCAGCATCACCTACAGTCGGTTTGCAAAAAGCATCAAGTGTAGCAACGCCGTTTGCATAGCCACTGTATACTGGCATCAGTTCTATCATGTGCAGAGAGACACAAACACCCGTTTGGGTCTCCGCACCTCATCAAAACATGAAGTCACATGAAGTCATAACCTGAAAAAACACATGAGCAGTTAATGTGCATCAATTTAACTGTCAGGCCAATGTAACTGTTGCAAGAGTCGCTCAGATGAAGGCCTATTTAAAAAAAAAAAAATAGCTTCTGACAGCATACTGTACTTTTATAGATCAGCTTACTTTTTCCCTGATAACACATCGATTAATGTTATTATTTGTAAGCTATGAAGCTGATCATAATTTACTTCGGGTGAATTTTTACAAGAGTTAAAATGTATTTTAACTACTGAAATTATGTCTTTAAAAAAACAAAACATTAACATTCCTTGTGAACATAATTGGGCATACTGTAAATGTAGGCACTTAATGTTTGGCAAATACCTCAATCAACAATATGCATTTGTAGCGTATGATAGAACCTAAAGCACTTCAGTTTTTACATTTTAAGAAGTTTCATAGTCAGTATTGACGTGCCATTTTACATGTTGTTGTGTTCTTAGTTTAACATGAATATTAAATACGTTATTAAAGTAATTTATCCAGCTTTTCAGACCACTGCCTTGAAAAGGTGTGTGTGTGTGTGTGTGTGTTTCTGTTTTAACCTCTGCTCTGACGTGTTTGCCCTGACCTCGGCTGCGCACTAGACAGTTTAAAAGTGTTCTCCCTCTGGTAGCTGCCCATGGTGCTGAACCCCCCCCCCCCCCCCCCCCCACCTTTTTAGATTGGTATCTGCGAGTCAGGACCTCACTTGTTGCACACACACACACAGCAGTGGTTAGACTGAACATTGGTGTTGAACTCACCATGATTCTTATTCAAATGAAATGTTTACACACAGCTTTTTATTGGTGACTGCTTTGCGCATGCGAAGAGGCAGGCTGCGACCACTTGCTGAGACGGATGACCGTGTGAGAGCATCAATCGCTCTCTATATACGCGCACGGCTGGATATGCGCGTTTTCACCTGAATGTGATTCCTGAACCCATTGACTCATTTTTTTTTTTTTTTTTGGCTCTTCGCTCTACACGTCTCTGTCGCTACTACGTTTTAACGCAACAGGCTGCAACACTAATGTGGTGTCCACACGCCGAGGAGCCAGTCGAACACACCTGTAACTGCGCCGCTCCGCTCCGCCGACTGTTTTCAAGCCGACAGCGAGGATGAAGAAGCAAAACATCCGGACCCTGTCGCTCATCCTCTGCATGTTCTCCTACCTGCTGGTCGGCGCCGCGGTGTTTGACGCGCTGGAGTCCGAGTCCGAGAACTCCCGTCGGCGCATCCTGGAGCAGAAGCGCAACGAGATGAAGAAGAAGTACCGCTTCTCCGAGGACGACTACCGCGAGATCGAGCGAGTGGTGTTACAAGCTGAGCCCCATCGCGCGGGGAGACAGTGGAAATTTGCCGGCTCTTTTTACTTTGCCATAACAGTCATCACCACCATTGGTAAGTTAATGTAATGTAATGCTTCTGAGGGATTTTTCAAAATATATTTTTCTTTTTAACCTGAATGCAACATGTAAGGCTTGTTTGTAATTATAGAATTAACCAGCATTGCTTCAGTATGCGTCACTGTGTCCCTCTGATTCATTCTCATCCGTCTGCATTAAGGTTATGGACATGCAGCACCAGGCACGGATGCAGGAAAAGTCTTCTGCATGTTCTATGCCGTGCTGGGTATCCCTCTGACTCTGGTCATGTTCCAGAGCCTGGGAGAACGGATGAACACGTTCGTTCGCTATCTACTCCATAAGATGAAGCAGTGCCTGGGCTTCAGACGCACAGAGGTGTCCATGGAGAACATGGTCCTGGTGGGCTTCCTGTCCTGCATCGGAACACTGTGTGTTGGTGCCGCAGCCTTCTCCCACTTCGAAAGATGGAGCTTCTTCCACGCTTACTATTACTGCTTCATCACGCTGACTACCATCGGCTTCGGGGACTTCGTGGCTCTGCAGAAGAAGGAGGACCTCCAAGAGAAAACGCCGTACGTGGCGTTCAGCTTCATGTACATCCTGGTGGGGCTGACTGTCATCGGGGCCTTTCTGAACTTGGTGGTGCTGCGCTTCCTCACCATGAACACCGAGGACGAGAGGAGAGACGCTCAAGAAAGGGCTTCGCTGAAGAGGGACAGAGGCCTCTTGGACGGGGCTCTACGCGTCGTAGGGGAGCAGAGCAGAGACAGGGAGAGGAACAGGAGCAATGTGGCGCACAGTCGCACTCGTAGCCACAGCACGCTATTCCTCCCAATCGAGGAGGGGACCAGCCGCACAAACCTCATCTCTTCCCCGGCGGAGGATCAGGAGAGGCAAAGAAGCCCCTGCAGACACAGGCTGCATTTACAGATCAAGACAGGACGACACAGGAGAGAGTCCAGCCTGAGCTCCCTCTGCTCCTGTGTGTGCTACCGTTTGGGCATGTGTGACAGTCCTTTTGTGTCCAACAGTGAACACCACGGCTGCCACATTAACTCTGTGTACTATAACTCAGTATCCTATAGGATCCAGGGCTGCTCACCTGGTTCCAGGGACAACACAGGACTGTCTTCCCCAGGAAGCACACTCTCACCTGGACATAGCTTCCTGGAGTTCCCTCGCTCAAGAAGAAAGTCAGTGTAGAGAGAACTATATTTGGAAAGAGCATTTGCACAGAATGTGAACAGTATTTTCAATGTGTTACATCTCTTTTTTTTTTTTCCTGCATGTCAAAAGAATCTGAATCTTTTTGTTTTTGTTTAGCCAGGATGATTTCTTCTCTTCTTTTACAACAACTTTAATTTTGTTCTGCTGTTTTTTTTTTCTCTCGCATGTAAGCCAAAGTGCAGTGCATGCTGAAGAGAATGTAAAGCACACAATGTGAATGCATGAGTGCCGTGAAAAGATGTCAACAGTCTGGCTTTTCATCTCCGATCTTTCCAGAAGTATTTTGGATATAGTGCTTATCGATGATTGTATACCTGTTCAGTGAATGTATGTCAAGAATCCAAGTGGCTCCTGCTTTAGACAGAAACTTTTTCATGCCATAGCTAGAAGATGTCATTACACTTTTGTATTTAAAAAAAAAAAAAGCCTTAAAGAACTTTTACCAAGCACAGAATAGATTTGGCTTCTTAGCGCATTGAATTGAATAACTCCTGTTATTACTTAGATCTATACAAACTTTTTTCTGTGCATTGCACTCTAATACAAAGAGATTATGATTGTTACATGACTGATGGATGTAGCACACAACATACTGTATATGTAGCAGGTTACTTGTACACTTCTAACAAACCTGGGAAATATTCACTTTTTAGCCAGGAAGGTGTTGTTTCCATGTAGACTTGGTTTCAATTCAGATTTGATGTGAACCTCTTACAGTGTTGTTTTATTAAACCAAAGGAAAGGAGCATTTTTTTGTGTGACTGTTTTTATTTGATCAGAGCTTGTTTATATTTATAATTTACACTTTTCAAACGTGTTCTTCTGTTTATCTTGTGTTTTTCCCCTTCAGGACCCTCACTGTAGTTGTATAGAGGTAATCATCTTGTCCAAGTTATATTCAAAAATCACTTTTAGTGATAATAGAACAGGAATTATGCTGACTTCCTTATGATACAACACAAAGTAGTGACCAGGTGATTTGTATTTCTTATTAGACTGTTTCTAATGCATTCAATCTCTTTTATAGAAGTGGTTTTTTTTAGACATCTAGGTTACCTACTGAACTTTTCTTTGTATCAACATCATTTCTTAAATTGAGTTAAGACTCCATTCAGGCTCAAATATTTTTAAACCAATTTAACCAACTTTAAACAACATTGCTGACTCTGAAAAATGGTGTTCCTTGACTTTCTAGGATACTGGACTTAAGTTCAACTTGAAATACTTGTACCATACTTTGTCATTTCTTAATATGTTTTTTATGTTAGCCTAATTAAGATTCAGAGAGATATCTTACTATGTGATTCTCTGCATTTTTCTGACTGCCTTTCTTAACTTCATAGCCTCAGTTTTTTGTTGTAAATATATTTTTTGGGCCATTTTTGCCTTTCTTGGATAGGGCAACTGAAGAGAGACAGGAAACGTTGGGAGGAGAGAGTGGGGGATGACATGCAGCAAAGGGCCGAGTTCAGATTTTGGACCCACAGCCGCAGCAACAAGAACTAAAAACTCTGTCCATGGTGTACGTGACTTAACCACTAGGCTACCGGTGCCCCTGTCACTCAGATTTCTACGTAAAAACATGCTAATTTTATACATTTCCACATGTATCCACAAGTGTAATTTAATTCAGAATCAGTACAGCAGTTTTTTAACATTTATTTTTGGGCCTTTAATGGAGAGATAAGATAGTGGATAGAGTCGGAAATCAGGGAGAGAGAGAGAGTGAGGAATGACATGTGGGAAAGGAGCGCCCCGATATGACATTATCAATAATACACTCACAGGGGGCGTTTTTCAGACTGATTTGAATGACTGTATTTTACTTTGAGTACATTTTGCTAGTAATACGAAAACTTAAACATGACAGCTTAAATTTCACCAGAGGAATTTCTCTCACATTGCTGAATTGGACTTAATGCAGCATTTCTACTAAATAAATGACAGTATTTGCTCCACCATTAGTGAATGATTTATTCAGGAAGTTCTTGTTTTCCTCTCTCTACTCTGAAACTCTCACAAATGTCCTGTCTGTATGAGCAACGACGGTCACAATATAAAGGCCTTAAAAAAAGAAAACTCCTCAAGGGCAGCATCCAGTATTTGAAATGTCAAACGCCACCTTTTGCCATGAGATAAAATCACATCATGTGTAATCACAGCTGCACATTGACTCAATTTTCTATTTTTCAATCTGTTTTCAGTCTGAAAGGAGGAAGAGAAATCAAAGTGTTCCCCAAGCATACATTTCAGCCATCTGTTGATCTGCTGGAAAAAGATACTACTTTACATATACATGTAAAGGTGATTGGGTGATAGAAACTGAAATGGTGATTGGTTATGAAATGCCATCTGCTCGTACTCCTCAGGGGTAGAAAAAGAGACCTTTACTCTTCAGACTTACATTTTATATCACACTGATCGGTTTCTTACTGTGTGCAACAAGTGAGGTTCCACTTTGTCCACTTCCAGACTTACCGGGTTTTCATCATTCTGTGAAATATAATGATAGAGGAGAATGTATGATAGCTTTGACAAGGAGGCCCTCTAAAGGGAAATAAAGGAAATGAAAGTCATGCTTGAAATGTAAAACATTTGGCCACTAGAGGGCAGTGTGTGTCCATGATTTGATTTGATTCAGACTCGATGAGCAGGAGTTGAGTCACATGCTGTAGAAAAGTGAACTCACATCATTGTTGAATAGTTTTTTAAATTTTTAATTATTTCTGCCTTCATTTAATTTTGGGAAAGTTGAGCTGTGGGAATAAAGGGTTTATAAAAGCCCAGTCCTGGAATTCAAAATATATCAGACACCAACTGAGAAGTGACCAAAGCTTACGGTGCATATGTTAAATGTTGGGTAACAGTAGCTTACAGGTTATAAAATCAGTTCTTAACTTTACTCCATGTTCTGATTTTCACTATCCATCGTCTTTTCATTGATAAATTAAACATTTATGAAACTACAGCTCAGAACCCAGCAGCAGGAGATTATTACAGTATTTAACCGTATCTTCCTTAGTTTGGCAGCAGAGGAAAAATCAACCATGTGGATATGGTGATAGGAAAGCTGCAGAAGCCCAAATGGACTAAAAGGCACAGCCGGCAAACAGAAGGCTCACGATCCAAACACAAGGGAGAAGAGACAAGAAGTAGAAATACCAAAGCAACAAACATCATACCACTACTGATTCTGCTACTTTTTATTATATGAAGCTATTGTGAGGAACTTTCCCTTCTTATTGACTTCAGCCATCACTGCTGACAAAGTGGTTCACCTTATTTCTTTTCTGATCCCGTATTAAGATCCTGCTTCTGCCTTTTACCATTAAAACATATATCACTGACTGTGAATCTTTTCGGTGGTAAATGTAAACAAAGGCTGTCCGCTCTGATGCTATATAAGCTTTGTCTGACACTCACCTGGTGGCAGCATTGACTGACAACGACACTATGTCGAAATGATCACACGTCTCGCTGATTGTCTGGTTTGTTGGTCATATGAAGGCATCAGTATTTATTTCTGTCTGTTTTACTTACCAGCTAGAAACGTGTTAAAGGAGCTTTAAAGTGGTGCTTCAATGCTATCACAACGCAATCTGACTGAGTGACATGCCAGGCATATTGATGCACTGATATGCATCTGGATGTTAAAACATATACAACATTTTATAATAGATGACAAATGTTTGGTATGTGAAGAAGTGATTGGGGGATTGCTCCATGCCTGACCCCATTCAAAACTGAGTATGTACACCAGGAGTCGTCATCTGCACAGCATGTAATCAAACAAAGGATTGATCGACTTCTTTGTGACTCACTCGTATTGTTATTGATATTCACTAGGCTTTGACGCACTAACATTGATATTTTTAGGACTTGATCTGACCAGACCTGATCTGGCATTGATCTGACAAGCGGAAGTGAACAGAAAACCACATTGAACCTGTTTTCTGGGATACAGACATTGATTCTGAAATGTCATCTTGTTGGTGTCACATCTCCTTAACTGCAGCTGTACAAAAAGAAGAAGAAAACAAAGTGAAAAAATAAGGATGTAACCTAGATATTTGTTGATTTGTCCAAGTGTTGTGTATGCTTACATTTTGCACAAACACTAGCCGTGTTGCAGTGATTTCATTGGCTAATCGATATACGTCAAATCAACATTTCATTCCCAATAAGAAGTAGACTGCATTCTGCATTCAGATAGTAATTTTTTTTGCGGAAATCATTTATCAAACTAACTCTCTGAGTGGTACAAAGAAAGAACTGGCACCAAACCAAGACAAAATTACTTTACACTGATGGATTACAGCAAACTTTTATAACAAAGAGGCTAAAAGTACAAATTACACAGCATGGTCTATTATTTCACTTCACTGCCACTTCACACGCTGCTTTCATCTCGATGTTCTTGGATAAGAGGTTCAGGTCGGAAAGGACGAATCTCAGTGTAGTGCGTCTATTATCCCGCTGCTAATTAAAAAAAATGTGATTCCGTCTATTATCGTGGAAGCATTTTCCATTGTATCCAGAAGGTAGAATTCATCCTGGCTGAAGTGGGCTGTAACAGAGAGAGGTTATATTCCTCTCCTCATGCATTCAAATCCTCCCAGACAGAAGAATCCCTTCATCTTCTGGAGCCATTTTATTATCCAGCCAAACAATTTTAAGGTTCTGTGAGGGTCTTTTTCTGCCCAAGGCCATGGATCAAAGTAAGGTGCTACAGTACATCTGCTAAAATGGATGATCTTGAAAGGGATAATAAGATCGAGAGCAGCTGCTTGTAGTCGGTGGGGAGATAATTAGACTCTCCTGAAGATTACTTTGAATGTAAAAATGTTCTCTGCTTTTAAGAAACATTATTTAAGCTCTTGTTATTGTCCTTTTAAAATGTAGGAATAGTGAGCCTTACTCATGCAGTGGATGTCTCCCTCCCCTTTCGGTGTGACTGTTTATTTCCCCCCATTAATAAATCTTTATGTACTTAGAGATGTTGCTCATCCTCTTGTTAAACATCCAAACATCTCCTGTGATAAAATGGTTCTATTTTAAAATGTTCTGTTCCATTTAGCTGCCATTAGCTGCTGAAAGCTTGCATCATAGCTTTAAAACCAAATCTTTATGGCCATACTTCAACAGACGGCCGTCACATCTCTTTATTTTTTAGATATGATGCTTATGATTGTATACCACCCGTTTGTTACTGCAGGGGGCTTTGGAAGCCCCTCGATGGCGGTCACTCTGCTGGAATTGCTGTCTCAACCTAACTTTCAGTCACCATAACGACAGGATAAGAGCTGGAGCTGAGGCGGGTTTTTGTGCCCGCCCGTCATGTCAGCCATGTTCCTTATCGTTCATAAATCCCCCCCCCCCCCCACTGGGTCTACCGAGCAAGGTTTGAAAGAGAACATACAAGAAGTGCAAAAGTGGCAAATGGTTGTCGGATATAAAGTTTTCATAAAAAACTAAATGAAAATAAATGTAAAAGCTTGTATAACTGAGAAATGGGCTCATAAATGAACGTGTTTTATCCTTCACTGTCATGGTCTGTCTCTGTAGCCGTAAAAAAAAAGAGGATAAAAAAGTGACTCAGCAAATAATCTTTGCACTAAATCTCTTTAGGCCATTCATGAATTAAATTGTGATGATTCTTTATTAATAATAAGGACTCAGGCAAATACTGTGCTTTTCCACTTGCAGTAAAAACAGCTTTCTTTTATAATTCAGAAGTACGAGTGGTTTACAATGACTTACTGGTTGCAGAATTCCCAGTTGCCGCTTGAAGGCAGTGACACACTTTAGCTCTCGCACTGTTGCTTCCATGTTTGCTCAGCTGTAGCTTGTTTGCCATCATCACCCCCCTCTCACCCTACACCCACAGCTCCCCTTCCTCTATACTACTGCCACCACTGATCTGAGCACAAGACGGAGGTAAGCGATAATGAAAAACAATTAACATCCCTCTGAAGAGCAACCAAAGAAGAGGCCAATATCAATGTGAGGTTTTTATACACTAAGTCTTTCTTCGTTCATTTCAGGACAAATGTTGACAGAGCACGTTTGTGGCGCGGCTCAAACATCACAATAATTAAACACTTACTTCAAACTGATATGTGAGCAAATAAATTGGACACCGACACATACACAAAGCGCAGCACACTCACACACACACACCACACACAGAAAAAGGACAAAATAATCACATCCGTTCTGCTGAATTCTCTGCAGGAAAGTCATTAATGGTTTTAAATGAGGACGAGCTGTCGCCGATACAACTGATCTGTGTGTGAAATGGAATTAGTTGGCGGAGGATGACAAGTGGAATCTTTTATAGCCAATACTCATTGCTCATTGTGCCAATGTAAATGACGCCTTTTTGTCTTGTGCTCGCTGGTTAACAAATGACACTGACGGCACACATTTTCTGCCTTCCATTGACGAATAATCAATTAAACTGATATGATCAACGGTTTAATCAGTAGAACATTATACTTCATCAACGCATTTGGCATCTCAGAAATGAAGCTATAGTTAGTGAATCCTTGGATGAAAGACAATGGAAGTACATTTAATCAGGTATTTAAAACTCCTGAGCAACTTTAGGGGTTGTTTCAGTTGTTTTTGGCGCCCCCTGTGGACAAATGGAATATCTTCTATCTGTGCTTATCTTGTCTTGCATGTGTGAAAGTAGTGTTATCTGATGAATAATCTTCTTTATCTTGAATCTCTATTGTGAAATGCACAACCAGTATTTGGAATGGATGAATTAAAAAAAACACTGTTTTAGCAACGTCTATTAATCGCGCTGTCTGACACCTAACCAACAGCAGGGGGGTCCGGCATAATAACAATTGAGTAAATTCCTGTCAAATAACCCGTAGTTGGCTAAACTGATTTTTTTTATTTAAATCTAACCACCTAGTAAAAAGATAAGAAAATACTCAGAAAACAATCACAATTTTGCACAATTTATTTTCAAATTGTCATTGAGTAAACGATGTTGCTTGGTTTTACTGAGCGCGGCATTAGCAGTGCTAACACCGCCAGCCTTTGGTCCTCAATGCAGATTATGGACGTTACCCACTGGTCATGGCGATAGCAGTTGCCACGCTGGAAATGCTTTCTCAACTTAACTTTCATTCAACCTAATGACGGGCAATGAGCTGGAGCTGAGGCGGGTCTTAAGTCCCCTGAAAAACAGTCAGTCAGGTCAGCCATGCGCCTAGTTATGAATAACTCTTAAACTTCAGAAAACAAAATAGATGAGTTTTAAAATAAATGCACACGCCGTACAGTGTTCCAATTAAGTCATTAACAAATTAGACCACAATAATTGTTGTACCAGGTTGTTAACACGCGCATTTCTGCTGTTAAAAAAACCTTTATTTCCATTTTGTAGATAAAAATACTGAAAAACATGCTGCTAGTAGAGTTGCTGTTAGTTAACTCTGCCTGTTTACACACAGTAAGCCAGATGAGAAGAGCCATTAGCAGAGGCTACAGCTAGTCTATGGTTACAGCACCGTCTAGTGGTGGGTAGCTGCGTTACATTTTGAGCACAACATTTGACCAACATATAACATAAGCAGTGTGGCTCCACCTTGTCTAACTAGGATTCAAATTCTGCTAGCATGTTGGCATCAGTAGCTGCTGTAAGCTGAGTTTAACTTCTTGATATGTCGATTTCTTCAATGAAAAACACTTTTTAAAAACAAAACACAATTCATCCGTTGTTATATCAAAAACATTCATAAAAGCCGCTTTAAGCGTACATTGTGCTGAAAGTTTCTTTTAGTCTTTAAATTACCATTTTAAATTCAATATTTATACCAGATAATTGGACATTTCCGTGCTGCGGTTTAAACTTCGGTAAAGACTGGGAAAGGATAATACTTCCACTGAGAATGAATGCGTGTTATCTGATCTGTTAGATCATTCCAAAGGGCCATATGACAACCCCCCTCCAACAAACACACAGTTCCAAAGACACAAAAACACACATCACCAGAACCTCTAACTATTGATCGAAGCTGCTGACGCTCCCCTCCGAGTGCCTCGTGTTGGTCTCTG
Source organism: Labrus mixtus (assembly GCF_963584025.1). NCBI lineage: Eukaryota > Metazoa > Chordata > Actinopteri > Labriformes > Labridae > Labrus > Labrus mixtus. The sequence continues at coordinate 20,473,275 of NC_083626.1, read as the reverse complement.
AGCAATTAGCCTGCTTGCATCCCAGTGAGTACACAGCAGATTCGTTGCTAATCTCCATCTTTTTTCACTTTCTCTCTCCCCTCTATCGATTTTTTTATCTCCCGTTGAACATGTTCCCTCGCTTTCCTCCTCCGAGTTTGACTGTCTGACACAGAACTGGAGGTGTGACAGTTTTACAGCTCTTACACTAAATCCTTTTATTTGCCTGTAAAGGGCTATTGTTGGGAAAGTCAGTAATAGATGTGTGCATCTGAGGCTGTCAATTCTTTGTGTGTGTGCACGTGTGTAGGTGTGTACGTGTTGTGTGCGATCCGGTTTGTGTGGGTGTGTGACACCACGTTGTTTCTTTTACAGCGCTGTCGTAAAAAATAGACATTCATCGCCCCTGAGAGAGGGAACAGCCATTTCTGTTTCCCAGGCAAAAAGGCTTCTGGTGTCATCAGAAGTTATAGCTCAATGTGAGACTGTATAGTGGCTGTGAAACATTGAGCTTCGTCATATAGTATCCATCTGAATATGTGTAATTTCCATAATGGGCTAAAAAGGCCGTAAGAACAGCATGAATTGTGATCAAATTATTTTCTTTCATTTTTTATTTGATAGATTGTATCAACATTACTTGTAGCCACTGTGACATCAATTATTTGATAATTTACAGCTGTTTTAAAGCCTGTGTCCATTAAAGCAAGAATGTGCGACATTTTACTCATAAATAAAGCAGAAATCAAATTTATCCTCTGTAAACGTTTCTCTGAGTCATGACTGTCTGAGTGAGAAGCGTGAGTCTAACCAGCGGTGCTGTTGTCGGGCCGTGTTAACATCATGGACGGGATGGCCTTTCATATAAAGCTGTTTCAGTCAAGGACTAGAGAAAAGAAGAATAACTTGGCCCACTCATTGATTATTTGGATGTCATGTAGGTGCCTTTAGGTCACGGTCATTCCGTGTCTATTTATGTGCAATGTGAAGCTATGAGTTAACCAAAGTGTGCTCACATTAGCCTGCTAACACAACAAAGGGGAGGATCTCTTCGCTACACTTTGAGACCCCCTGCTGTTGACCCCTTATTCACAGGCCGCCATTTTCCAGTGACATCACTCATATGGTGGGAAGTTTGAGCAGCATCTCGTGTGTGTCTGAAAGTGCTATAGCTAAGGCTATGTCGTAAGCATTAATAGATCCAGTCAGTCTTACATCAGGCTTTTTTTTATTGTGTTCAAGATAAACATGTTGAATAATAATAATACTCCTTTTCTATTGTATCCATGTCTCTTAATACATAAATGTGTGTGTGTGTGTGTGTGTGTGTGTGTGTGTGTGTGTGTGTGTGTGTGTGTGTGTGTGTGTGTGTGTGTGTTGGGAGGCTACGGAGACACATGAATCTGTTAAGTGAAAGCCTCAGGCCTCTGTTTAGACGGTCATTCTTGAAATGATATAAATAAGTCTTAGCCTCAGCCTTGGAGGAATCTTCAGTCACAATATAACTTAATGAATTGGAAAGAGCTTGGAAGAGATTGACTGCATTTACTTTTAAGACTTAGCAAAATGTAATCAATGCATCTTTATTATATTTTATTTCTAACTCCCAGCCAGACTACTAATGACACAGTTGCCATCCAGCAGTTGAGTAAACACGAGTGCGGCTCCCTGCTGGCTGCTGCATGCGGTGACCTGGGAGCGAAGGAGCACCGTCGTGCTGACTCGGTGAATCCGGATGCCACAGAGGCTGGCTTGTCACGGTGCCAAGCGTTCGATTTGTTTAGAGACACAATATGGCCGTCTTGGCTGTGTGCTGCAAAAGACGCACGGGGAGCCGGTACTCGCCAGCCAGCCTGCTCGCTCTCTTATTTTTCACTGCGAGAACACACTCTGCAGGGAGCATTTGAAGAAGGAAATGTGCTTTCATGAGAGATTCAAAGGCGTGATCAAACATGCAGTGTTCTCTGCAATAATTCAACATTTTGACACTTTCATTGTTTTTCTGCTTGATTTATGGCTCCCAGCCTCATAATATATTCATCTTGTTGTTTTTCTTAAGTCTGATTGTCTTCACACACGTTATTTAACGCTGCGGAGCAAACTATGTCCATGAATAAGTCTCTAACAAATAAACCTGTTTGAATAATTCCTTCTATGACAAATAAAAGCCATTATCATTTTAACATAATGACTGCATTAATCGTTGTGATAACAGTGTTATCATCAGTCTGACCCGTCACCCTTCTCTTGCTGCGACAGTAGCAGCTGTCAGAAGGAAACAACAGTCACATTAATGTCTAGCTACTGCTTCAACTCCATCAAAACTTGGCTTCTTCGCCTGGTGAGATCCTCACAGCAAAAAAAAAAAAAGAAGAGTAGTCACATGATTAGTCCGTGTTGATTCAAGAGCAGATGGCAGACTGTCTCTATGTCTGTCTTAAAAGATAAGCTGATATTATTTCATATTTTATGTACACAAGTCCAATAAAAGGACCAAAATCAACATGTTATCTGTCTCGTTAAAACTGTCTGACTTTCCCTTCTGTCTGCTCCATTAGCTCCAAGCCCTGTTGAACCTAAGAAAGATTAAAACATTCTTTTTTAAAGTGAGCCTCAGACATTTAGTTAGTTTTACTGTTAGAAATAGCAAAGAAGAGTCCTAATACAGCGGAGCACTTTATTATTTTGAGGCAAAAGTGACTTCAACAGTAGTCAATTGTAAACTTGAGGGGGACTACATGAACATGATACACCTAGTATCATCCTAGAGACATTTGATTTGATTATTTGATTTTAATTATTTAATCCGTCAAAAATCACATTAATCATCACACATCAAGTGTACCACCACAATACAACAGAGACTCCCCGGATAAGCTTCCAAAAGCTTTTAGTGCGGGGCCCGGACATTCTCCACCTTCACAACTACAGCTCCCTACAGCTTCCATTGGGAATATTTTCTCCGGAATAAATGGACTCAAACAAGTGAACGAAAGAAAATGAATGTCTCTCGACTCCCAGCAGAAGAGAACCTGACACGAGCAGGCTGGCTCGATGCCATAAGGGTTTAGTGGAAGCAGGACAGATGTTTTTGTAAGTATGTTTGGGATATGGGTGAACATTTAAGGTCTTCCTTTGATTCCCATGAAGGGTTATATTTTTAGGTGAATATAGTAGCTTCCTTATCACAAAAGGCTATATTAAACCAACATTGCGCAGCATGACATCTTATTGGATTGACTGCTATGTGTATTAATGTGGACCATTCTGTGCATTACCAGACATAATAAGTGATTAAATGTCATCAAATGCAGCCAAAGGGTTTACTGTGACTCTTCATTATTAGATCCTATTTGATCAAATAGGACAAAGGATTGAATGGATCCATTCAGGTTGGAGGTGAAGCCTTTGTGTCCATCCATATGATGGAAAAGTAAATTAGCGACATGTGATGGCTGACTTATCATCTCTGTCAGCAGGTCAGTTAGTGAATGGGCCCTTTTGAAATCTGATGTAAATTAGGAATTCATGTATTCATATTACCATTACTGAATCCAGGGGGAGAGACAATGCACCCTTAACATTCTCCGGGGCTGCGGGCGCAGAGGGATGAGTTGGAGCTGGCGCTCATAGCCCCATAGCTAGCACTAGCTCCAGGCATCCCGGGGCTGCAGCCACGGACCCACAGTCGGCTCTCGTCCCCGATGTCAAAATCCCGGTCGGACTCGTTTTATCTCCGCGTTTCGGTAACAGTGAAGTTATCCTGTGTCATTCAACGATACAACTTCCCTCTCTAAACATAACTTTCTGTTCCTAGCTTTCTCTCTTACTCTCTCCCGTAAACAAACAGATCCACAGCGCCCCTACAGGCCTGGAGCACTTCTGTTGAAGGCTGAACTTGCAGCGTTTCTGTGTTTGCTGTTGTTTTCTGTGTGTTTTTGACTTAAGTTTTGTTTCTGTACTTGCAGCGCGTTTGATGCTTATGCAGTTGTTTTGCCTATTTGCAGCGCGTTTGTGTCTTTGCAGCGCGTTTCAGCCTTTGCATTTGTCGTGGTAGTTTGCATTTGCTTTTGAATGTGCAGCGTTTCTATATATGCCGCGCGTTTTTCTAAATGTATGTCGTTTCATCAGTTGCTGAGCGTGTGACCCCTACCGGCCACCGTATTTTATACATCAACTGATGGATGCATTATGGGCCCCTCCCCCTTAGGCACAGACCCGTAAAAGCCCAACAATGATGAGAAATAATACTTTCTTTGAGCAGAGGCTTTGGTCTCCAGCACCCTGGTGCCAACTGCCCGCCATAGTCCTGTTCAGTAGTCCATGCAAGCTTCTGCTGCACCTCGGAGGTTTCTGTTCTGTTAACTCTACCACATTTATCTAAAAGCTATAGTTACTTACTTTTTAGAATACAGCAAAAATGTGTCTTAATATAATGAAATACAAATACATTTTTAATGTAATAAATACCTTTCCAAACCTTTTTAGTGTGTGACCCCTGACAATGGAACAGAGTTGATTCATAGCCCTCTGTTTTGTGTTTCCTATTGGTTGTAAACAGATTAATCAAAGAGTGATTTCCTCTTTTTAGTTTGTAGGTCATTTAAATATCAGTCTAATCTACAAAAAAGAGGGAAAACCCCAAAAATAACTTTGTGATGTTTGAAAGTAGAGCTGGTCCTTAACCGCACAATTCAATCGATATTTTTTAACCAGCCCTATTTGAAAGAGGCTTGACTAACTTCAGCTGATCTGTATGTTTATAAGTTAAAATGAGCTCCCTTTACTAGCTACAAAAGCTGAATTATGCTTGTGTTTTGATGCATCCATTCAAACATCTATCATCATGGAATAGGCTGCATGGTGGTGCAGTGGTTAGCAGTGATTGCCCCACACCAAGAAGGTTCCTTGTTCAAATCCCCTGTCTGACTGTCTGTGTTTGCATGATCTCCCTGCAGTGAATGCATGGGTTCCCTCTGGGTATTCCGGTTCTTCCTCCCACAGTCCAAAGATATGCTCGTTAGGTTAATAAGTGACTAACAGAAATTGCCTGAAGGTGCGAGCATTAATGTTTGTCTGTCTCTACATGTCAGCTGTGTCGCCTTTGATTGACTGGCGACCAGTCCAGGGTGTACCCTGCCTCTTGCCCAATGACAGCTGGGATCAGCTCCAGTGCAATGCGACCCCGACTGGGACAAGCAATATAGATGATGGATGGACGTAATGAATAATCTGTCACAAGAACAAGCACTGTTTTGATCCTAAAACTTAGTTTACTACGTTTCTTGTGGAGCTTTTTTTTTTTTTAACATTTTGTAGCTAAACTTGTACTTTTAACTTTCATAAATAGTTTGTACAATATGCTTTTACATAAAAAAAAAAAAAACCTTTTGAAGAATGTGTTTGATTTCCTTTAAAAGAGCAAAACGTTTCACTGGCAGCCAGAGATAGTTTGAGGCGACGTGTTGACTGGCAAAACATGAAAAGATGAGAAACAATATGTTGCTGAAACATCAAGAACAACTCTCAGAAAAGCAGGGGGCAATTTTTTTTTTTGTTAATTCTTTGTTGAGGCTGAGGAAAAATGGATTTTGTTATCGACGGATCTGTGTGTGTAAAAAGAGCCGGAGGCCAAAGTATTCCAGAATATGATGATTGTTGAATTCTGCGGTGTTTAAGTCATTTCTGTACCCGTCTTTCAAATTTCATCTGATGAAACTGAAAGTAAGTGCTGTGACTTTTCATTCAGGAAGCAGGTAGTCTGGAATTGGGGGAATGAGGGAAAAAAATATCAGAATTGGAGAAAGCAAAAACTAAACCTTAAGAGTTGGAGCAATATACTTTTCTGTTTACCAACCCTGTGTTTTGCCAAAATAATTGCCAGCGAGAAAAACGAGAAAAGGATGGTGGTGTGACCTAATTAGCTGCAGCAGAGGTATAATGCGCTGCAGACTGTCTCGCACGTGGATCACAATCACAAGGAATGCAGAAGGTAACTGCCTGTATGAATGGAATCAGAAAAACACGCAGCTTCTTCATTTGTACTGTACAGTTTTTTAAAAGATAGTTCTGGTAAAAGCAGCATTAACAGAGGTCATAATGATAGTATGGATTGCAGTGAGATAAATGGCACGAGGGTAATGGGATAAAGCTGATCAATACAGTTAGAAGCCAGCTTCATCGTTAGTTACACTAATGGCAAAAACTTTGTACCCTCTCTATTTTATTCATACAGCTCATAATAATGTGCTCTAATTTATTTGTTTGCACTCGTCTCTTGTTCATCTGTAATAGTATCATTAAACTGTCACACTCGCTCTGCCGCTGTCTTGGCACCGATGTCGAAACTTTTTCCCTGTAATGGGCTCGCTATTGAACATTCACTGGTAATTGAACAGTAATGAACTGTTCTGTGACCTGTGGTGTGTGAGTAATTGATTCTGAAAGCCCTGTTTGTAGTCCCAATGTGTGTCTACATGTGAGCAGGCACTGTGTAAAAGGCAGCTGTTGTCATGGGTCTGCAGAGTGTCGTTTCCTCTCAGGCCTATAGATGTTGCTGCTGCTCTTCCTGTCACGAGTGTGCACACGCCATGGTCACACTTCGCTTTTTGCTTTGGGTGATCAGCCCTCCTAAAAGGAAGAGACAACTGTGGTTAAAAGCTGCAGGTGCCCGCTTACTGCGGATTACGGTTTGTTTTTGTTGTGCTGGGGGATTATTGTGTGTCCTTGGTCTCGTTAGTTGTTTGGTTTCAACTCCAGGCTGCTTCTCAATCTGTTTTCACTGATCTGTAGCAACACTCATACCAATTTCCTCATGTAGCAGTGGACGTTAATTCAGTTCTAATCTCTTGAGCAGTTGATTTTTTTTTATTTATTGTGAGCAACATTTGTTCAACCACAGCTTGGATTATGTGTCCAGCTTTTTGTGGACTGTGTTCTCAAATTAGTTTTGCAAGATCAAAATCACAAGAAGAAAAAATAAAATGACTGGGTTAACCGGAAACATCAACTGCTGACATTAGCAGGTTATGCTGACTAGCTTACTGCCTTAAACATAATTTCCAAAGGCGAAGGACAGTAGCATGCCAGTAGCTAACAGCAATGTGGATTCACAAGTAATGTTAGAAAATGATGTGTTTCAGACCGAAACATCCACTGCATGGGAACCAAGCTGCTGTGTCGAAACTTAGAGTAATGTAAGCTTTAGTTTCGTCCTCTATGTTTGTCAAACAACTATCTCATTACTCCCTATCTTGTGTCGAAGCGATAGAGTTTAAGAAATGTAACTTTATGACAGCACTGCCTGTCTACGTTTATATACATTAACTTAACTTGCAAACAGCAAATCAGCTTGTAAGGAAGCTGACTGTTTGAAATTTGTCCTCAAGTTTTATACTATGTGCAGATTAAACAATACAACGTTCTGTGAGATAGTTTTGAAGTTTAACTTTCACATTAAAGAATCATGAAGGCTTATTTACAATATAGCCCAAATAATCAACACTCTTGGATTTCTAGCTGGTAATAAAATGGGTCTCTTTCAGTTTAAAGCTCACAGAACGAAGTGATCCCACCTCTGTGCCGCCATCAGAGGCGTTGCTCTCCCAGCACCATGACAGAGCAAATGCAGACAGAAAAAAGTGCCCATGGAGTCGTGTAGTTCTTGGGGAACTCCCCAAACGGTTTTGTCCAAAAACTCCTAAAGAGATATGAGGTTCTGCTTAAACCACAGGGGTCGCCAAAACCGATGCAAACAGAAAGTTTCTAACAGAAACTTTAAAGCAGAATTATGAAGGAATTTTGGTCTTGTGCACTTTTGCGCCTTCAGAAGGTCTCCTGAGTGCAACATCACTATTGCAAAACACAGTGTATTCACAAAGCCAGCTCCATTTTGGACTTCTAGCCAACTGTTTAACAATGCTCAGGCAAAAGTTTAAAAGCCTTTCCAATATTTACTCTAGTTCAGCTTCTTGTTTTTTTTTATTATCTGCTTACAGAGATGGGCTAACTGGCATCTTTTAAGCAGAGGGCTGGTGAGTGAACTAGTGCCGTAAAGGCGTAAGCACTTCTCCCGAGAGCACCGTTGCCTGCTGCCAAAGTTTCATAGTGCTGAAAACAGGCGACCCGGGCGCTCTGTGGAAATGGTATTCACGCCATTCTCCGTGTTGAAGGGTTTGTATTAGATCAAGAAACTATTTTTTTGTTATGTGGAAAGTTACATATTGTTGCTTTGTGTAGTTTCATGGCCTAATTTCCCACAATGATAACCACAAAGATTCCATCATTGTTGAACTATGCGTGTTTTGGTAAAGCTGGAGAAATATTTTAGATGAGCTTCAACTTTGACACTGTGAACATTGTTGAGGACATATTGCAAACAGAAAGCTTGACAGGCGCTGGGCGCTGAGGGAGATGGTGGGGCGAATGGTCAATTTCTACCTCCCAAACACATTCCACCGTCTCTCTTCTTATTGCCTCTCTTTTTAAATGTGCAGTGCAGGAGTAGCCGCTGCATTAACCTAGCAGTCACCTCCCGGGCTCATCTCTTTCATTGGCCCTTCACTTTAATGGCCGTAGCGAGGTTTTGCCTTGAGCACAGATGGCGAACAACATGAAACTATGGGGACCATCCAGGCTTATGGCCAACTGCTGCTCTTTGTGTGGGCAGGTGAACTGTTAGGAGAGTGATGTGGAATGACAACAGGCCATGATGATGAACACAATCATCTCCCAATGGCCTGATCATTGAATAAAGATGTTTGTTCTCGCCTCCTGCCTCTCGTGGAAAAACAAGCAATTGTTTCTGTATGTTTAAAAAAAGCAGACCTAATCGGTGTGAGAGCTTGTGATTTCAGCTGAAGAGTCCCACAGTGTTTTATTTTGTAATTTGTATTGTAGTCAGGTGTTTGAAAAAAGGGGCTGAAATGGATTTGATTGCTTGTGCTTTTAGAAAGGATGAAATGGGTTACATCACATTCGGCTTTTTGAGGACATTGTGACCATCAGTTTACTTTCATTTCGCTCTTTTTCCGGGACATATCATCGTGCATTTGAACCCTGTTTGGTTTGATATCTTATTGCAGGTCCACCAAGTGTCAATGAAAGCACGAATACCTGCTTTTCACTGTTTTATGCACATGTTGTGTGTATAGGATGGAATGGATGCAAAAACATCCAAAGCAAAGTTGAGTTTGTCTGAGGAGAAAGTCTGTTGTGTTTTATGTATAAAAGCTCAGCCAACCTCTCTAGCACTTAATGAATGCTTGACTGAGTGGAGCAATTACAGGAGATAGCTCCATTAAGCCATTAACTTTTGCTCAAAGTTAGATTGCCTTTAATTTGCTCTATTTGGAAAGCTTGAGAGAAAAATAAAAGCATGTATTTTGTTTGCTGCATGCGGATGTACAGAAATTGTGACCTCCTTATATACTGCACATTAATCTGTGAAAAATGACTCAGTCGGTTCACATGGCAACAGTTTGAACCCAAAAGCAAAAGTTTCAATCCCTGAAACACAATTCTTTTTTTATACAGCCAGGAAACACGCACACCTATAGATCTAACTGTGGACAGTTGTCTTAGGGGATACTCTGTTTGGAAGAAAAAGCTGTAAAGGAAAGAAGTCAGCGGTTTGTACATGAAAAGCTGTGGAGTATTTCAAATAAAGTTTGAGAAAAGCTTTGAGCAACATAAACCAATTTTTCCCCCACCTCAATCATTCTGGGGTCAAAGAAGAAGTCAAAGCAGCAAACAGAGAACTTGTAAATTGAAACAATCTGCAAAAGCCTGCACAAAACAGTTTCAGCTTTTTTTTTGCTCAGGATCGACTGGTCATGAAAATAGTTGGAAAGCGACTAATAATACTTTAACAGATATGGGAATAAAATCACCTTTTTTTTTTTTTTAGTAATATTGCGCAGCAATGTCAACTGGTGGAAGCATTCTTCTCCAGGGGCCGCTCAGTGTACAGGATGTGCATATTAGTGCGATAGCTTGGTGATATCACATAATGGAAAATGCCTTTGATTGGCTAACATAATTAGCATTGTGGTAATTTTAACTTAAAAATCTATTTTACTTAAGATATTAACAAAAGAAACCCTCATGTACTCATATGCACTGAAAATTATCCTAAATTATGTGGAAAAGAACTTAAAACTGCTGACTTGTCATGCTAGTCTAGTCTGCTGCTCTGATCGATCTTTATATAAAGTCTCTGCTCTGATCCCATGACACTGCATGCCTCGCTCTTTGTGTCTCATTTCATGGGACGTATCCCTCCACTGCCACGTTTTAATTCGCATTAAAGAAGTGTGAGAAGGGACGGAGCGACTCTATCACCAACCTAATTGGCGAAATGGTGGCCCTTGACATGCAACCAATGTCAGTAGATGAGGATGAAGGGTTTAAAAAGCTCATCAGTTTTCTTGAGCCAGACTACACAATGCCCAGCAGGAAAACCGTTACTTCAAGGGTTGTAAAGCTATACCACGATTGCTCGGCCAAAATTAAACGCCTGCTCGAGCAAGCCATCTATGTCGCACTTACAACCGATTGCTGGACATCCCTGACCACGACTTCTTATATGACAGTAACCTGTCACTATATAGACCAGGAGTGGCAAATGTGTTGGCCACACAAAATATGGAGGAGAGGCACACAGCAGAAAATCTACAGATGGAGTTGGAAACGATTGTGGCGGAGTGGAATGTCAGTGGACGGGTAAGCGCGTGCGTCCACGATAACGCGGCAAATATCGTAAAAGGCCAACCAAGCCTGTGATTGGGAGTCGGTCTGTTGCTTTGCGCACACGCTACAACTGGCTATTAATGACGGGTTGTCCAGATCCTGGAGCGCATGATCGGAGGGTGCAGCAAGCTGGTTGCGCGCAACCCTCGAGTTAAAAGATGACTACTGGAGACTCACGGAGGAGATGGATCCTGTCCTGAAAGCATTGACGATGGCCACCACAGCGACCTGCGGTGAGGAGGCGGTCTCACTTTCAGTGGTCTACCCGATGGTGTGCGGCCTGATGAATGAACATCTGCAGCCATCAGGTGGTAATGAAAAAGTCGCGACTTTTGTGAACACCGTGCGAGAATCACTGGCCAAAAGGTTCCTCCCGTGGGACACTATGACTGCATCAAAGCCTGCTGTTGTGGCTGCAGTCCTCGACCCCCCCGACACAAGAAGCTCAGGTTTCTGTCACCTGACATGCGAGCTGCGGCAAAGACACACATGGAGGCGGTTTTTGAAGATGAAAAGGACAAGGAAAGGGCAAGTCGAGGGGAGAAGAAGAGCAGGATGAGGAGGGCGGTGACGATGTCACAGCTCCAAAACAACCAAAGAAAAGCAGTGCCATGGCCTTCCTCTTAGGTGCGTCATATGAGGAAGAGGAGAACCCCGAGTCAGAGTTAGAGAGGTATCTCTCCCTCCCTGCATGTCACCTGGACACAGACCCCCTTGCATGGTGGAAAACCAATGAACAGCAATATCCCGTTATGTCCAGGCTTGCCAAAAGGTTTCTGAGCATTCCGGATACTTCGGTGCCGTCAGAGAGAGTTTTCTCCGCTGCAGGCCTTCTGGTGTCCAAGCAACGCTCTCGGCTTCTTCCCGACAACGTGAATATGCTGATATTCCTTAACAACAATCTTCCCCGGTAATTAATATAATTATTATTCAGGCTATTCCCATTATGGGAATTATCATCATTGTTTAATTAATGTTGTTCTTGGCCATTTATAAAAGCTTATAGATGTTTTATTATTTGTTTTCCAGACCATGCAACGATAACGAAAAGAAGACGCGCTGAAAATGAGAGAAGAAGCATCATTCAACTAAACATTTTTTTGTGTGTGTGTGTGTGTGGTTAGTTTAAAACAATTCAGTCTAATGCAGTCCTGTAGTTAATTTAAAAGTAAATTATTATTATTATGCTAAAAATGTTTCAAATTGTGGACTCAACTTTTTCAAGGCTGCAGTTTGTGTTGCCGCTGTTAATTATTTTTGTGCGTGTGTTAAAAATACCTCAGGCGTATGCAGTCCTGTAGTAGGCCTATATTTATTCTCTGTTAAGGTGAACCTAAGTTATTATTATTTATTATTATTTATTTTGTTTGAAATGTGGAATCAACTTTTTCAAGGCTGCCGTTTTTGTTGCTGCTGTTGAGTTGTTCTGTAGGTTATGACACGTTGAAATGTTTCCGTTAGACCTGTTGATATTATCGGTGCACATAATAAACTGGTATTGAGAAATCCTTTGTCTCTTGTCCTTTTAAAAAAAATTGAGATTTCATATTCATCATGGTAGTTGTTTTATCATAGCCCTGTTATAGGCCTAAAATAAATACATACAGGTATTTGTTTTTACAAATTCTATGGCAAGTTTTCTGTGTTACTTATATAGCCTACTTTATAAAGCACAATTGTATCTGTCTGACAACTTTGAGTGGCGGCAGTGATGCGGAGGAATCTTTCTGAAAAGCGGCCGCACCCTCCATTGGTTGTATAGCGCGACTGCGGTCCACTTTTCTTATTGCAGATTATATATTTGACTCACTACCTACATACTATTGACCTTGCTCTTTTTAAACTGTGTGTATGTATGCAATTCAAACACATTTTTAATAATCTTGTTGAGTAAAGGTCTGTCGTTCTCATAGCGCGAGTGGTTGGCTTAGCGCCTAGCACCCTCAAATGACCAGCCCCCACTGTTGTGCATTTAGAATGACATTTGCTGCTCGTTCATTTCTAGAAAGGACAGTCAGTACAGGACGGGCCTCAATTGGAACCCAGTTTAGAGAGTGGGTAGGATGGACTCTGCAAATTTCCTATGCCATACACATATTTTGGTGATATAAAGAGATAAAGGATACAGACTCAGAAAGTGGCTTTCTGTTACACCCCTATAATCAAATGCCTATTTTTTGACAAAGCAGTAGAGAAAAATTCCTACTGCCATTTTCAAGTGAATTCAAGTGAGCTTCTCTGACTCGTTAAAATGACTCAGAGAAATGTGTTGAGAGTAATCTGGACTCATGCTGCTGCACCACCTGTAGACAAGGTGTTTTACAGCCATCATCTTCAAGTAATACCTGTAATTCAGTGATTCTCTTCTCTGCTTCACTCAAAGTTTGTGTCAAGGCAGCAAAAGTTCCGGATACAAATACTTGTCAGAACACGGAACATAACAAGGTGAGAGGTGTAGTAGGAGTTGATCTGACATCAGATTGTGATTTAATTACCCCGTATAGGAAGTGTGGAGTGCCAGCTAAATGTTTCTGAGGCAGGGGATAGATCAGTGAAGGTGTAACGATGACGGTAAAACCCTGACAGTACAAGAGAACTACTTATGGTGTACAGACGATTCCAGCACACACAGCCCTTCAGAAGTTGCCTGTATCTCACACACAACCCTCCAGCTTGGCTGTTTATGCTTTTGTACATAACCTTGCTCAGGTGATCCCATCAAGAACGACTACAAAGTGCTGTCACTTTGAAGAACCGGCTGAAGATTCACATAGTAAATATCGCTTTATCCCACATAAAATCATTTCTAAGGCAGCATAGTCAGCACTCTCATACAGGCGCAGGCGCATTAGCAGGGGTGTCCTTGGTTGTCCCCCCCCCACTGAAGCTCATGAGCCCCCCTGGTGGCTCCCCATAATCTCTGATTGGCTGCAAGAAGCATCAATTGGCATTTCAATGGAGCACATTTCTTTGTTGGAACTTCCTGTGACCATTGAGATCATTAAACAAGTAGATGGAAGATTCATGATTGGCCTTTCTGTTTTATTTTGTTCTTGATTATGAAGCTTATGCACAGTAATGCATGAAGTGTTGTTATAAATATATGAATTGGTGAGACAGAAATGGTAAATAAATGAAATTTGAACTTGTGTTTGCTCACGAGCTTGATGTCTCCGCAGCATAAATCAGTGCCCCAATTTGACCAGCAGGTCCAAAAATGTGGTCACGCCCCTGAATAGGTGTTATAGACAGCAGTTTGCCTTGAACTGCACTTGATGCATCTTTTGAAAAAGCTAAAAATGTAAAGTTTTAACGTCTCGTTCCTGTCCTATTTCTCTTCTTTTTTATTTAGTTAAATCTTCATGACACTTTAATGTGGATGCATTTTGTTTTGGCATTGTCTTCACAAAATTTAGAACCCGTTCTGAGCTGTGTGATAAATGCAGTAAATAAAAAAACTTGGGCTCGGTGTAGCACACAGGCAGAGACTGGTGAATTTATTCAGGCACAGTAGTGAATGTGCTTTCGGGAGAGATGATTTTCAGCTCTGATATGTACTTCTGGACTGTATTTTGTGCAGCAGAGGTGATTAAAAGCACTTTGAGTCATGAGAATTACTGCTTATGCCTCTTAGCCTAATGCTCAGCCAAGAAAATGATCTACCTGAGCTTTTTTTCTTCTTCTATCCCTCTCCTTGACTTATGCACTCAGGCTTGTTTCTCTCCTGCTTTCCTGTAATCTCCGAGGTACCCCCTTGTCAAACTCTCCCCTCAAAATGTATCATCTATTCTTTTTCTCCTTTACCATTAGGGAGAGAAACATCAGACTGCACAGACTTTGAAATGGCTTTAAACCGCTGCCAGTGGAAGGAGGGGATAGAAGCAGACGGAGGAGGGTGCATTAAAGACTTTAGAAGTGCTCGGGATAAATAATCATATTTCTATGCACCCACGATGCTGGAAAAGCACCATCTGGGACAGGCCGTGGATTTGCATTACAATATAAATGGGAAGTTGCTGGAGCTGAAAGGGTGATGTGAAGTCATTCAGCCAGCCCCCTCACTCTCTGACAGGTCGCCCCCCCCCAACTCCCCACACCAGGCAGGCAGACGGGTGTGAGGCACTTTGGTGGCGTATGGTATGCTGGGGTACTTTTGTCGCTCCACTGACCCCCCCCCCCTCCCCCTCCCCATACCCCCCCCCTAATTCCCCCTTCACCTTGTCTTTTTTTTTCAACACGCAAGCTCGCCTTCTCTCTCTCTTTTTTTTTTTTTTTTTCTTCTTCAAATGCCACATCTCCACACACACAGCGCAAGCCCGATAGTGTGTGCACCGGTGTACTTCTCTTTCAGATCTTGAGTGAACTCTCAGGGCCATGTTCATATATTGGTAAGGTGCACAGCAGAGAGAAGAACAAGGAGCCGAGCAAAGAGGAGGTGGTGTGTGAGAGGTGGCGTACAGCAGGTACATAATAACAGTGATATATAATCCTCTATACACATCACCTGCTAGTCTATGAATGTGCCCACTCAACTCGAACACATAATCAACCTTGTATGTTTATTTTAAAAAAAAAAGAAGTGATTCGTCTCCTCATCTAATTTCCGCCGCAGCGAAAAAATGCAAATGCAATTTCACAAATGAGATTGTGAAAGCTAAAGGCTACAGGTGATTTATGCTTGTTTCACTGCAGTTTGTATTATTTTAAAGCAACTTTGAGCCCTGCTCGGTTCATTTGCATTTTAAGAAGTCCTCACATGGCTGAACCTCACAGGTTGATGCTCCTGTTTGTGACACTTTACAAACAGATTTTGAATACCTCATGAAAGTTGGCACCACTTCGCATGGCCTTGCGATGTTAACATCAGAGAGCTGCGGATAGGCATCATGTTCAAACACCTGATTCTGCTGTTTTCCAAGCCTGAGGACACACTGAGTCTTCTGAAATAGTCTCTAAGTGGTATGTTGTGTTAAGAGCCCTAACCAAGTGGTTCTGTTCACAGGGTATGCTTGTTGATTTTGACACTTAATGATTGTTCGGTTTTCTCCCACAGTAGTTGCATCTTTTCCTTGTCTGATCTAGTATTCAAGCAGCATGATTGAGACCCCAGCCCTCCTCATGAAACTTTAAATATCACACTTGCTGTAGCACACAATTTGACAACGTACAAGATCCTCTCTATTATTCATACGAGTACATCTTTCACAATCCTCCACAATATAAATATGAATTGCAAAACTGCGTGAAATGAAAGGAGGAACACAAAGTCAATGACTTTCTCCCTCCTCGCAGCAAATGAGTCACACGGAATATGCAAAAAAAGTGTTTTCACAACATAAAGCCTAGTCTGCCAAAGAACAGATTAACCCAAAAAACTGAAGCAAATGAAAAGGGAATGTCTCTGCAAAATGTTTCATTGTTTCCACCGCATTGTCACTTGCTAGCCTGCTGTTGTTTTTAGTGCTAATAGCAAGAGGGTTGAGTGCCTACTCGTGAATTAAAACATTGTGATATGGAGGTGATATGAATACATATAAAGCCAATAAGGATACAAGAATGGATCAGAGCAGATGGAGTGGCAATACACTCCCATGAGGAATTTAAGTGAGGGAGAGACAGTGTTGGGATTTCCATCAGGCCCTGTTTTTTTTTGTTGGTGTTTTCAGTATTTTTGTTTGAAGAAATGAGGAAAGAAGAACAGATGCCAAATTTGTGAAAAAGTGGCTCTAAATGTTTATTATTTTACGTCAAACATCTCTGGTCTCTTGTAAAGATTTATTCACCATCCCTGCCTTACGCTTAAAAAAAATGAAATCCTGATTCCATGTTTTGTAAAAGGTGACTCATAGCCACACCCCTTTTTTTCAAATTATTATTCGATGTACTCCTACCTTGTGTGACTTAGGTAAGGTATGTGGCAAATGTCGATAGTTGAACTCAAACACAGGACGCCTGCGAGGACTGTAGCCTCTGGACGCACACTCTAACCATGAGCAAAACTGGCACACTGTCAAACCACTTTTGTGTCCAACTGACGTATACAGTAGTGTCTATTTGTTCCCCCCTAAAACAGGATAAACATTCATACTGATATCCCAAGACAGTTTTCACCCCAGTGAGAAATATCGTTATGTTTTAATATTGTGAGATCTCGTCACACCCCTATTACTCAGTAGTGTGGAGCTCACAGACGCCAACAGTCCACCGGTTAGGACTAAAAGAAAAAGCAGCACTCGGGTTACCCTGCCGTCTCTCTCCTCTGCTCTCTGTCTGTCTAAAATAAACACAATTGTAACTTGTAAATCTTCATGAGACACCAAACCGACTTCAGGAATGTCAGTGGCCTATCAATGAATTTGAACGGTCTTTGTCTGCCTTGTACTGTTGCTGTGTAAGGACTGTGGTTGTGATGGGGAGCCGAGCAGAGAGACACCCACAGCTCAGGATGAAGGGTGGCTTCGGCTTCTTTTGAACAAATTCCAGCTCATACATTTATGTGGAGGTGGATTGGTTCTTCAGTCCGTACCCCCTGTGCAACAATCATCGGAAAGTAATGTCTTCATTTTTGTTCCGCTGCTTTGCTTTCATTAGTCGTGCACACTCTTCACTTCCTCTCTCTGTCTGTCAAACAGCGCTGCTGTGCCTCTGTTTTGTTGATTCATTTAGAATTCTTATATAACTGTACATCTGTTGTTTTGAAGCTTCTGTATTCCTCAACGCTATATAACATTTCTAAACATGTGGTAGTGAAAAGTTTATTGTACATTGAACATTTTATTGAAGTAGTATTGAACATTTTGGCAACTGTATACTTTTGACTTTAACTCGAGAAGTTGCACTGATCATCCAAAAATATTGCCACAGATAGGTTTACATTACAATTTGTTGAAAGCCTGGTACATTCATACACAAAGTCTCATATGTGTCACACTGATGGCAGAGGCAGTAACTAATCCATTCATACACATTCAGACGCCGACAGAGCAGCAGGAGCAACTTAAGTGTCTTGCCCAAGGTCACATCGGACATGTGGCTGCAGGAGCTGGGGATCAAACCCCTGAACTTCTTGTTGAGAGACGACCGACTCTACCAACTGAGCCACAGCCGCCCCGCTTCAGCCTTTCTATATCAGGGTGTCTGCTACCCTGTCTGAACTTAACTGGAGCCCAATATTCCTCTTCTTTAACCAATAAAACAACGTGTTTTCAAACCATGTTGTTTTGCTTAAATCTTTCCACACTGCAATAACGGAACAGCGTTTTCAAGTGTTGATTATTCTCACCATGACAACCAAGGTCTGTTGTCATTCCACCTGTCTCTGCAGACCTGTTAGGAATAATGGATGATTATGCTCCTATTTGTCTGCTAGAATGTGCAGTTAGCCTTGTGTGAAGTATTTGATGCTGGTGATAAAAACAGATAATGGGACTTTTAATGGTCTGATAACGTCTTAAGCAGGTGCATTTATTTATAGAATAACTACAGCACTATGCATAATGAAATCTTATTTAACTGTAATAGAAGCTTGCATAAATAGACAAGCCTCTCTTTCACCTGCACACATTTTCACACACAACACCTCGTTGTTCTAAAATTTAGATTTGTTCTTAAACAATACAGAAAACGCAGCCATTCCTTTATCTGATGTGAGCTGCATTGTTTGGAAATATACAGTATAATGCCAAATTAGTGCAATCTTCTTTTAATATTCACTTAATAAGCCGCTCCCTCTTTCTTTAGGTACACCTAGAAACAGAAAAAGGGCTTTGGTTTACGGTGAACAGTGGAGTAAAACGCTCACATACAAAGGTGACATCAGTGACTTTTTCCAATCTATTCACTTTGTCTGTCTGCAGCTGTGCAGACCTTTTAGTCGACTGTCCCATTGTTTTCTGCGGTGAATACCGCTAAGTTGCTCCGTCAAAAAAGAGAAAAAGATAATAGCGGCCTTTGTTGGATGTGGCTTTGAAATATCACATATAAATGGATGCCATTTAAGAAGTGCAGTTCGGTTTGAATAAAATGTGATAACTTGCATTGGTAGATAATACTCATTAAAACCCAGCCACTCCTCGCTGAACGGAAAGTACATACATCCAACCTTTTTACCAAAAGAAAATGACAAAAGTAGAAAAAAAATCAAGGAGGTAGGAATACAAAAAAGAAATCACAATTATTGTTTCAGCTTTAAGAACTTTAGAAGAAAAGATCCACCTTGCTTTATTACTTCTTACTGCTCTGACTGGTTTACCATAATGTCGGCACTGATAATACAATTGCTGACAACTCGCGCTGCTTTGTTTTTTTTTTTACCCTCCATCTATCTTAGGTTCCTTTCTTTTTTTTCTCCCCGGTAGCAGTGTCTTTAAAGTTTAAGCAGGGGATTCAAACACCTCACATTCACTTTGGAATTATTTGTTCCTGATCAAAAGAGAAAAACAGACAGTACATGCAACGACAATGAAACAGACTGTTTCAGGTTTGTGTGTCTATGTCAGTGTGTAAGGAATCAGGAATAGAAGCCAACTGGAATCAAACATATTTAAAGAAAAATAACGTTGCATGTTTGTATTAAAGGTCACATATTATGCAAAGTATACTTTACCATGTTTTTCTAACACTAATATGTGTCCTTAGTTTTTCTACAAACAACCCAATTATGAGAAAAGTCCATCCGCTCTGTATTTTGCCTGCTCCACTTTGCAGAAAACGTTTGCTTAAACAGGCTGTTTGGAGGTTTTCCCTTTATGACATCACAAAGGGCAGTAACCCCTCTCCCAGGTGGGTGACACTCCCACAGCTAGGTGTTTGTTCTGCCCTCTGAGTCTGCCTTCTCACCTTAAACAACAGGGCATGGCACGAGAAAGCTCGAGCCATCCATGCTCTTCCAGAGAGGGGGCATGGTCAGACACAGCTCGTTTGCATTTAAAGCTACAGACACAGAAACAGCCTGTTCTCAACAGGGCTGAAATAGAGGTGTTTATAGGCATGATCCAATACAGGATCAGAGTGGATTTTTGGTAAGAGACTTCACAGAAATGTTTTGGGGACCTCTGAGACATATTTAAACTTGTTGAAAAGGAGTATAATATGTGAACTTCAATGTATAATAAATAATGCCAATGAAAAATTACACAATATAGTATCTACATAGATTGACTGGACCATTTCATTTATATTAATTACATAGCATTTATTATCAGAGCAAATGTAAATATTTCCAGTCAGATTGTTTTATCTCCATTCTTTTTGCTTCCATAAAGTTTGCATGTTCAAGTCCACTGCTGCTCTCTACTGCTCTCTGGATCTTTCTGTCAGCTCAGCCGATGCTATTCTCAGAGCTGTATTAATTGTTCGCTCGTCCTTTGATTTGCTTCATTTAAAAGGTCTTTGGTTAATTTAATGGATCGCAGAGTGAGCATTTCAAAGTCCTGCTGGGTATTAAGAATTACAGAGAGTAATCATACATCATTCATCTAAAAATACTTCCTCACAGAAACTGCTTTTCTTTAAGTCAAACAAGCCTTTCTGCTGAAGGGTGACTGATGCATTCACTGCAGCATGCTGAGAGTAAAACAACGTGAAATAGATGTTGTTTCTTTCATGGTTTAGTTCTCAAGAAGCCGAGCAGAGTTTTCTGGCACAACTTCACCAACTACCAAGGTGCACGGAGAGTGAAAGGCTTGTAAAGGTCAAAAAGCAACAGTTTTAGTATGAAGATCAACTATATTAGACCGACGGGTTTCAGCTTGTGGCCTCCATCAGGGTCATGGCTAAATCCTCCTAATCTGCTCCCAAAGGATTTACATTCACACAAGGTCAACATATCGGGAATAACAGAAATATCTTCTTTTATAGCAACTTCAAAGTGTAAGCCTAAGATGTTTAATATCAATGCTCTCCTTTAAGTAGTACATCAACGCAGCATAAAAGAGCTGAGACAAACTGATAGCTTCTATAAGTTTCTACTATGTAATAAGCATTAGTTGTCTTTGTATTCAATAAATTGCATGACAATGAAAATGTGCTCCTGAGAGTGAGCAAAGAAGATTGATACCAATCTGTCTCCTTGTTCTGTCTCGGTATACGAAATCTACTTAACCAGTAGCTCTGAAGTTTACTCATGAGCCCATTTTACATCTTGGGAGGTGCTATTAAGCTAGCTGTTTTCTGACGGTTAGCTTAACGGTACCTTCATATTTACAGACATGCCGGGTTTTAACAAGGCTATGAACCAGAATAGGTTCGATCATTCTGCCCCGTTCAGTGTCTCAATATGACAGTCTTAGCTGTAGTGAGTGTGCCATATTATCCCATTTTGTAGACTTCTCTAATAATGAAAATTAACTTGTAGCGTAGTCTCTGGTTTGCTGAAACTATAGCTTGTTTTTCTTCAAGTGAGATTTATATCATCATTTATATCAAGTTTCTCTGACTTGAAATTACAACTTGGGAGTCTGATATTGATGTTTTTTCTTCTCAGTGAGTTGACCAGTACGAACTGAAGTGTTCTTTCTCTCACTTCTTTGTAAGATCACCAATTTGTATCTGCTTGATTTTTATGTTAAAATCTTTCTAAATCCTGCAGCAGGCCGGATTCACCACTCTGTTTTTTTTTTTTATTTCTTCCAGTATTTTCCTTCAGCACTGAACCTTTCTCTTCTCTGTCCCTGCTGATCTATGCTTCTCAGATAGATGTTTTTAAGTGTAAAAGCATGTTTAGAAACAACTTTAAACATGCAACCTCTTTAAACATTTGCAATTTCTTAATTCCTCAAAACTGTAGTTTATTTTTTAATTTTTACAATTCATCCTTTTGGGCTGTAGTATTTCTTCAAATCTTGTCAGACTGATAAACAGCAGAAAATGACTGTTTCCTTCTAAACCTTGAGTACATGAAACACATTTCTGAATGCAGTGACATTACAGTTCTTATTTGTCTCAGATGTAGAATAAGCATAAAATTGTTATTATTAAAAGTAGTACACAAACCTGACAAAAGCAGAACACCCAGCCTTACAGGAAGATAACTGTAGTGGTATTGACACAGCATCAACAACTCAGAACTGTGACTTAAATGCACTTCTTCCAGGGAGAATTTATTACCTCCTCTCTGATTATTTGCTGCTGGCCTGGCGCACCATTTACTCACATATCCTCTGTGTTTAAACCTCTCTCTGTGGTGGGACAGAAACTCCACAGTATCTACCACTTCACACAAACAGACCAGTTACTTTGATGTTCAGACTGCAACTTAAAGTGAGTGGTTTTCATTAATTAATTACATTCTGTGCTTTTGATGTTTGTTTTATTGGGATGTTTCAGACCAAAGAACTTTTCTGGAGTTTAGGAAGAAGGTGTGGAATGGAAAAACACCTTTTAAAAAAAAAACAAAAAGCTGAAATCTGTGCTCTGTCAGTAGAAGTAAAGTGAATTTGCTGAGATGTACAGTACAGGAGAGTACTGCGTGGTTTAACTGCACTGTGATTTTGTGTGTGTGTGTGTGTGTGTGTGTGTGTGTGTGTGTGTGTGTGTGTGTGTGTGTGTGAGTGTGCGCGCGTCGATGTGTGTTTGTGCGACCTGCTGCACTTGTAGCGGGCTCACACTCATAAATCAATGTCGTGTTTTATTCAGAGACATGGCTGGCTCTCTCCCGGCGAACCCCCCCATATCTCTGTGAGTCCCCGGGTAAAGACAGCACACATGAACAACACCAGCTTTTGTTATCAGCCGAATCATCGCTGGAGCCCCTACAATTTCCTTTCACCCCCCCCCCCCCCCACTGCCCCCCGCCCCGCTTCATTCTTGTACTACTGCAGCTTTCATTCTGAACGCAGCATCCCCCTTCTATTACCTTCAGCTGTGACATTTACTCACTCTTTTATGATGAATTCATAAAATCACGACAATGATAGCACACTGAGAGTGTTTTATGGAAACTCATTATAGAGTATCTCTCTGCCTGTCTGTCCGTCTCCCTCCCTCCCTCCCTCTCTCTCTCGCTCACACAGACATACACATTTTTATGTCTTTTCCACTGAACACAAAAACAACAGAAGCAGCACACTGATGTGAAAAGTTTTGCTGTGAGCTCTCTGTGGAGTGCTCTGATAAGGCTATCAACGCTTGGCTGCCTGATACACTTGGTGAGGCTGCAGTCGTTTTTCTCTGAAATCCTTCTTTCAGATCTCTCAGACTGTCTCTTTGCCACATTAGGCAGAATGTTGTTGCTTAAAGGAGAAAATAGCCTGCGATGAAACACACTTTTTAAAGTCATATTCAAGATGTATAACATCAAGGGGGAAATGACCGATTCCAGGAAACTTTAGTCACGCTTCTGTGAAAAAATACAGAGGTGAGCCCTATCTTATTTTTTTGTCAGTGTGTGTACTTTAGTTTTTCTCCACTGGTATTATTCTTACTTCTGATAGGAACAGTTTTACCCCATTGTTGGCATGTCTTTTCTTTGGAAAAACACAATTTTGCAAGAATGTCAAAGAATGTGTCGGGCTGAACTTTTCACAAAACATCATTCTTTTGACAGGACAAAATCTAATGTGCACAAAAATACACAACATTCAGCACATCACTGTGAGAAATCCTCATGCTCTTATAGTTTCCACGGTGCAGAGAGGATTCAGCCACCTCAGCCTTCATCCTGCAGCATGTTTTCTCTTACATCATCATCTCAAACCCAAACTGACCTCAGCGAGCGGCCCTCTGATTCCCCACAATCACCACACCGCTTCCAGGTTTTGCCTGTACCAGCTACATTACCATGCTCTCTGGTTTGATGAGAAAACTCATGCGTCCAATATAACCTGAAGGCTGAGTTTCCATTACCAACCAAGCCGTAACTCAAAAACTGCACGCTTTGCTGAGGCACTGCTGAGCAGCACTCTCACTTTTTTTTTTTTTTTGTGGGTTTAGAAATCAGAGCAGAGGCAGATAAGACAGCATAGCTCCAGGTGAGCTCACTAACAGCAAGATGTACATCATCAGAGGGTGGCAATACCTCAGTTAAAAATAGCTGTGCAAAAGTGTATTGCATAAACATTGTGACATACTTTGTACTTAAGTAGCTGTGCTGATGGTGGAGGAAACTATGTCTTCTTGAAATAACATCTGGATATAAATGTACGATTTTCCTTTTTTTTTGCAACAAAGAGCAGTTTTTAATAAACTTTAACACTTAACTTAACATTTCTATTAACATGACAGTAAAGCTAGTTGCTCTGTGAGACTAAAAATAGCAAGACTTTGAGCTAAATGTCAGTGATTTATTCTTAATCATTTAGGTATGTTTTATTTAGTCAAGTAAAACTCCTTCAACACTTGAAGCAGCCATATGTATCTTTTTCCATCTTAAAATAGTAGTTTGAAAGGTCGATCTAATCGTACAATATTTTTAAACTGGGGGAATGGCGTCTCTCCGATGTCCACAGAGTGCCCCGGGTTCATGGTTAATGCAGTATGTAACTTTGGCAGCGGGTCATGGTCTTGTCGCGAGAAGTTCCCACAGCAGCCTTCAGCTACAAAGCAACCAGTTAGCTGCTCTTTGTACTCTTTGATGCTTATTAGAACTCTCAAGAACAGTGGTCGATGTTGTGCTTTGCCTTTCATCACCTGTGTCCGAGGTTTGCACTTACTGATGTTGTTCTCTCCTTTATAGGTCCTTGCTCGTGTTGTACTTATTCTCTGATGTGCGTTGCTTTGGATAAAAGCGTCTGCTAAATGAATTGTAGGATTGACACAATGGCTGAGGTGGCTAGGAGAAGGAAGAGGGTGATGAGGGTCAAGCTAATAAGTTAGCCCCTTACCTTGGATCTCAAGGAGCTATTGCAAGAGTGCATATGGTATGGCAAAAGAAACAAACTGCTTTGTCAGAGCATAGTTTACAGAAACATTCAGTATCATAATTTTGTGCTTTGGTAGATACAAATACAATATGATTTCTTTAGTTGTTTTTGTAAACATAAATCAAGATATAAGGTGGTGAAGCCTTTTAAAGCTGCAATAAAAACAAATACTTTTGATACTCTTCATTAGGGTTGCAGGAAAAAAAATGAAGACCAGACAAATAACTGAAACTAAATTCCCTGGGTATTACACATGAATTTTCACTTTGTAAATATAGACTTCCATGATTGATAGAGGCCAACATCTCATTGTACTTTCTGTTGGTTGAGTTGTTTGTCCCACAGGTGGAGCACAGATAGACAGAAATCAGAGTAACCGTTGATATGGATCTATAGTCCTGGAGGTTGGAGCAGCTGGACGTTGTTTGACCTGAAGGTGTGCATGGGGAACTTGTGGGGTTAGAGAGGTGTCTTGAGGGAAGATAGATTTATCTGTGTGTGCAGTAGAAAGTCGAGACATTGCGTTTGAATTCTGTCCTGGAGGAGACAGACAGCCGGCGCAGTGATGCTGGACTCAGAGAAATGTGTTGTTTAAAGGCTGTCCTCAGGCCTTATGTTGACGCAGTGTGGATCTTCTGGAGCCTTCTGACAGGCATAACAACCTGTACGCCTGAAGGGGATAAAAGGCCTGGGCCTGTTTCTCCGGCTGTCAGACTGGGACTCAGCCCTGAAATGTTTTCAGAAGTAGAGGCTTTATAGAGAATCAGAATGTGTATATCAAAAGTCAGGTGACAGACGTCTGAAACTAGATAGATAAATGAAGAAAACAATGTAATGGTTCCATCTTGATCCATTAGAAGATCTGTACTTGACACAGGTTGAAGATTGTCTTGGTGGTGTGTCACTTGGAACCATTCAGAAAGACGTCTCTTGTATGTTTACAAGTGTTTTATGACTTGACAGGAGAAAAAAACCTGCAAGGACAAATGTATACTTTTGCGAAAGAAAGAGGTTGAATGTCTTCCCTACAAAGATGAAGGTTTGATAAATTAAACAATTAGTTTAAGATATTGATTGTACACTTGTAGATATTGATGTGCTTACATGAGCACTTGCATGAGATCCAGTATATGTCAACTTACACAAGTAGGATATTTTCCCTCCAACTGTCTCTATGCAATATCAGTTTTGTATCAAAGGACTGGAGGTTCCCAGGCTTAGGTTCTTGGGTCAAAATAACATAGCAGAGGAGCTGCAGATGCGAATAGAAGGAGGTCGAGATGTGGGATCAGGCTCAGTGAATTTGATGTCCTGGCCCTGTGTCTGAGACAAAACGTAAAGGAGAAGTATCTGTTAGTGTGCGTGTCAAAGACAAAATCTCGCCCTTGGTATAGGAACACGAGAGCAGAGCGGAGACGTTGCTCTGGAGAGTGAAACACACAAAGACGATCATGTTCTGCTGAAGTGAAACAACTGCACATAAATTAACTGATGTGAATTCTATACAGAAAGTATTTCAGTATTTCAACGGGCAGCTGTAAATACTCAAACTTAATCTCAGTTGGCTCGATGATAAACACATACTTTTAACATATCTTTCAGCCCAGTATTATGTTGTTTAAACGCTTTTATTTATTTTTTCCAGCAGCAACAACTATACTATGCAGGAGAGTAATAAAACTCAAAACAACACATATATTCAGTGAGAAGCCACAACGTACCGAAGTCTGAACACACAGTGAATTTAAAACATCTTTCTCTGCGCACGAATGAGTCGAGTAGTGCACCGCAGGTTTGTTCTAAGGGGAGAAGAGGGGTCATAGTGTGTGAACATGGATTCATATACAGACTCTTTCAATCACACTAACTCATGACCGCTTATATATAGACCAAATACAGGCTCAACATGATTTGCACAGACTCTCAAGTATATATACAGGTATAGGCACTAGCCAGAAAAAAAAAACAAAGCCCATAAATAGTAGCACTTGCATGAAAGAGATAGCAGGAGAAAGTATTTCTGTTGGTGGTTTCTGGGTTGGTTTGTGTGGGTGTGATGGGATGGCAGGTGCTATATCTGAATAAAGTAGACCAAAGTAAACAACACAGGGATAGCAGCCTCAGCGCAGAGCCAGAACAGAATTAAGTAGGATTAGAGACATTTTAGGGAAAGTCAGGAAATCATTTCTAATCCCTCTCTGCCACCAATCATTTGATTGAAGGGGAAAACACAAACTTGCCTTAGATGTCATTTCAGAGGAGGGCAAGTTGATTTATGTTAGTTAAAAAAAAAAAGAAGAGCAAACTATTACACCTCCGTTTTCCATGTCTCCTTTGCATTTTGAGTAATTTGCACAAATGGATATACGGAACTGAAAAGAATTGACAAGGTCAGGCATGGATCTTAGTGAATGAACAGGAATATACAGCCTCTCATCGGTCGGATGAAATAGAGCATGGAGAGTGGAAAGAGGGCAATTTTCTGCTTGTGGTGTGTGGAACAGAAAGTTCTGCCATGGTTTCCAGTTTTTGTCATTTTCCGGTGACACCAGAGGTACAGTAAGTGTCAGAGGGAAATGACACTGCATCTGCACACACTAGGGTTACAGCTGGGCTGTAATGGAGGAAGATTGAGCAGATGTGAAAGATAGGAGATTGGGAAATGAATGGCTTGTGAGTAGATACATTTCCCTGACCATTCTTCTTGATCAGTCCTCTTTCACTCTTTTATTTCTTGCTCTGTCTGCTTTTCTTCGCCTGCCTGTGCTTTGTTCCCATTTTCATTTTCCAGCATTCAGCTATACCTTTCTTTTCAACCTCTATCTCCTTCTCCCCCACTAAGACAAGCGGACAAAGACGAGCTACAGGGCTTAAGGTTACAGGGGATTTATAAAACACGAAGAAGAGATGAAAACACTACAGCACATACTGTGGTATATACTGTATAGATGTGAAGATTGAAAGAGTCTCAGCTGTCACTCAGCTGCTGGATGTTTTTCACAAGGACAAATTATGCGAATCAGAACGCTTTTAGAAATGTATAATATAATGCTTAACATTTTTATGGTGATAAGCTGAAGAGAAAATGCTATTGGCAATAGTCATATGTGAGCTATTGAGGCCCCTTTGCTGGCTGTGCTTAAAACACAATAGTAACGTGACACTTAAGATTCAGTTGGCAGCCCCCCCTACTCAAAACATCTTCCCGGGCGTCTGCGTCTTTGTATGGCTCATTTCACTTTTAAAGAAACTCTCAGACAGCTGAGCTGACCAGTCAAAAGTAATATCCACCTTGTGACATCAAACAGTACAATTTTTAACCGTTCCTTTTAACAGTTTTCATTGAGTTATTATTTAGCTATTTTTTAGCTAAATAATAATAAACCATTAATCGCGATTACATTTAAAAAAAAAAAAATCATTTGACAGCCCTTCTACAAATATAAAAAACAACTGAGCCAAACATTTAACATTTTGTGTTTTAATATACCACTTTAAAAAGCCACTTACAGAGTAAGTCTTCATAATTGTATCTATGATCTTTGTGATATTTCTGTAAAAGTGTAAATTGGAATACAAAAAACTAAAAAAAACTATGTAGTCTTTAAGGTCAAAACCATGGAAACCCACAAATAACTGAGAACAACTAGTCTCTCTTCTGAAATAAACATGCCTGTTTATACTCTAAATTAAAAAATAGCTACGTGATGTTGAGTGAAAAGACTGAGTCCTCTGTTTATACATTAGTCCTCCAACATTTGGTTTCTGAGTAACACATTTCTGTGTTTTTTTAAGTTAAGTGGGAACTGGAATGGACCGCATTAAATTGGTTTCCTGTCAATAATTTTAGGAGGTACTTCTATTTTTTTTATTTTAAGATTTATTTTTGTGCCTTTTATTGTAGAGATAGGACAGTGGATAGAGTCAAAAATCAGGGAGAAAGAGAGTGGGGAATGACATGCGGGAAAGGAGCCACAGGTTGGATTTGAACCTGGGCCCTAACCCTAACCCTAGCCTCCATACATGGGGCACATGCACTAAC
Source organism: Labrus mixtus (assembly GCF_963584025.1). Taxonomy (NCBI): domain Eukaryota; kingdom Metazoa; phylum Chordata; class Actinopteri; order Labriformes; family Labridae; genus Labrus; species Labrus mixtus. Next base: position 20,444,646 of record NC_083626.1, on the reverse strand, counting down.
CACTGCGCCACCAGCGCCCCTACTTCTTCTATTTTTAACATGTGGGTTTTGATTAACAGAAAACTCTGAGTCAAAACAAAATCTATCTTTTGGCTTTCTTAACTGCTTCTGTGCTCCATGAGAGAAAACTAAACTGGGAAAGTATTTCTCACCAAACTTTTCAAATGAGGCTTTGATAAATATTACATAATGAATCATAAAATCTTATAATTCACAACCGCCCTCTCCTTGAAAGTAGAGCTGAAAAAAGGTTTGAGCGCACTTCAAAGGCAAGTTTTTTTGCAATGAGGAATTTAAAATTTAAAGTGCAACTGTAACTGAAAGTGCATCAGGAGTTTTTTAAAAATATGCTACAACACCGTAAGATGACTAATTTTTTTTTTCTCAACGCTGCTTCAGAGAGATGAAAGGGATTGGATAGAATATTTTATTTTTCTTGCTTGAACTGTAGTAAATGTTTAAATTTCACACTTTCCACAGCATTGACCAATATATATATATATAAATAAATATATATTTATATATATATATATATATATATATATATATATATCTATAAATATATATTTATTTATATATTTTATATTTAGAGCAGAAGAGTGAGAAAGGGAGTCGCTGACATGGTTTTACAGTTTGATTTATTTTGTAAATAATTTAAGAAGTCTGAGATTTTACCGAGATATGATGGAAAATGTATCTGTGATTCTGAACAATGTTATTCCCTTTTGACATCAAAAAAAGGTGGTTAGATGATACAATAGTTTGAAATATCAGTGAAAATAGATTACAGGGGGTTGTCCCTCAGCCTGGTTGTCAAAGGTTCAGAACATATTATTGCATTGACCCTGTTCAATAGAGACTGGATACTTTTTTTTTGCACATTTAAGACCTCTTTGCTTTCCCCCTTCTTTACTTCTTCCCTGATTGTACTTCACAGGAAACGCAGGAGAAAAGCCTCAAAAACCATCAAAGAATCAATGATTATTATCTCAGATCAATTAAATTGAGAAGGCACAGTTGCCCCTGGTTTTTTAACCTAGTGTTAGGCTGGACAAGAAGAAGAACCTTTAGGGGTAATAGTCTTTGTAAGAGTTCTGACGTTTACAGAGGTGTTAACCCATTTAAAGACTTAAAAACACACAATTTGACTGAATTGACTTCTTAAATGAACAGGGAGCCAGTAGAGCGAGGCCAGGCTGAGACGATGTGTTCAGGCTTACGAGTACCTGGTGAAATATGAGCAGCAGTATAAACTTGCCACACAAACACACACAGAGCTGTCTCCTCCACGACCCCCCTCCCTGGAGTTGATGCGCACACAGGAACCTTGAAAACTTTCTGCGCTCTAAACTCTTTCCATTTTTTAAAAAGCATCTCCAATACATATCCTAGTTTTCTCCTAGTGAAGCTTATTAAAAAAGGTCAGGTAGAAATGGTTATATCTGAAATTGTTTGCTCGCTTGCTTCCTTCGCTGCAACACCTTTTGGCTTACTGTTTGCCTGCCAAAAACTGAGGGGCCTCCAAAACAGCCGTGTGCATGGGGGTGCCTTAAAACCGCCTAGAAGGAGGACATACTGGTTGCTGCGTTGTTGTCAGGACTTCAACATATAATTTTTCCTTAATGCATGATGATATGGTAAGGTCATTTAATGATTTAATTCAGTAGATATCTTACATATTGGACCCTTTAAGCCACAATTGAAGCTAAACAATGCAAGCGATGAGATGAGGTCCCCTTCTGGAGCAACGGCGCTCGTTCATGTAAGTGAGGGTCGTGGCTTTTGAGGGACCACAGAGGGGAAGGGGTGGGAAAATTACCAACCCTGCCTTTAAGCACGCTATCCTGCAAACTATTTTCAGAAGTGCAAAAAAAAAACAAAGTACAACTGAGGCTGATGATGCCTTAAGTTTAGCAGATTAATCACTTGTGCAAAGTGTTGAACAAAAATAAATTGTAAACCTCATGGATCAACAGAGTTATTCCATTTAATCCTGAAGCAATGCAGGAGAAGTTTGCATGAAGTTTGTTTTCAACATTTTTATTTAATGAAAAAACTTTTTTAAAAACTCAATTCAAATTTTTTTGTCCATTGTTGTTTAGATTATTCTGGAAAATAAAAATGTTCCAAAGGAGGTTTGAAACTTTTGGCTATGTGGACATCGCTAGAAAATAACATGACGTAAAAGCAATATAATAGAAGTAACTAATTTTCACGTACCAGAATATGTTCAAAAGAAGAAAAGTTGACCAAAAATGAAAGGACTGACATTTCAGGGTTATGGGTTTAGTTTTTAAAGTATTTCGATTAGTTTGTGCATACCAGTTCAGTAAGTTGGCAGTTTCAAACATGAAATAAAATGAATTCACCTGCTACAGCTGGAGAAGATATTCAAGCTTCTTCTAGTGTAGAGCAGATGATGCTGTTCAGTGTGGACTCCATATTGTATTTATAATAGTGTGCGTATTTGTTTCTGTTTGTTTTATGCAAGCTGCATGTGATGATGTTTGTGCAACAAATGGATTCTTTGTAAAAAAAACAAAAACATTTTCTGTTGTTGTCTTTCCTTCACATTTTCATCTGACGTCTTTCTGTTCAAACACGACTCTTTTACACTTTCGACCTTATTGTCTGGTAATTGCTTTAACGACAGAAAATGGAGACCAGTTACTATGGCGACGATAAATCTGCCATGTAGTGAGTAATATATATTTGCTCTGCAATTTTGTGCTCCACTGACCCCGAAAGTCTAAGCCAGCAAATAAATAGATACATAAATAACAACCAAATTCTTTACAGCCAATTAGACCATGACTGCACCTACAAGTTTTAAAGTGCTGCAGTGTTTGTGTCAGAACAGCAATAATGAAGCTCAGAGCTGATAGCCCTCCTCCTGTTACAGGTGTCAGTTAGCTACTATACAGCTGACTGTAGGCAGCACGACCACCTTTGTGTCTGAAAGCAGAAGTTCTCCCTGTTTTCCTCTTTTATATACTGCAGGTTACAGAAATAACTGTCACCTATGATTATAAACAAAAATCCACCATTTTCTTTCAAACCTCGAGGGGATTAGGACATTTTCTCTCCCTGTAAAGTGTTTTAAATCTGCGAGGGTATTCTCCTTCTCTTGACTGTTAGTTATAGTGGTTGGTCATAGCGTGAATTTTCTTTTTTTTGGGTCAGAGGTTTGTGTTTGCATTCCAGCTGGCAGAAACGTTTGTTAACAGTGACAGTCCGTCTTCTCTCACTCATCAGGCTTGTTTTAATTCACAGGAAAGTGGCAGCCATCTTTCAACTACTTTTAATATTCCGGCCCTAAAATTTGCATGCTGCTTGGTGAGTGAAACGCCAAGTTGTAGAAGACTACTGGCCTCCACCCACAACTCCCTCGCATGTGTTGTTAGATCAGAAGAAGGAGGAGGAGGAGGGAGAGAAAGAGAAACTAGAGCAAAACCAAACAACTTAAAACATTCCTGTGAATTAAAACAAGCCTGATGTCACTGTTAACATTAGCCTAAGCTCACAAGCTTGATCTGAGACACTCTGACCTCATCTAATGGAGTTTACTAAAAGTACAGGAGCTACCAAGGTAAGCTATATAGCTGTGCCTCTGTAATGTTGTAGACATTTGGTCTCTCTCTCTATTTTGGACAATTTTGCCTTTAGGACAGCTGAAGAGAGACAGGAAATGTTGGGAGGAGAGGGTAGGGGACAACATGCAGAAAATGGCATATCGTCGTATTTGAATAGATGTTTATTGTTTATTGCCATTTGCACAGGTACAGGACAGTACAGGTACATTGGAATTCTTGTGCGTTTCTCCCTGAGTCAGCTTCTACAAAAAAGTTAAAATTATATATAAAATAGACTTGCATTGTAAGAAAAAAAAGAGAGTACAAAAAAGTAAAAATAAATAAGTTGTATTAACAGCTAAGTAAATTAAAATAAACTGTACAGAAGTCATACACTGTATAATACAAAAAATAACAAGGGGAACACTGTACAATGAAATGAAAATATAAATATGTTTTCTTATTGCACTTATTATCTCTTACTGCACCTGAGGTTATTGCACACATATTTTTCACATTATATAATTGCACTGTTTTTTGTTTTTAAGGTTAATATTGCACACTTGTATTGCACTGTGAGGTGGTCAACTGTCCATTTAGTCTGTGAGGTGTGGGGTGAAGTACTTCCTTCCCATCTTAATGTCTCTGTGCTACAAGTCTCACGGCAGCAGGGAAAAAGCTGTTGTGGTAGCGGGCCTTGTGGGTGGAGATGCTCTCTGGCCTGTGAACCAATGAAAAAAAGACTGAAAAAAAACTGATGTTCCTCGAGTGTCCACAGTGAAGATTCTCGAGTCTGTTGGGTCCCTAGGCAAATATACACAGTGTTGTAAAAAATAAAAAGAGTAAAGCATTATTTTAGAGAAATCAGTTACAGCAGCTTGTAGCCTGTTTTTTGAGCAAAGTTTTTTGCTCAAAAACGTCGACCATTAAATGCACAATTTGAGCCCTATGCAATTTAGAGTTGTAAAAAAAATGAAGAATCTGCTGACAAAGAAATGCAACTTTCAACACATTTTAACTTCTAGCAACTGGAGTGTTTACTGAGGGAATATACATATTTTATCATTCCACTAAGCAATATATCATACAGAGTAATTAGCCCCAAGAGCACCAAATTCTGAGTTTTGGGTAAGTGGATAAGATTAAGTGTGTTGGTTGCTCAGTTCAAACCAATTTGGTCTGATGGGGTGATGGGAGCAGCAGTTTTGCTAGTAGCCAGTAGCAGCTTCAGGACTCCCAGGAGGCCCCAGACCAATTCCTGAATCAGTAGAAAGAGGACTGCCTGGAGACTCAAACATATTAGATACGTAAGTTTGAAAAGTTGTTGAAGTAGCGAAAAAATCCCAGTGCCCTGAATACATTGTAAAAAAACTTGAACATCTTTGTTCATTATCCTCTCTTACTTGTAGTGTTACTTTATCATTGCTGATTTCAGCTCTGCCTTCAGCTAATGGCTAAGTCACGAAAACAAACTAAAAAACAACCAAGCTGCAGACCAAACATTAATGCGATTCAAACCTTTACCACTGCGTTTTTGAAGACTATAACTTGTGTGGTGTGTGTAGACTATATCGACTGTCTATAAAAATGGATGATATGTCTCCACCTCCTCCTGTTTTACTTATGTGAAGCCAATTCCCCCATGATGGGTGTTGTCATGGTATTGCACATTTGGAGCCAGAGTCTGATTAGTAAGGGTCTGCTGGAGGAGCTTTGGTATTGCAATCCGACTTCATCCGCAAAAAAAAACCACACACATATAACCTACCAATAATACTGTAAAGGCCCCTAATGTCGGCCCAGTGTCTTTTAAGAAGCAAACACTTGCAGTTATGGAAAGTTCACTAACTCTGTTTGTGTTTATGTTTTCTATTTACGTCCCTGATCTATTGTAAATAGCGCCACATTTATCAACAGAACTGTCAATCCTGTTATGCCCCTGATTTATAGCATCAAGTAACATTTAAACAATTAGCATTATTAAAACGAGCTTAGCAGGAATTTTCGATAACGCTGTAAGGAGTAACCATAGCTGCTCCGTTGACCTCCAGTCATTGCCACAGTACGCTTTTAACCATCTCGGACTTAAAACAGCAGAATCAGTTTAAACACACCTTCAGCAGAAAGAGCTGCTGTAATGGAGATACTAATCCATGCTGTGGTCAGCTAAAGAGACACAGAGCCAAACTGTTTCAGCAGATAGCCCATCATCGTAAACACTGACACTCGTGAACAAACACAGGACCAGAAATCAATTAATGTTGTTTTCTGTCACAAATCACTCTGTTAGCCTACGTTACTTTTGTTTACCTGCCACTGTATATTTTGTCCCCGAATACTTCATTACTTCAGAAATCCTTCTTCAGACATATTTAAATAACGTTTACAGTTTCTAATCATTTTACATTCAGAGGAAGATAGTGTAGTGTTCTTCAGAATAAAACAGATTTTTACAGTATCATACAGTTTCTATTAGATGGATGGTCACTCTGGCCCTCATTGTTGTTCAGACATACTCGCCTTGCAATGAGAAATCTTACCATAATAAGAACCTATTAACCTCTTCTTAAATTGGCCAATCTGAGCTTCGTCAAGCCTGAAATTGTCGTGATTAAAAGCAAAAACTCAATCATGGCAATGCATAATTAATTTTCCTTGCATGCTAATTCTATTATGGACAGACAAGAATGATTTTAATCAATTCTTTTGAGAAGATCTAGCTTGAAGAAGAATTAATCAGGGCATCTCAGATGATAGACTTTGACCATGGTAATTTTCATGACATCATAAACTTTATTGTACATAAGCTATCTGAGCCTGATGGATTTCTATCATGGAAGTCAAGGTGGGCTGAGAGTGCTTTTTTTTTGTCATTTACAACATGAAGAGTTCAGTTGATACCATTTTTAGACACTGTATGCAGCTTAATACTTATCCTATCCCTTTTATATTTTCTGTCTGCTTCTCCTTTTCTCCTCCTGGCTTCGATTAAATATGTTATGTCTGACTCTAAACTTAACGGTTCAACTTTTTCCATCTATTCATTTTTTTCTGTAAATTTACAGATACATCAAGGCTGCATTTCTATTGAATCCAGAGAAAAAAAACATGACTTTTGAAAGCTAAAGCATACAGAATTCTTCCACATTAAAATAGTATAGTGCCAAAAACAATCTCAAAACAATATTTTCAGTTGGATGAAGAAAAATGTTAACTGTCATTAATATACATATTAATCATAATATATAATATAAAGGGTTTTATCATGTTTGACACAGAGGTTCACATACTGACACATTTCAAGATTAGGTTGTTCCTGACCTTTATATGTAAATGGTAAATGGACTTGTAAACCATTCTTTAGACTTCTGACTACTCAAAGCGCTTTTACACACACAGGTCACACCTTCCCATTCACACACTGATGTGCAGAGATTTTATGTAAAGTAGCCATCAGAAGTAACTAATTCCATTCATACACATTCATACACCACCGACGAAGCAGCTGGAGCAATTCAGGGTTATGTGTCTTGTCCAAGATCACATCAGACACGTTGCTGCAGGAACTGGGAATCGAACCCTCAACCTTCCGACTGAGCCACAGCCCCCTCCGCCCTTTATGTGTTGATACCGTGTACTCCAAAAACTGCAAGAATCTCATGTGCAGTGTATTCACAGCAGGCTGAAAAGTTGAGAATGTTTTCCTCTCCTGGGGAGGGTCATCATTTCTTCCCCTTCCCACTTCCCCTAGTTTAACTTTTCTGTTTCTCTCATATTCATGAGCAAATTTTTCCCTTAACTGATTATAGACGCATTACAGAAATCTTCCGCCTCTGTTCTTCTCTGCAGTGCCTCGCATCAGTAACACACTGAGCTAAAAGTGGAAGAAAGACACTGGTTAAGACTAAAGAGGCAGCTGCTGTGAAATAACACCAGCAGGGATTTAAACTATGAAATGACAAGCAGGCTCGCTGTAGTAAAGCAGGGATAAAAGGATCGATTTAATAATGTGAGGAGCAGATATTACACAGGAGACATTTACTGACCTATAGCATGTTGATCTGTGCACTTCTTGTGTTTGTCACTGCAGGCTTTGCTTTAAATTGCTCTCTTGAAATTTGGACACACACTTACAACAACACACAAACATGTACTGATAAAAAAAAAAAAAAAAAAATACACATACTCAGGGAGCTCTGGACATGTTTGATGCAAAATATCATTGTCTTTCTCTGTGCACTGTAAAAACTTGGATTGGGCTTAAGTAATGTTTGTGAAATAAGAAAAAGTAAGGAATCACAATAAGTTGAATTTAATAACATTTTGTTATCTGTTAATTATATTTTACTTACATTTTGTAGAAGTACAATCAGCTTTGAACTAATGAGGGGAATTGAATTGTATTTTATGAGAAAAGTGAAAGATGCAAAAAAACGGATTAATTCTACTTCTTGAGAGCTCTTTGGCTTTACTCAAATTTCAAACGGCATTTGGTGCCACACAGTCTTCGTCTGTTGGTCTACATCTGCCACATATTTCACAGACTGCTGTTTTCCCAAAGGTAAGACCTGTTTAAATATCAACTACTTTTGACCAAGTTGCTTTAGTTGCTCAACATTATTTTGCATCACTGCATGTTACCAAATATGCCAAATCAATCAATCAATCAATCAATCAATCAATCAATCAATCAATCAATCAATATTTGTATAGCACCATATAACAAATGTTATATCGAGACGCTTTACAGGCTAAATTTAAAGTAAAACTTAAGTACTGATAGAAGTCTGTCTGAGTTGTATTTTAAGGACTGAAAAGGTGTATCGATTTGACAATATCACTTAACTTTATCAAGTTTTACATATTGTACATTCAGTGCAACTTTAGGAAAAGAGGCAATCCACTATTACCAGTTTTAGCCTGATCTCTGACCTCCACCAAAACCCAAACAAGCTAGCTAGCAAGAAGTCGACCATTGTTGTGTTAAGGTCTGTAAAGCCGTTTTCACATATGCACTCCGGATAATATCTAGATAATTGCAGGAGGACCGCTTCGGAGATTCTCCCGACCTAGCCGTTCACATATGCTCCTCACAGCGGGGGACTTTCCCTGTCAGAGGGGAGGGGGCGCGAGGGATTTCCTGAGGTAAGACGTGACGTAAAAAAACAATGCAGAAGTCCGCTACACAACGTTATAATGAGAATATTTGCCTTTATATCAATGCTATTTGTAATCCAATGGAATGACAACATCAACAAAAGAGTGGAGAACAACATACTGACGAACAGAAAACTTAATGCAGCCGTTTAATTACGTGCACGGAGATCGTAGTGGTCGCGTGCAGACACTTTGGGCAGTCACTGTATATAAACGTCATTCTCTTTCTATTGGCTCGAGTTGAAATCTCCGGAGTATATGCTGCCGCGTTCAGACATCAGCTCACCCGGACTTTCTGCGGAAAAAATACTGGGGGTCTGGAGGAGAAACTCCGGGTAAAGTCCACGCGAAAAATGCGGCTGTTTGCGTTCACATATAGCATAAAGACCCTCCGGGTAGCCAAATCTCCGGAGTTTTTCAGGAGATTTCCGTATGTGTGAAAAGGGCTTAACACATTTATTCTCAAATGTGTTAAATGTGCATATGGATGTTAAAAAGCAGACTTGTCATACTTTCCCCCTGTGATGTTCAGAACTAGCAGTTAACCCAACTAAAATCTAACTGAGCAAAAAAAAATATATATACTGGTTATTTCTCATATACCTATTAAACTATCATGACTCTTGGTTTGTAGTATTGTTTGTTGTACTTTTAACTTAAAATTCTTGTACTTAAAATATACTCAATAATATTATGTGTCATTTTGTTGCCATCTTTTTGATCAGATAATGGTCCGACTTTTTACAGTGGTTTATCCCAGTCAACAGCAGATATTTTCTATGACTGCATACAAATAAACAGACTCCATTATCAGCTATTGGTTGAAGATGATACAGCCTCAGGGAGCATTGGCCCACTTTTTGGGATGTTGGTTGTATCCAGTTGTAAGTCAATTAATGACTTCCAGCCAAGACTTTCATTTCCATGTGTTGCCCTTGATAACAGTCCAACTAGGAACTTGAGGAGTGAGAACAGAGTTGGTGTTGAGAAAAGACTAGACTTGCATGAAAATGTCTGCTTGAAGACATTCAAGTTAAATTATTGTTGGGGGACTGCTGCATGAATACGTGATTGCATTACGCCTGGTTTTTGTTCTGCCTTTTTTGTGCTCCAGATAGACTGTTTTCAGGTATAAAGCCAGGGCCGCTAAGTGGAACAATACTTGGACTACAAACAGAATCAGAACACTCTTGATACCAAAATATGATTGAATGCCTCATGAAAAATCTGTAAATAGAGATACATTGTCATGAGCTAAGAGTAACTTGACTACATCTACAAAACACTTAAAATAATGGTCAAAGGTGATGACAGCAACCTGGTTATATTTGGAGCTTTTCACTTAGTGTGGCAGAAGACTTCAGCTTTGCTGGCATATTTTTTTCCTCATATTTCAGTCATGGGTGAAAAACCGTAGATGAAACAAAGGACTATCATCAGGGAGTCTTGAGATAGTTTCTAGTCTAGTTTTCCCTGAATAGAGTTCAGACCAATCACACCCCACTGTGCTGTGATTGGCTTTTACTTTTCGCCTCAGTTTGCGGGAGTTTACCTTTAAGTTTTTGATGGACACTCCTACATGACCTGTCTTATGAAATGCATGTTCAAAGGTTTTTCCTATTTATCTCAACGTTTGCCCCAAGGCAAAGATGCTCATGAATGTTTTTGAACCTTGATTAGAGTTTATCCTTCAGCGACAGAGACTGTTGCTTGTGCTCCAGGTTAAAGTCCAAGTTGACTTGTTGTTTTTGCCCAAACAATATTTCTATCCAAGCCTGACCAGATTGGTTTGTTGAAGAAGTTTTCTGACACAGTTGCTCAGGCAAAATAAAACAGAAACAAACTTCCCAGGGAAGAAGCTGGTAGAGAACCACTAAGCACAAAGTGCTGACTACTTTTCAAAGCAATATAGCATATTTCTTTTGTAATTAAAGTTAAATCCTTTCACTTTTTCTCTGCAGCCTCAGAGTCTTGCCTTGGCAGACTCTTCTTGTTTTCAACTGAATTATGAATAAGAAGGCATCTTTTTGCATTTTACACTGGCTGCTATTTATGATTAAGTTTAAGTGTCAAAACTTCTAACTTTTGTATCAGATAAATAATTGAACACATTATATTAACACTGTATTTTTTCATACAGTATAATGATTTCTGTCATGTGTCTTAAGCCCTCTGGAAACAATGATAAGGATATTTAAAGTGTCCAGTTCTGTTATTTTTCATTCAATGCATTTCATACTTTTGTAATAATAAAACACAGTGGAAGAGTGCTAATGAAATTAAATACTTTAACATGATATTGTTAATAATATAAATACTTATAAGTAACATGATAATCGTATGCAATTATATTTCATATTTGGATCATATGAAAGTCTGTGATTTGCTAGCTAAAATAAGCATTTAAATATGGATATCAGTGAACCTGAAATAAATGTGAAACCTGCTTACCAAGCTGGTGCTAGCTTAAGCTGATGACTTAGCATTTGCTCTCCTCTAGCTCCATATAAATGAAAGTTGATTCTGGCTCTTAAGATAAAAAGATGGTGAGTGCCAACATGCACAAATGTAGACTTCAAAAACAGTAGTACACCAGCCATTGGATGATGTCAAAGTGACTACGTCCTCCTCCGTTTTTTTCACAGTTAATGAGGGATACTAATCCAAAGTTGCTAGAACGAGTCCCTGGTGTTTCTCTCTGTATCTCTTTCTATCTCTCTCTTACTACCACACATACAAGTGCAAACACACAGACAGACAAACATTAAAGGATTCATGTGTTGACACACACCTCCGTGTCCATTCCCAGTGGCCTCATTAACAATGCTGGGGGATAGGGAGGCTCACAGTGGGCTAAGACACTGAAAGCCTGTTCACTGTACAAACAAAAAACTTGAAAGTGGGCTTTACAAAGGCACACTTGCACACAGAAACATGGGTAGAAAAACACTCATACGCACACATTTACAGATCAAAATACAATGTTCAAATATATAGCCCTGTTGATTACACATAGATGTCAAAGCTCTTCTCTGTGTGTATATAAAGTTGTTTAGGGAAGTGGATGCTGCGCAGCCCTGATTCTGAGTCAGCGGTTCTTAAGGTCTCATTTTAATCCCTCTGTGCCTTTGGTGTCCATGGCTCACATTAAAATGGCAGCAGTTGTGTCCCTGTGAATGACTGATTTTGGTACTAATATGCTGCCGAGAAAATCACATAATTACAGTTCAAGATATCATGTCTATGTACGGCAGCACAGCCTAAAGGGGTTTAGACCAATTTCCTCTGGTGATTGCGGCACCCACAGCACCCGCTCTAATGATGAAAGTGGAGTAACAACATACTGAGACAATCTGCAAGGCCATTTAAACCACAGCATGAAAATTGTCTAATGAAAAAGATAATTATTACTTAGCCTTTGAATATACAATAGAGATTTGAGGGTATAAGGAGACTAAGAGGGGTGATTGCAAAAGAGAGCATTACATTAAGAGGGAGAGAAGGCAAAAGAAGAATAAAAAAATCCAATAATTGTACGATGAGCATATCCGCTGCACATCACCATTTCCATGGCGAGCGTTAGATATGAATCTGAATGCTGCTTTCTGCTTCTCTCAAGGCCAGCCAGCTTAAATAATGATGATTTTGCCTGGGGGACTGCCTGCTAAAGGAATGTATTTTCTAATTAGATAAAGCCACTTTCCCAATTTGCAGGCTTCTTAACCATAAAGCATGGCAGTGAGAGAAGCCTCAGAGCCATCTTGAGATGCTGCCAATCCTCATCCCAGCACAGTCTATCACCCAGCGCTCAAAATCACATCACCAGGGAGACAATAGATTTTCTGTTTGTGCATATCCTCTGCTTGTGCTGATATCATTTCTGTGTGCACATTCCAGAAACAATAGATGGTGGAACAATTTTCATCTGTAGCCAAGGCAAAATCTGATTGGCATTACTCAGCCATTACCTTACAGTACATGTGTTTCTGTTAATCACAGATAAACATGCAGATTAACGACAAAGGATGCTCTCCAGTCTTTGTTATCCATTTTTTTTAAAGTATTTTCAGTAAAGCAGCTATATTTAAACATGCAGACTGACAATCACTTTTAATGGGATCTTGCTTTTGCTGCAGTAATTTATTCAGAATGTGAAGCATTTGGTTTTTGCAAACACTTTGACCCTTTAGGTCAAGAGTCCAACTCTGGTAGAAGAGCCAGGTCATGGATCTTTGACCTTAAATAAATTCTGTCGGAACAAAAGAAACAGAGAAGAGACATAACAGACAGTTACAGTCGTTAGTATGGTAACTGCAACAAAAGTGGTGTCAGATTGTGTAGATACTATCAAATGGAAAGTTCAAGTGTAAAAATACATCAAACCACCCACAGATCTACAAAAACTATGGGAAGTGAAGAAGAACACGCATTCGCACAAGGACACCAGCGTTTCCAGAATGTCTCTTTGTTGTTGCCTTTTCTTTTTGTTGAGGGGTTTGGGGTTGAGAAACAAGAAACAATATCACACATGGACACACACTCTTAATTAGGAGTGAGATGGAGTTCACCTGCTGTGGATTTAATTCTGCAGCACGCAGGGAGAGAAAATCTAAGCTTTGGGTGGAAAATCAAGATGGTAGAATACTTGAGGCCTGCAGCCACCTGCACGTAATCTAGACACCCGCTTCCTCTTTTGTCTGCTAAGATTAAAAGGCACTTAAGTGGATAGCGACCTTCAATTTCTCTTACTTTAAGGAGACATGATCAAAATTGGTAATATGTCACTCAGGAGTGGAGAGGCTGTTAATCTCTTTGCAGAAGAGTGGTTTTAAGAGATTTGTCCATAAAAAGCTTGTCAAGGGCCTTTTTATTTAAAGAGCCTGATCGTTTCGAACTTTCCCTTCCAAAACAAAGTGATTGTTTTGATAATTTAAAATAAAGAAGATTGAAGACGTCACATTAATATTGAGTCATTTTTAGAAATATGTCAAAGCCGCACCATGGGAAAAACTTGCTGCAGTCCAAACCGGAAGTCAATAGACAGTGTTTGGGTCGACTATTTCTTTGTCACAGTGGTGTTGGGTTAAGTTTAAACCTAATGCTAGATTGAGTGCAGGGACATGTTGGTTGAATTACTTCTCTCCTTTGCATTAACTTAAAACTTCATTTTTTGGCCAATGAAAAGTTTTACTGAGATAATTTGCTGTTGCATAGCATAGCTTCTACTTCTACTAATCATCGACTGTATAAAACATGGACATATTCTCAGTGAGGCCACCAATTTGTTTCTGTAGCAAACTTTTTTTGTAGCAAACAAACCTTTTTTGTAGCAAACAAGCCCATCGGTGGTGGTTGCCACATTGGAAATGCTGTCCCAGACTAACTTTCTGTCAACCTAGAAACAGGCAAAGAGCTAGAGCTGACGCAGGATTTAAGCCTCCTGACTAACTGTCACCACGACCTCGCTCACCAGTCAGATAAGCCCTTAATTTTAAGTGGCTTCTATCCATCATAAAATCAAAACGGATGAGTAATAAAAAAGATCATCCCTCTTGCAGTTTGATGATAAAGACATGAATCATTCAGACCAGAATAGTTGTTGTAGTAGGCTGTAGGGATGTTTATTTCTGCTGTAAAAAAATACATTTAAGTAGAGGGTGTGAATGAGCCCAAAATGGACACTCTCTAGGAACTGCAGTTTTTTTTTGCACTTCCTGGTTGTCTTCATTTTTCAGCACCCGGTGTATGTTTGAATAGTCCCTTTTGGTTCAGAGGGTTCCTAACTGAGGAAAACGACCCGGATATATCGAAGTTTCAGCCATGATAAGAGCTGTTAGAATTTCCTAAGTTATAAGGGAAGGAGCTCATGCGATCGACATGATCATTGCCGTTTTAAATGCCTTCTTCACTGAATTAAACAATAATATTCATTCAATCATACTTATGATTCATGCAGATAAATACGAGAGGAGAGGAGGGTGAGCATGGAAACACTTACCTATGGCAATTTATATTCCCTTTTACCTCGTCCAAACCTCCAATAATCAATCAATCAATAATTCAAACTGTGTTTGTGCTACTTTTAGAGACTACACATCAGTGAGGTTAAAGTTTAACCACTGCCAAGATGAAGTGTGATTTCTGCTCTCTTGATGATGTTAAAAATAGCCTAAAAGCTGACTCAGAGGGGGACTTTTCAGTTCATAACTTGTGAAAACCTTATTCACAATTATCACAGAGGTTTTAACATTCTCGTTGCTGAACAGTAAGAAGGCACGGGGTGATGGATGCACTCTTAGTCTTTACACAGCAGACCCACTTGACATCTGCAACATCTGTCTAGTCTAATGACAGTTGGATTCCCTGATAACCGTGGTTGTCGTTTCCTATCCTCTTATTAAGACCTTTCCTTGACCCGTGATGTGTTTTATCGAGGTCAAGGAAAAGTGAATAGGAAGGACTTCGGGGGTCATTTTGGATTTTTCAAACGTATCCCAGAGGTTGCCACTTGATAAAAATTGCATATCAGCAGGCCGAGCTGCTTCATCACGTGCATCTATAGTTCCATTATTCTTATAACACCATCAATTATAGAGATCCTTTGTTTGTTTGACAATATTAAAACAAGGCTTATATTTGTGTTCTAGTTTCAGGAGCATGTGCGGAGGTCCTTTCTTCAAAACTACAAAACGCGCGACCCTTGGAAATGTTGCATGACCCCGTCTGTAACCCCTCGACAGGCCTTTCTGCAAAGATGGGAAAGAAAAAACCTCTGCTCTTCTACGTTTTCAGCCAAACGTTGAGCCAAGTGTATTGTTACATTCCCTGTCAGCACTCTGATGTTTGGGCCAAATTAACAGATGACCATGTTGACGAGGCTGGAGCTGTCACCATTCCCACTCACCTCTGTGGCTGTTGGCATGGAGAGGCACACTTCTCAATCTGCCGCTCCTTCACCAGCTCAAATGAACAGTTTGCCTCACACATAATTATAAGTTATTACAGTAATATTTCCATTCTGCACTATAGTAAATAGTGGCTGCTAATAAAGAAAAAAAAAAAAGCTGATCCCATAAAGCGTCATCAGGGAGTCTAATGAGTTGGATTGCAGCCAAGGATATTTCCCCCCCATTTGACGCTGTTTCAGCATAGGAGCTTTTAATGAGTGTCATAATTATGCACCCCAAACATAATCTTGAAATGAAATACCAAAAAAAAAAAAATGGGAGCAGGAGGGGGTTGGTTTGTGGCAGGGTATCGTCTTCCTCTGCAGCTGCTTCAAGGCTTATTGTGCAAAACCCGATCATGATGTTATGAAAATGTATTTTCTTTGGGAAAACATTAATTTCACTCTAACAATGATTATAAATGCAGGACTAATAGCGCTCATTCATTAATATCGTATTATGACACAGTGAGAGACGATAACCAAATCAAACTTGGATCTCTCATTAATATATATGAAGAGATTGACTTGTTATGCATAAACCATGAATTAGCTAATTAGGAAAATTTCATTAGAGTTTGAAAAGTGAAACTGGCACCTGTGCACACACTCGACTGCACAAACTGCAGATTCACCCTGATGTACTAAGCCAGCTCGAAACACCTAAAACATGGAGACTAAAGCTTGTTCCTCCGCTTGTTCTTCTTTTCTGGTAGCCCACAGAACCGTGTAACGATGCCAAACAGCTTGAGCTGTGTGAAGAATGAATGTCATGGGCTTGTCCTTGTATAGCACTGACTTAACCAAACATATTCATTGAGGAAACAACCCTTAAACAGATTGACTCTCCTCCTTTGAAACAAAGTAATAAGCTTTGTGTGACTGTTAGTTAACTTTAATTAGTTTAGCAATAGACTGCAGTGAATAAAGTTCAGTGTGTGTGAAGCACAGCCGTGACTCAACATCTAATCAAAGACTACCTGATTACTTTAACTCTAAAAGACTTTGGGAGAAATAAAAGGCCCTGAAAAAGAAGTTCTTTATACCTACTTTTAATGAGCAATGCGCTAATTAGCAGACACATGGTCTTCAACCAAACATAGAAGAGTTTTGTATTCGAGAGATCCTGTTTGTTTGAAGAGGGCAGGGCTTAGCTGGTGATGTGACCATATTCTATGCAACAATAATGATCTCTATCAAAATCAAGTGAGAGGGAGTAATATGTTCCTACTATCAGTTTTCAAGTCATGACAAAAGTCATCACAAGATATTTGACCTATAAGGCAGGTCCAGAATGTACTCTTTGTTATGTTGTTTAGAGATATCCAACATGAATCCATCATGAGCAAGCACTTTCAGAAATGGCAAGGAAAAGCTTACATTAGCAGGCAGATACCTCAAACAGAATCAGACTTACTGGTGAACAGCAATCCGCTGTGACTGGATTGGTCGCGAAAGTTGGGTAGAGGGAGGGGCGAGAGAGAGGCGATGAGAGTCAACCGAACCAATCAAATACATCTGAAAGGGGCTTAATAAAAGAAGATTGTTTGATGTTAGCTTCATATAACCACAGTAATCAGAGCTGGGCACACGTTAGTTAATCCATAAATCATTAATTGCCTGCAGGTTTTTTTTTTTATGTGGACATTCATTTGAAAATGGACTGCACTATGGGTTTACCTACAGTCTGTTTGTTTAGCTGAGAAAAAAGAAGGACGTGGTGAGATGGATCATGGACAAGCTGAGCAAGAGCAAACTGCCTCCTGTACTTATTGAATAACAAGCCAAAAAGCCCGTCTCTGCCCCGGGCGCTTTTATTATGAAATGCTGCTTGACCTACATGAAGGTACTTCCAGAGTTCCACTGGAGTGAAGACAGTGTCGATTTAATACAGATATTCAAATTTGGGATTTTGAGTTTTCTAAGTCATTATTGCCTCTGTAGCACGCAGACCCCCACCCCACCACTACCCCCTCCCCACCGGATCGTGGGTTGGCGGCCTGCCAGAACAACCCCCCACACCCCCTCCCCTCCCCACCGGATTGCTGATGGACGGTCTACCTCCCCCCACCCCCTTGCTCTCTATCCCTCTTCCTGCATCTTATCCCATCTCTCCCCCTATCCCTTTCCAAGCCCGGCGCAGTCTAGGCCTGTGAAGACTGTTTCGTCATGAGCCGGGGATCCGGCCGAAGATTTCTGCCTTTTAATAAGGCAGTTTTTTCTTACCACTGTAACTTTTGCTGCTTTGCTAAAGTGCTCATGATGGATAGGCCGGATCTTTGTAACATAGCAATAAGTAAGGTCTTTTACCTGCTTTTTGTAACATAACAATGAGTAAGGTATTTTACCTGCTTCTTGTAAAGTGTCTCGAGATAACACTTGTTATGAGTTGACGCTATACAAATAAAAGTTGATTGATTGATTGATTGATTGAGATGTTATTGACACTGCGAAAAGCTGTTTTTAAATATTCACAGTTAACGTTAACTTCAGTGAATTATTAACTGAATTAACCGCTTAACTGCTGTCACAGATAACGTCTTTTTTGATGTATTAACAGTAAACAAAGTTACATTTCTTAATAACTTTGCCCAACTCTGATGGTAACTAACTTGTCTGCCATCAGCTGATCCTCATATTTAACAACCCCCACCGCCTCTCTTGATCAGCTCACAGAGTTTCTGGGCAAAGACATCTGATTGGCAAGTGAGTGGACAGGAGGATCTCTTATCCCAAACATAACCTGCTCCAGAGCAGATAATATGTTAATGTCCCCCGGTAAGAAGTAAACATTCGTAGTACTGAAAACAGAGACACTGACATTACCTGGATAACAACAAAACGTGCTTCGTAGTATATCTTCCAAGTCGAATATGTTCAATGATGTTCCAAGTGATAAAAACTCAGAAACTGTCTTCTGATTGGTGATCCCCTGTAACTATACAGAGCCTTTTAGCATCTTTCAGCACTTTGTTTTGGTTTTCAAACCAGCAACTTCAAATCAGTCAAATGTCTAATGGGGCCCATTCACCCAACCACAAGAATAGGAATCTCTCATAATATCTGACTTCAAATAACCCAAGGGTCTAACTTTGACAGAGAAATGTGTATTCATGATGAGCTCAGTGACTTGATTTTAGAGATATGTTTTTTTTTTTTTTTTTACCTTTAAAGTCAAACAAAATAAATCGAGCGTTGCAAAATAACTTTTAAACAATTCTAAACTTTTCTGATTTTGAATCTGAAAAACTTGGGTAAATGTGATTCAGAGAGAGGAACTTGGATGAAAGCTCATTGGTAATTCTGTAAGATTGGTAAAACCAATCCATCCTGTTCAGGCTGAGTCTCTGCTTAAAATGTGTTTTTCATCTTTGCCAGAGGGAGGCTGGTTCCACTTAGTAATGATGTAAAAAATAGACTTGCAGTTGTTACTCCTACCCTCACTTTGTATTCTACAAGTGATTTCAAGTAATTCATGTGCGAGAAGAGGCTGTATCTATTTATATAGCCAGTTAATTAATCATTCTTCTGATATCTAGTACTGTTATTAAATGAAAAACAAACTCAACGAGATATAGTCTTTGTATTTATATTCTTTAGTGTGATCTATCGATCTGTTTGCTAAAATATTCTACCTCAGTGGGGGGTACAGAGGCAGGTGATATCTCAGTCTCTTTCAACACCTGAAACTCCAAATTACATTTCTCACTTCTTCTTGTGAAGAGGAGAAGACTGGAGTGTCAGTTCTAGTAAAGATGTGTGCAACATTAATGGGAATACAAGTTGTTGATCAAACTTCATCATCTTTGGTTGATAATGGAATGAATGTGTGCAAGACAGAACTCTTCAATTGTGATGATATCAATAGCCTCTTTTAAAACCACCTGTTTGAGTGCAGGAATATTACACCATTGTCCCTGCACACTGTTGTGTTACATGTTTTGCAGTTATTACTCTCAGAACACAACAGCACACAGGGACAACCATATGCCTCCATTGTTTGGTAAAAGCCAGAAAAAGTCCAGAAAAAGACTCTAGATTTACAGAATACACACTTCAAAATGTTCAAGCCACTCCCCCAAACACATAAGTGTGCACTGTCTTTCTCAAGATGCATGATGGCTCCATTGTGCAGTTGGTTTCCTATATTCCTATCAAGAATACATGCATGTTCATTATCCAATCATTTAATTTGATGCAAATTAAATGATTGGATTAACTCATCACAGGCTTGAGACAGTCACAGATTGTGTTTTTTTTCCTTCAATTTTTGGCAGAACACACGTTTGATGATTGCCTGCAGAGTGTCGAAAAGGGGAGAACTTCTACAAATCAATCCACAGAACGTTTCTAAAACACATTTACTACCTTTGCTTTTGGTATAAAAAAAAGCTAAGTGGACTTAAAATCTGTCTCTTTATAGTTTTCTTGCAGGATCTTTGTTTAAAAGGGTAATGATTACTTTCTTATTATAAGGTTCACTATGTTTGCTGTCTTATTATAGTCTGTCGGCATGCTTGCATTTGCTTGCAATAGATAAAAAGTACAGCTGAGGCTGATTGCAATCTCCTTGTTGCCTACCTGTTTTTAGTAGGTATTTGGTAATAAACCCATTGGTCTTATAGAAATATAAAATAAATGGATGGTTGTCATTTTTCTCAGAGCACAATGAGCCAAATTTCACAGCAAACAACCTCACAGTTTTGGAATTTTTGGACTCTGATATATCTGGACTCCCCAAATTCATCAGGATCCATTCACTGGGGAAATGTATTGATTGTTGACACATTTTCATCAGGACCGACTGATTGAGTGCTGGACTCAGGAAAAGATAGACATATTATCATGGCAGATATCCCACCAGCGTGAATAGAAATCAAATGATGCAGTTGAAAATAGATCATTAGTTGACAGATTGGCCTTTGGCTATTTGCTTCACACCGCTGCAGTGCACTGTGCCTGTGCAGATCAGGTGTAATCATAACTCCTACAGGAAGAGATTTTTGGTCTGAAAAATGTGAAACCGCTTAGCTACTGGATTACAAGGTTGGAGGGTCAGTTCTCTATTTTGTAGTTATTTAAAAACCTAATTAAACATAGCTCCTCATGAGAACAATTGAGTATAACACCTCACAATCTGAAAGTGAAGAGCAGGACAAGGTGCTTAAAAAGTGAAGAAGGGTTGATTAGTGATGGGGAAAAGTTGAAAGGCGAACAGACTTCATTAACTGGGGTCTCAGTCTGACCTTGCTGTAGGAAACTCATGTTTTTTTAAGTAACACCACATTTGTTTTTGTTAGTTATTAATTCAGGAAGTAGTTTGTAAAGATGCACATTATTTGTATTGGGTCGAACGTACAAGGACATTGCTGAATAAATAATCCCAGAATTTGGATATATTTGTGCATGTTTGGAGACTTTTGGGTCAAAGGTTAATTCCAGGTTATATGAATCTTGCACAGCCTTGACCTATTTTAACTTTTAGCTGGAACATTTCCCATGAGAGTTAGCTGAAGACCTATTTTCAGAATGCACACATTTAAAAAAAACGACAACAACTATCTGTTCAATTCACATTTCCATATTAACTCTACAGAAGTAAACAAAGTTTGTTTATTTCGGTTTCGCTATTCCTCCAAAGTTGTACTTTTAAATAAAATAAAAACCTGATTTCATATTAATGACAGCAGTTCAACCTTTAAATATAACGGTTGTATAAGTGTATATCAGTCTGCGTACATGTTGAGCAGCAGGTTAAAGGTACAAAGAGTGTCAGCTGCAATAATAATCATTTATCTGCTGAGAAAAAAAAAAACATTTCACCGACTGAATGTTTAATTCATTAGCGAAACTGTTTCTGCTTTATGATAGATGTGTGTATATCTGACAGGGTGACAACATTTTGTAACCTCTCGTATGCGTGATGCTCCTAATAAACTCTGCAAGCTGGAGAGAGTCGAGGAAATGTTGTCATTACTCCTCAAGTTGAGTGGCTGCGACGCTCACTATGAAGGGGCCGTCTGTTACGTTGCTTAAACTTTTTTTTTGTTCGGGTACCAATTATATCTCTACGAATCTGCAAAATCTTCAGAATCAAAGAGGTATCAGCGTTTCCTAATCGCTATCACTCCATTCGCATATCAGATGGAGACGGAGAACAATGCAGGGCGTCAGCATAAATAAAAAGTGTGAGGGTGTTCGTGTGTGTGGAAGGCAGAAAAAAAACAAAACCCTCACCAAACACTTTGGTGGTGTGGGTGTAAGATGTGACTTATCTCTGTGGGAAGCAGCATATATTAGCATTTCCTGTACACGAGGAGCCACTTATGAATGATGATTTCTCGCTGTATTTAGCGTGAGACTAGAAAATCAAATGCTACAACGCTGACATAAAATGAAGTAGTCTCCTCTCTTCTTATGATCGTATTCTTTCAAGTTAAAAGAGAAACTGCTGTTTTTGGTGTTCAAATGGACTTAAACCTGAAGTGTGTCCTCATTGGTCTTCCCAATGTTTATATTACAAAAAATAAAAATACTTTTTAGTCTACTAAGTTTTGCAGCGAGGAAGAATATTTTCCTTCTCCGGATCAAAGACACTGACCCTACAGAAAAAAGTCATGGCACAACCTTACAATGGAATATGATCCTGGACACATGGAGGCTGTGGCTCAGTTGGTAGAGTCGTCGCCTCTCAACCGGAAGGTCGAGGGTTTGATCCCCAACCGAGCGGTCCGATGTGTCCTTGGGCAAGACACCTAACCACGCTCCCGCTGCTTCGGTGGCGGTGTATGAATGGGATTAGTGTTGTACTTACTCTCTGATGTACATCGCTTTGGATAAAAGCGTCTGCTAAGTGAATTGTAGAATCCTAATGCTTCACTCCTCTGTTGTCTAAATTGTCACACTAACGTTGACGTTTCACGACTCTCAAACATTGGAGCAAAGCTGTCTTTTCAGAAGAGCCGCACTGCTATGCTAGCAAGCTAATGGTGACAAATAGCGCACGATCCAACTTTCTCTGCATTAGTTTTGATTACAATCATTATTCATTTCTAATGTCATCTCCCTACATGTCCTTACTTTGCCATTTGATCAATGGTGTTTCTTATTAAATACCAGGAGGATAAAAAGTGTAGAGTTTGTGCTGGTTTCTCCACACTGGCTTTTACATATGACATGCATAAATATAACTCAATATTTCTCAATGAAGAATTTCTAATTCTAATTCAGACTGTTACTTTCTCAGTCAGAGTTAAATTACAGGATTTATACTGTTATTGTGACTGTGTGTAAAATATGATGCTAAAGCTAAGTTGGTCAGCTCGCTCAGCGTAGCGACAGAAAGCAGCGAGAATACGTTAGCCAACTGTTTTAACGGTGCACTAATGTGCCTATAGAGAACTCTTCAGTTCAATCATTGCAAATGAGAATCCTGTGAATATTCGTATCTGTTTTCCTGAGAAAAAAGAAACTGTTCCCCAAATACTGAACGTTGATAGTCTACTTTTATTCCTACAAAACATATACTTTAAATCAGCACTCAAATTGCAAAGCCCTGGGAAATATTTCATTAGAAATGTAGCAGTTTTATGCAATGTCTCGAGATTTGTTTCCATGTCTGACCATGTCTTATATTTAATTCCATTTTCTCTTAAAATGTTTTTTTTTTTTAAATCCAGTGAGATTGTTTATGGGATGTTTTTTCCTCGATGAGTCCAACATAAAAAAAATAAAAAAGGGATTAAATGTGCATATTTGAAAAGCATGTGTTAGGTTGGAACAAATGAGAAAGGGAAAGAAAAAGACCAACTGAATATTCAGCGTTGCCCAGAAAGTTAAAAGCAAAGGTATGACATAGGGGGAAAAAAAGCTAATTTGTAATAGCCATGTTTGTCCTTGCTTCCAATTCAGAGTTTCTGTAAAAGATGCAGGGAATGCCAGCGCAGCGTTTGATACAACATTTTAATCAACACAGCTTGAAAAGGCTTCGTCTCCACAGAATAAAACCTATATCTTATTCAGGCAAACCCCCTCCAGCTTCACTGCCTATCTTTGTCTGCAGCTCAGAACAGCCGGATAAGTCGTGTGTGTGTGACACAAGATGTCTGGGAGGAAAATTTAATTACTTTTACTTATTAGATGAACCATTTTATTCAGCAACATGCCTTAAAGAGTAGCTCTTTTGGGAGAGCTTCCTTTTTTCCCCACAAAGCTCTCTCTCTCTCTCTCTCTCTCTGTCTGTCTTTTTACTTTCTTTCTCTTTCTCTTTCACTTTCTCTCTCATCACACAGATGTCTCTCGCACACATGACTGTGAATCCTGTGAAATCTGCCAGTGTTTTATACGTCTTTCCTCTTCTTCGTCTTCTGTCCCAGCCTCAGGCGTGAGCTCCATCATGAATTAAAAGTCACATTTGTCTCCTGGTGTTTTCATTTGTGAAGTCTCCTGGTTCTTGTTGCTTTTTAAAAAAAAAATGTATCCGTCAATGCTCTGCAGCTCATTTCATAGCAATCTGTGATTCTCAACCCTCAGATCCATAAAGTTGGTAGTCACAATTGTACAATACAAACCTAAAAACCCGTCAGTCACCTCAGACATGAATCCCAAACTTTTTGAATCTACATCCACAGAGAGCCAAAATGAGAGTCTCGAGAAACCTTGCTCTAAACTTTCCCACTTTTCTACTTCTTTTCCTCCTCTACCTCAAACCTTGTGTCTCATCCACAGGTCGCTGTGCCTCACCTGTCCACGCTCTGTGGTAAGTGGCTGAGACCCGCTTCTCCTACCACGCTGGTCCACGGCCGTGACCTTCAGGCTGACAGGAAGGATGACAGGACAGACCCGTGTTGTGGCTGACCCCCTGACCAGCGCTCGGTTCAGCAGCGGCGGGGCTCTCACTGCCACCAGAGCCAATTAAGGTCCGAGCATGCTGCTGCATACCCGGACCAGAACCTTCCACAGGGTGAGTTGCTGCCCCTAATCTCTTAATACCTCAGCTGCACCCGCAAGGTGACCCAACACCACCGCGAGATGACACGCACTTACTGTACACGCACTATAGGAAAGATGAGATCCCGCTCTGCGGTCCAAGTAAGTGTTTGAAAGGCTCTTATGTGCAGAAAAACAGAGCGGACTTCTTTTAATTCCAGAAGGAATTTATACCCTTACATAAATAAACAAATGAAGAAGAAATGGTTCATCGTCAGTGAACAACAGTCAGACCTCCACAGTAACATAGCAAACATGAATCCATAAGTAATGCATTTCACAGAGCCCCTTTAGAAGAAAAATACTTTGCAGTGTAGTAAAATATATATTGCTGTAGTAGGAAAAGGTGAAGCAATATGCACTCATAGAAAATGTATTCCTCTATTAAAATAAAATATTTTACTTATTGAAACAAAATTGCACTGTAGTAGAGAACATATTTTGCACTACAAGAAACATAAACTGCCCTGTAGAAGAATGTATTGCACTGTAGTAGAAACATATATATTACTACTAGCAACATAAATTACAGTGTAGCAGGAAAATATATTGCATTGCAACCCACAATTAGAAACATATACAGCACTTTAAGAATTGTCATTATTGCAAAATGAGAAGTAGACAGCTTGTTTGCTAAAGCATCCTCTCTCTCCTCTCTGCTGTGATGAAATGGCACCTATGAGGTGACATCATCTTAAGTTACACGACAAAGCCCTGGAGAAACTTTTCAGGATGATAAATCTGCTCAACTACTCAACATTGTCAGGGTGTCTTGATGTTGACATTTTGATGAAAGTTCCTCTGTCAGAGAATAAATCTGACTCATAAAAGCCACAACGGCTCATATATTTACAGGCTTTTGTCACAGACTGCTGACCGCCGCACGGCAAACACAATAAAAATGAATCCTTCTGAGTATTTCTCATTTCCCTGTAAATCATCCTCTCTTTTTCATGCATGTGCCTGAATGATAAGTGTAGCAGATGTGTCAGTGTGAGGGAGCTTCTCCGCTCCACTGGTCTGCTGTAGATGGAAATGGATGACAATTATCAAGTGAAACCTCAAAGGTGGCAACTTTTGCAAACACAATGCGTTCACCTCATCTTGATTTGAGCTAAAGGATTCACTTTGAACATTCACCAAGAGGCCTCTTTGTATTTCCTGTGTGCACACACTTTCATTGGAGATACAAGCCGTCCAGAGGAGGAATATATGCTTTGTAAACATATCACTCTCTGACAGCAGATAGCAGGTAGAAGGCTCTTTGCAACCCGAAGAATAAACTCAAAACTGATAAACAAATCAAGTTCAGTCCATAAGCAATTTCTATTTCTGATATCTCGAAAGGGAAAAGCATCCAGTGTCCCTCACTTCCAGCACGTTGTGTTTGTCTTTATGTTGTTTGAGTGTGCTGCTTTCAGGTGGTCCTTGTAAGCTCATAATCTGAAAATATGTCACATCACTTGCTCCACTGTACAGGTAAACAGAATTTAGCTGCATTTTAGAGCCAGACCTATAAAAGTACCTTTTCTGAAAACACAGACCTGTCTTCAATCCTTAACTCTGTCTTAAGGGAGTCAATTATTTTATTTAATGAAACAACACTACTGACCCTAAAGCTTCATTTTGCATTTTTCCTAAACAGTTCTTCTTTTTTTTAAAACGATGATAATTATAACTCAATATTAAATATTCGGCCCGAATCTCCTGGTGGATTATCATACCCACTCTCTGTGATTTATTCTAAGAATCTATTTGTTTACTGACTCTTGGGACGCCAAACAAAAATGAACATTAGAGAGAGATTTTGATATAAATTACAACCTTTCCCAACTGTGCTTCAAAACGGATGATAATTACTTAATGGATTTAAAAAAAAACAGGGAGCAGCACCAAGGTCGTCTCTAATGTTTCAAGAGTAAGAAATAATTATAAAGTTGAATAACATTCATGCTTTTCATGGAGGGCTTATTTGCATTTTTTTTTTACAGAATCCAGCCAACAGTTCTCGTTGTAGCTAAAGTTGTAAGATTTGCTTGTTAGCCAGGATCTGAATGATTCTCGTCCAGCTTGAATGTTTTTAGTTATGCACTTTTTTTTCACTGCTGCCCATAGCCAGGACACACACCCCACAACCATTCATCCAAATCAGAATGAATAATATATTCATCAGCCCATTACAGGCTCCTGACAATGCATTAATAGAAGCTGATAAACCCCATCCTAATTCCATTTTTTTCCCATGGCTGATAAAATCCTGCCACTTGCTCATGGTAATTAATTACTGATATCTGGCAGATTGTAAAGGATGTCTGTGCCAAGGAGTTAAGTATCTCCAGTTTTTGTGATCTCATCTGCCCATTGGCTCCTTCCCACTTTTAGTTGCAGATTTAAAACCCAACTGTGAGGGAAAGCAGTGAGTTGTTTGAATTAAGTGTGCGGTTGTGAATTAGGAGACACCTGAGGATAAAATGCTTTATAGGATATGGATCCCATTACAGTCTAGCACACGTGCCCCCGCTGATTTCCACATTACTGTTTTTTATGGTATTTCATTTAAACCATTATGAAATAACAATAAAACAAAGTGATTCTCCAAAGAAGGCATACATCAACTGGCAGCATCTCATATCAAGCAGTGAAAATCACACCACTTTGCCCCATGGCACAAAGTGAATAATGCACAATGCAGATTGATTTTCATCCAGTTGTAATCTTTTTCATTTGGCTGTCAGCTGGCTAAATTGTAAGACAAGCAGGCATTGCGGCATGAAACGAGTCAGTGTGTTAAGGTAAGATGATAGTTTAAAGGATATAACTGCTCCCAAAGTTTCTTCATCTGGTACAGATAAGCCACGCTCCAACTGATGTTTGACCAATATTTATTCTTTTCCTTTTGTCAGCAAACACCGTGAAAAACTAAAATGAAGTAAATAAAGACACAAGCATTTATGAGCACGGATGACTATACAAAAGCTAAACAAAATGTCCTTTACAAATAAAAATACAATTACATACCGTGTGCGCCTTCTAACCAGAAATGTTTAGGCTTTGCAGTCTTTTAAAGTTCTTCACAGATGCGTCTCCTTCATTTGTGTCCTACCGTTGGTACTAGCTTCTGGCAGCACGTTTTAGAGGCATTTCCAGATGGCCTTCCTTATTCTGATGAATGTTTCCATTCAAGAGCTGTAAAAACTGGATGTCCTCTTGAGATATGTTTATTTCTCAATTGTTCGTGTCTTGAAAATCTGTTTCCAGTGCTTTGATCACAGAGGCAGGTGTGATAGATGGAAGTTCTTTCACAGAGACGCGATGGCAGATCCCTGCCACGTCCAATGAACTAATCCAAGGTTTAATGGATCCCACGATACTCCCGCCTAAGTCAGTTTTGACTGCATATGGATCGTAATCATCTCCTGTTATGACTTTCCTTGGTTTCAGAGCCCTTGCACAGTCAAAACCAATCAGGAGTCCTGCAGGACAGTTCAACAGATCTGGCATCTCTTCTGCAATGCTGAGAAGATGGGTCCACCTTTCTGCTGTCTCACAAGTTGGAATACTGTTTTTCTCCATTGGAATGTATTCTCGAGTGTCTCTTACTATGAGTCCTTCCACCTTTTGACAATGCATGATTGAACCCCTACCAGTCATTGTTGTTAACTTTAACTTAACAGGTTCTGTGTTTACCTGAATTTTTTCACAAATGTCTTGGTCAATAAATGTATTACTGCTTTGTGTGTCCAGTAATGCGTACACCAAGGTTTCTGGGCTGTTTCCTGCTGCACAAGAAAGCCACACAGGAACAATCATCGAAGTGCGGTCACTGTTTCCCACTCTCACACTGCATGAAACAGAGGAAGCACTGTCCTCTTGCGGTGGCGTTTCAGACCTTTCTCCTTGACGGCGTTCTTCATGAAGCGGAGAGGGGTGGCTTCGCCTGCAAATGTTACAAGTGACTCTCTGACGACAATTTTTGGAAATATGGCCAACTCTGAGGCAACCGAAGCACATATTGTTTTCAATGATGAATTTTTTTCCTTTCTTCAAGAGGTATCACCACGAATTTTCCACATTTATAGATAAAGTGCTGTTGTTGACAGTAGATACACTGAATTTGCCTTTTATTTTGAGTTGCAGGATAGCTGGGTTTGGAACTTTTGTCACCCTGAGACATACCTGTGGCCCTTGAAGTGGGTTTTGGATTTTTAGAGACCTTTGTTGATGCTACTAGGACACTGGCTTTCAGACGTTTCTGTTCCTTCTCAGGCTTGTCGCAAGTGTGCTTTAATGCATACAGGGAGGAAACTGGATTGCATGCTATGCGCGCCTCTTCGGCTACAAAGTCTGCAAATTCCTTGAAACCCGGATATGCCTTCCCTTCATCCAGTGTTCTAGTAACATACCGGTTCCAGCGGGTTGTTGCCCAGTCAGGAAGTTTCAGTAGTAATTTCTGATTTTCCTCACAATCATCTAAAACCCTGAGACCTTGCACATGGGGAATGGCATTCTTACACGAGATGAGGAAATCACTGAACTCTCTTAATTTAAGAGATTCTTTTGGTCCAATCTTTGGCCAGCTGCTCAGTTTTCCCCGGAAAGCTCTTTGAACTACAAAGTGCTTCTCCACTTATGTATTTTTTTCAAATAGAACAACTTATGTGCTGGATCTGTACAACTTGTCTCAATTAGAGCCTTAAAGCAGGTGCTCCACTCCGTGAATTTGAGAGGGTCTCCTGTAAACATAAACGGCTCTGGTGCTGGAAGTCTAGTCATTGCCAGGGATTCTTTCAATGCTTGGACTAGCGAGGCTTCGCTTTCCTTTTGCTCTAGTTTCCTGTCAGAGTAGTGAGGAACTGGAACACTCTGGAGAATCTGGTTTGATTCAGAATTCAATTTTGATTCCTCTTCTGCATACACATTGTATTCAGCCTCTATGACTTCAAGATCCCTTTGTTCTTCCAACAATTTTAACTTCTCTTGCTGAGCTAGAACCTCTTTTTTCTGAGCAGAGATTTCCATCTCCCTGTTTATTTCAGCCCGTTTTGATACCAAACGTGCAGCTGCATCAGCCTTCTTCGCAGTTACATGGCTTCCTTCCTGGCTATGACTTTGCTGACTACTCAGTCCAGCTCTAGAAACAGTTGATCCATAAATTGACTTTGCATCTTCTCTTTGGAGTAACTGAAGGAGTGATTCTTTAACAGCCGACGCGTCAAACTCCTTGATATCAACATCTGCATACCGGCTTTTCAGGAGGAGAGTAATTTCAGTAGTAACTGAAGTGCAGCTATCCATCTTCCTTCTTATGTCTTGAGATGGCATGGTAAGTCCACGTAAACTCTCATACTCTTGTTTTAGTTCTGACTCACATTTTTCTACAGATTTAAACATTTCACTTAACTCAGTTTTAGAGCATTCTTCCTTAAGTTTAGATCTTGTGAGTTGAACCTCTGCTTTAAAGTTTACATACCTTGACATAAACTTTCTTTCCTTTTTTGTTATTTCAGTCCTTTTAAACTCAAGCATTTTTTCTGTTGGATGTTTTTCCCTTTCTGATCGTCTAACCTCTGTTTCAACTTGAGAAGGTGGTTGGAACAATCCTGTCTTCTGTATTTCAAGATCTGCACAAATTTCTCCGACACGTGTCTCAATTTCTTGTCTTTCTGAGTCCTCAAGTTCAGTTTCTAATTGCTCTTGCAACTGTGCTTTCTCATATCCTAGAGCTGCAAGTACTTGCTTTAATGTGTTTTCTGATGTACTCTGCTCCATTTTCAACTGTAGTTTGAACTAACACCTCTTAAATATTATACAGTGAAAGATTACTTACAAAACATTCAAAGAATATACTGTCTAAATTATTGAACAATATCAAACAAGTAACACAGTTCTGATCAATTTACAAGACCTCAGTTTTCGCTTTACATTAACTAGGAATTAACCGTTTCTAAACTTGAAAGATACTCTGACCTGGTATTCCAAAGGTGTTGTGATTTATTTGCAGAACTGCACTGTCCATGACTGTTGCTTTTTGGTCCCTTTTCAATCGAGCTGGATTAGGCACATGTAGCTCGAATGTCCAGCTGATTCACGAATATGTAGGCAGATCTTCCATGTGGGCTGCGGTAATGAAGTCCTTGAAGCATGGCCGTCCAGGAATCGTGCTGCTCTCTCCTGGAATGGCTACGTTTTTCCACTATAACTGCTCCCAAAGTTTCTTCATCTGGTACAGATAAGCCACGCTCCAACTGATGTTTGACCAATATTTATTATTTTCCTTTTGTCAGCAAACACCGTGAAAAACTAAAATGAAGTAAATAAAGACACAAGCATTTATGAGCACGGATGAGTATACAAAAGCTAAACAAAATGTCCTTTACAAATAAAAATACAACTACATACCGTGTGCGCCTTCTAACCAGAAATGTTTAGGCTTTGCAGTCTTTTAAAGTTCTTCACAGACGCGTCTCCTTCATCTGTGTCCTACCGTTGGTACTAGCTTCTGGCAGCACGTTTTATTGCTTCAATTAAACATGTGAACACTGCATGCTGAACACTCAGCGCAATGCACAATTAGACCAGTAGGTGTCAGTAACAGAGCATAGAATCTGAACACATTTCAAAATAAAACATTTTCTCTGTAATTACAACAAATCCTGTTCAAAGAAATATAATTTTCTGCGACAGCTACAAAGGACATACACTTATTTTCCTTCTGTATAAGGGCAAGGAAAGGGGATCAAGGGAGGTTGATATATGAACTGTGTTGTGTTTCTGTGTTCATGCTGGTCGCTCCTCTCGTTCGTCTAAGAGCAGTCGAGTCAAGCCCCACTCTCTGCTCTGAGTGGACTATATATATTTTTATTTTTTTATGCCTTGCTATTTTATTTAATAATTTCTCCCAACCTTGTGCAAGTCTCAAGTATGGTTAATGTTTGGCTTTTTGTTCAGACACTGCTACTTCTGAACAAAGTAAGCTGTCTGTTGCTTATTTTAATGCAAAGCTAATGCTGGCTTCAGCTTCATTTCTACACAGCCAGTTTGAATATATGTGATAGCTGGTCTCATGAATTTGGCAAATACAAATAAGAGCAAATTTCAAATGTATTGCTTTATTCCTTTGATGAGCTTTCCAGGTTGCCTGAATTCTCTTCAGTGTTTCCTAATTCTTATGTCTGTGACTAATTCTTTCAGCACCGCCAGATGGATCCTGCAACTTACACTAACAAAGCATGTATACTCTGTAACAAATGTTCACTTTAGATATGCCAAGGGAGCCGTTTTGTGGAAACTAAATTACGAGCCAAAATTAATATTGACTTGATTTGCACACAGATCTTACAACCCAGTATCCTTGTTCCATTTGGTGGAATGATATTGGAGGTTATCATGCTTCCTCCAAAAAAATAAAAAAAGTGAAAATTGCTGCTTTCTGATTTAAAAAAAAAAAAGGAAAACGTTTAGTTTTGTTCATGCTAGAGGCAGGGGAATTGGGGAAAAAGTGACATTATGCTTGTAAAAAGGTAGCTTCAAATGGGATTTGTGTAAGGACTAGTGCAATCTTGTTTTCTAGATGAAGGTTTTCATAGAGCCCAGGGTTGACATGCTGACATCTTGGAACAATATTTGCAGGCTAAAAACCCTGATTGCCTGCAAGTGATGAGTTTGGGGCTTTGGGGTTGATGTTATGATACTTTGGGGCTGAGGTTGATGTTTCTGATACCTGAGACAGTGAACTGGAGGTCTCAGGAAACCGTAGTTTTGTTAGCAGATGCTTGCTCCTCGTGCTGAGAGATGTGACGGCGCTATTGTCATGCTAACAGATTGGGGAATCAGGAGTGCATTGCAGGTTTTGAGGCTAGATATGTGAGTGCATTTGGCAAGGCGGAGAGATGAGTTTGATTTCCAGCCTTACCCTCTGTAAGCCAGAGAGCACAAGGATCAGTCTGAGTTAATGGCAAAATACAGAGCAACAGATGGTAAGGGAGGCTAGACACATAACGAAAAGAAAACCCAAACTCAAGTGAGGAGTAGCTTTCCAACAGCTTCTGGAGAAAAGTTATAGTCTACGATCTTTACATCTGCTGCATGGGCTGATGCCATGTCTTGGTGATTGATTTAAAGTTTGAGAAGTCTGAGAGTTTGAGTTGACCAAAGTCTAAAAAGAATCTGCAGAGTAATGAGTTATGTTTTTCTTGTTTGCAAAATTAAAAAAGCATTTTGCCTACTTTTCTCTAACAGTTTATAATGCACACTAACTCGACCGTTAATATGCTGTAGGCAACATCCTTAACTATTTAGGATGCAATATGTTTTTGTTTTCCAAGCTACATTGAAGCTAGCACAAAGCTAGCTTGACCTTTGGTCTTTAAAAATAAATCAACAACAACAACATGAAGAAGGAAATGCCTTCAACTGATGTGTCAAAGCACAACTTTTCTGCGTCTTTAAGAGCCGGGTTGTCATTTCAAAAAGCAATATGTTGTTTTGTTAATTAAGGTCAGTGCAGGACAAACACAGCTTGTTATGAAGAATTAAAACTTGAACCTGAAGGAAAAAGCAAAGACATATAGTCTCATGATTTGTCTTTTATCCTAAATAAGCACAGATTTACTTCTGGATAAATACCTAGACGAGCCTTCACACACACTGTTTCAAATGATGGCTGAACTGTAATAATATGAGCTCTAATCTCCAGGGAGTCATTACATCTGATCATTACACCGGTTCAATAACATCCAAGGATTATGATGCCGTTTTACACAACCAACTGTTAATGATAATGTCATCGTACATTCTGCCAAACAATTTAAAGTGCTTTTTCTTCAACACCAATACAACACTGAATAGCTTTCACAACCATTTCAACTGCCTGTTAGTTAGTTAGTGTCAATTGATATTTAGAGGAATACACAGTGTGAAGTGCATTTCTGCCTCTTCCATCTTTCCAACTTGTTTAAGATCTTTTTTTGAATGTGTGTGTTGCACACAAAGTCTAGATTTTAAAAAGCAATGGAAACATGTCAGAGCAAAGCAGCACTCGTTTCTCAGGGACATTTCTCATGGAAAATGTTTCTTACACATTTTATGTTTTTCATGGTTAAATGTTCCCTCTTTAAACAAGAAATCATCCTTAGAGTCTCACTGAAGGGCAAACAGTATGACTTCCTGCACAGGGACAAAGCTCACAGCATGTCTCACATTGGAGGCCTATACAGTCCCCCAGCATGCACCTGTCCATCCGTGTCTTACACACAGCTTGGTGGCTGGATGCCTCCCTCAGAGAAAGGCTGATACAGTGCTTGCTTTTGTTCCTTTTTCTGCCTTGAATGTTTTTTCGTGCAGGTTGGAGCTGGAGAAAATTGACAGAAAAAGAACAATTGATAAAGTGGGTCGTTAAAGGGAAGTAGAGTCTTTAGAGATTTGTGAACACGGCCATGATTTAAAATTATTTAGTCACAGGGAGAATTGATAAAAAAAAGATACCGTGAATATGTGATAGAACAATGTGTTATCTCAAACATAATACTCACCATGAAACACAACTTCCCAGTTTATTTAAGTACCTTTGCTTCCTTTTAAATCACTGCATGTAATTTTCACATGGTGGATTAGTTCTGGCAGACTCTATAAGTAGTGCCTTGAGTGGTATCGGCGGAGAACCATGTGGGTCTGTCCTACTTTAGATTACGTGACGCAATGCAGGATCATCAATGAAAACTGGCATGAGGGATCTGGCTGGTGAAGCAGTGGAATTCACATCCCACCACGCGAACCAAAACCCGCTACGGGTGTCACGGAATAAGTTTACTTAGTCGAATGTGATTGGTCAGATTTTGCCTATGGTACACTGATTGCCGCTGTTTATGATTTCCCCGCTGTATTTTCTGTCATAATTCATAATTCAAAAATGTTTCACTGCAATTCATCGAAATGGCAGTTGCACTCTGACCATGACCAACTACAAACGTCCATGCACTGTAATAGCCAATGAGAGCCTGGGTTAAAAGGAGGTGCCTGGCCAATTGCACTTAACTGTGCCGATGACTGGAAGAACATTTCTAACGCTAAACAGGTTGTGATCTGGGAAAACAGATCAATTTCAACAGCAGTACACCTTTAAATGATTTTTTTGGAAGCATTTTTTCATATTCTGAAACTGCAGTTTGTCAGCTTTTCAAAGACAACTTGAGTGTTCTTCTAACAGTTCAAGAACAGCATTCGGTTTTCTTAGGTATGCCTTGATATACGTTTATGGCAAGTTTTACAGGATCCGTAAGGACTTAAATTACCTGGGTGATTTATTAATGCACACACTAAGGAGATTGATTCAACAAATAGATAACTTTGGCCCATATGGTATGACAGAGATAGCAATAGCATATGACAAAGGAGAAACCAGACAAAGAGTGTTGGAGCGTCAGAGGAACTTTTAGCAGGTCAATAATGGGTGACTGTTGAAACACTTTCCTGTTATGCATACAATTAAAGTACCTGGTAAGGAGATTGATTAAAAGTACTTGAGTTATTTTCAGAATTGCATTAAAAATATCAAGTTGATGTTGATACCAAGATAGGCTATGACTCATTATTTATTTGGAGAAAACAGGCAAGTTAAATTTGACATTGAGCCCCCCCCATATAGCTGGAATAGAATGATCCTTGTTTGTTAAGCAGGTGTTTGACTGTAAGGTTGGCCGTCGAATTAAACTCTTTTGGATGAATTGTTGAACATTTGATTATTTAGGGTCACCCATAAAACACCCATCCCAATTAAATCGCAGCGATCCCTCAGGCTGGTATGCAGTCCGCAGATTGATGTGATTTGAATTAGACACTCAAGGTTATAGAAAATAAAATTTAAATGATTATTGTGTCAGTGTTTATTTAATGTACAGTATCTGTTCCTCCTCTACTCTTATTCAGTAAACAACAGTGCAGGAGCCGCAATTGTCAACAGAGCTGTCAATCATGACATAACATCCGCTCTTTTTAGCAAGAT
This sequence comes from Labrus mixtus, assembly GCF_963584025.1. NCBI lineage: Eukaryota > Metazoa > Chordata > Actinopteri > Labriformes > Labridae > Labrus > Labrus mixtus. The sequence continues at coordinate 20,408,984 of NC_083626.1, read as the reverse complement.
ATACTTTATTCATACCAGCAGGGAAATGTAGGTGTTCCCGCAGCCAGCATACATACACACACACACAACACAACACATATATACATACATAGCCCACCCATACAAAAAAATACAATACAGTTTGATATTTGATATATGCAACTCAGGCTAAAGTTTAAAAATTTAAATGTCTTCTGTCCTTACTTAAAGGGGAGTCGTTATAAAGTGCAGTCCACAGCACAGAGCCAGCCCTCCTAATCAGCTTGTTAAGCTTTTTAGAGTCACGAGCCCTGATGCTGCTGCCCCAACAGACGGCTGCAAAGAAAATGGCACTTTGGCCACAACAGTCTGATAAAACGTGGATAACATTTTGCGACACACATTAAAAGCTTCCTCAAGAAGTAGAGTCTGCTCTGACCCTTCTTGTAGACGGCCTCTGTGTGGTGCTTCCAGTCCAGTTTATTGTTCATGTGCACCCCCAAGTATTTATAGCACTCCACCACCTGCACCTCGTCCCCAAGGATAGAGATGGTGCTTAGCTCAGGCCTGTCCCTCCTAAAGTCCACCACCATTTCCTTGGTCTTTGTTACATTTATCATTTAATCAACTAATTAAATGTACATTTCTACAACAAACACGTTGATGATAAGATCTAGCTATGATGACAGAAACCCTGTTTGTACTGTCATTTTAAAGTTTGACCTGTATGTCCCTGCTGTCTCCATGAAGGTCGCGGAGCTTTTACTGTAGCCAGTCAGTACGGGTAGCTCCAAATATTTTGGCTTCACTTTGGTGGCGCGGTTGTGCAGTCCATCTTTTTCTACAGTCAACAGCCATACACATGTAATTGCTAACATGTTAATGGAGCATTAGAATGGTATCAGCAAAGTTGTAGTGAATTAATAAACTTTGCAGAACATACGCCGCTTGAGAAGAAGGAAGTTGTTGGTTGGAGGTTCTCTATCTATTCTACTCTCACTTAGTAATGCAGGAAACTGACAACGCTGCTTTTTCATTTATTCAATTTAAGGATATTAAATTCTCTAACATGTCATTTTTTTATACACTAAGGAATGCAAATTAGTTAATCATATACTCCTGCTGTGGTAGAGAGAATGATGCATTTATGATTTCATATATTTGTGTCAGCATCGCACCCGGAGCTGACACGCACTGCCATTTTGAGAGCAGTGATTACAGAAAAACGTTGAAAGGTTGACAGCCCATTCAGACAATTATATAAACTGGCCCCTGGCCCTCTGTCAGTTTCTAACATTGGACCCTTAGGCTAAACTGTTTGAGAATCTCAGGTGTAATAAAGCAAGAAGAGGTGTCCTGATTTAAGTTTCAAGCGTCTGTGAGTATGAGTTTGTATACTCTGTATGTGTGTCTCTGTTATCTATGGCACAGCGCAGATGAGCTGTCACGTTTTTCATGCGAGTTCAAGTGAACACCGTAGCACAGTTCAGCGCTCATAATAAATGATCTGTCAATTATGAAGAACCAGAAGAATCTTTGTTTGCCCCTATATCTCATTTAAAGTCCTTAAATGCTAAATGTCTCTCAATTCCCTCCCACAGCAAGTAATTGGAAGGCTAGTTAGCAGCTCAGAGGCGCAGACAGGAAGCTGTGTACGGTTTGTAGCAATAGCGATGAGGCACAGACCCACAGACTCGCACTAGCATTCAATTAATTATGAGAGCCAGCAGAGGGAGGCCAGCGTAAGAATGAGTCAATCTTCTCCTTTCCTTGTTCAAGTGATGTATCTAAAAATCTCTCTGTGAACAGTAAGCAAACTATACTGTCATGTTTGAATATAATAGAATAAACGGTCTAGACCTACTCTTTATGTAAAGTGTTCTGAGATAACATTTGTTAAATATACAAATTAAGATTGATTGGATGAATGAGATGGAGGAGTTGAAAAATAGATTTAAAATGGATTTAAATACTAAACTAATTTCTTTGTTTTTCACTATTATTTGCTAAACTGTTGTTCACAGATCCATTCATTTTGATGATTTTGTGGATAAAACATTTCAAATCTGTCTACCATCTCAGGGTTAGTCTTCTTTTAGGTCTGTTTCGATGTAACAGTATGCGTAAGACTCTCATTGAAGCAGATCTGTATTTGGATTGGAGCCAAGTGTATGCTGTGAGCTGTGAAGGAAACAATGTTTGCGAGGACTGCAATGTTTATGTCTGACATTTGCAAGTCAAGGTAATGTCACCTTTTCAGCCTTTTAGAAGTGTAACCAAAAGGAAAGAAATTTGTAGGCTGTACCTTCTAACCGAATAAAAGCAAGACTGTTAACATGAAAACTCTGTCAGCCATTTGTGTTGCTGTTGCTGTTGTCTGACCTCGGCCGAATAGATCTAAGATAATCCAAAATCAATTTTGCGATTTTATCATGGGTTATTTACAGCAGAAACACCCCCACATAACAATTGTCCTATATCCAACCTATATTTGATTTTTGTTTTTTTACTGCATTAAAAACATTTTTCTGGGATCTCGTTCAAAAGAAGACAAGACATAAAAGATCACACAAAAGACAGTCTTAAACATAAGAAATGAATACATTTGCGCTAAATAAAACATGAGAAAAACAAAAACATCTCTTTCCCTTTCACATTGTCACCACAACATTAAAGTGTAAGAAAGCTGCAATTCCCAGAATGAGTCATTTTAGCTTAAAGCTGTGAGGTAATTCAATTTTAGCGACTCCCTGTTGACAAAACTGTTCCTCTTACCTCTCTGCTGATTTTGTCCTACACATGTGTGAGTAGGTTTTTTTTTTTGGTTGTCAAAATTCACAGCCTTCTTTCTCCTAACAGTCTAATTTATCATTAGATGGATTTTTTTTAAACCTGGAAATATAAACAAAGCCTTTTAATCACCTCGTCTGACACCTACCCCGCAGCAACAGTTCCTGACATTAAAACTAACAATATTGTAATAATCCATCTTGTCACTGATGGTCTTGTTTGCTTTTGTAGGTCATAAAGAGACATCAGTGTTAATTTCATTCTGTTCCATAACCAGATGAAAACTCCTCACAGGAGCTTTAATGTTATCCTAAGTTAGTCCTGTAAATACGACACACATTCACATAGAAATGTCTTTGGATGCCCAACCTGATTTCTGTTTAAATGATTGACTTTCTGCATTTATTACTTCGTGATTTGGGTTTTAATATTGTGGAAGTTAACTATTGTGGAATTTTGACATATAGTCTTTTTCATGACAGCGCTCTTTAAAGAATTATATTAAGGTAACAGGAACCAGCCATGACAAGTATGTAGGTTTTCTTGAGGCAAGGCAAGGGAAGTTTATTTATAAAGCACATTTCAACAACAAGGCAATTCTCAAGGCAAGCATGATGACAGAGGGAAAAAAATATATATTATTACTATTTTTACTACGGGTCAGTGTATCGTTTGGTCATTGGATTTTCCTTTCAGAAATGGGTATTAAAAAACAAAAAAACGAGTGGTTATTTGATTTTCATTTTATAATACAAAAATTGAAATTGGAATACAAAGCGTTTTTGTTTTTCATGGTCAAATAGGGATGAGCTAAATTTTAAAAATGATTAGATTTTAATTTTCTATTTCATACAACAAAATATGAAATCACGAGAAAACAGAAATGAAATAAAGGCCTGTTTTTTTCATATTCTGAGACCAGATCTTGTTATTTACAAGGCAATGAGGACGGTGCTGTGTAGAAGAAGCAGTAGGTTAGGCTACAGCGGTGTAATCTACCGTGACACATGGACATGGAGCAGTGCATCGTTTTCCGAAACAATAAATGAGTGTGTCTCACTTCGATAAAGTTAGAAAGATATTCACAGATTCGGCTTTCCCGAAGCAGAACATTGCTTTTACTAAACCTCTCTGATATCACAGCAAGGTAGCCTGCCAGCTACAATCGTATTTTCCTCAAAACGAGCCGTCCTCGGCGCTGGAGAACTTGCATTGGCAAATTGCAACACCGAAAAAAAGATGCTACAAAGATATTCAATAACTTCACTCAGGAGAAGTGTAGTGTCATCAAAATCATTTTACACATATGTCATCTCAAGTTTTTCATACTACATTTCTTAGATTGGAATTTAATACTTATACATAATTTTGAGGAATTTTTAATAGCCTATAAATAGCTTAATTTTCAATAAAATCCCCTCCTGATATTCCAGATTTTATTAAGGGAGTCGGTTTGGTTTACTGTAACCAGAACACACATTATTCTTATATTCTGTACCAGGCTCCACGACAGCTCAAGAGATGTCTTATTATGATTATCAGTTACTCATCATAAGATGTTAAAGGATGAGCTTCTCACAAATATATCTTAAAATGCATGCTTCTCAAAGCAACATTTGCCATTACCGTGATTTAAAAATTACATTTTCTTTACAGTGTTGGATTTAAAATGTGAGTTTTCTCATACTTTTCATTCCATAATACTTTTTTCTGTGGATGATAATAGCAGTATTCCTCTTCCCACGTTGGCAAGTCTGCTTAAGCTCAGCATGTTTTTGCAAAGGGCAGCATAAATGTGTTGAGTTGAAATATGAATCAGGTGATGCCTTCATAGAACTAACACTATGCTTAATTACAAATCTCTCTTTGATAAAAAGATCCAAAACACTCACACAAGATGCACGATCAAAGAGGAAGTAGAGTGGGACAGTTTCTCTGCTGCAACACTTTGAATAATTAAGGATTTCTTGTTTTCTGCTCTGTATGAATTATTGATACATATACATCATGGTGTACATTTAAATGTAGAGTATTGATTTTTGGATCTATTTTAAATGTCAGGATGAGATTGGCCAAAGGTTTGGCTCTGGCTTCAGGTAGATAGGAGAGAAAGGGAGGAGTCAAATTTTTATCAAGAGATCAATGGTATCCATAAATCTAGTTTATGGAAAATAATCCTGAGATCTTAAGGTCACACAGAAGCTTACTTTGTTATAATCCTGTATCCCATGTATGTGTATCAAAATCAGTTTGTTTGTTTTTTAACACGTCTTCAAGGATTACTTAACATGCATAATAGTGATGCTTTGGTGGCATGTTTTTGCACTGTGGATGGATCCATGCCATCTGATTTCCCATGTTTTTAGCGTTTATGCTAAAATAGCTTTTCATACTTCATTTAAGATTATAGAATTCATATCATCTCAATGGGAACCGTAGATAAATTGCCTCAGAGACAAGCAGCGTCTCCCTGTAGGCACAGTGATGAAATAACAGCAATGTTTGAATGGCTCATTTTACCTACAAAAAAAAAAGAGTCCCAGATGACTAAGTGGATAAGTCAAAAGTAATACACTTGTGACATCAAACATTTCACCTTTTCACCAATCGCTCTAGGTATATCTATTTACTTTTCAATCTGTAGTAAGTTTCTCTTTCCAATGAAGTCGAAACTTTCAATCTACTGGAAGTTCTGCATTTTCTTCCAGTACAAAATATTTTTATTCCAAAGAAGAAGTAAAGTACCCTTAGCCTAAGGCAATATAAAAAACTAATTAAAAGCATAACAAATAACACATGTTTAAAAAAAAAAAATAGAATAATCTCTTAGCGTAATCATTTACTTTAACAGGGTTACTTAAGGCCCTGACACACCAACGAGATCGTCAGGCCCTCGGTCCTAGTTGGACCGTCGGTGAGCGATCGTCACTTTAGTTTTTGGGTTGTGTCCGGCTCAGTTGCTACCCGTCGGCCCCCGTCTGCCTTCTTTTGACCGATTCCACATGTTGTGTTGGTGAGAGGAATCTCTCTGATCTGTTGTTCGGAGGTTTCATTTATCTCCAGCTGTCGACACATTGTGAATATGGACTTCAAAATAAAAGCCTCACAAAAGTTGTTTTGAAATGCCAAATGATGGCATTTTAAACATGCGATTAAAAATGTGGTTTAACTATTGAAATTCAGCAATTAATCAGGCTACAGTTTTGATTTAAACTAAGAATATAGATTTTCGAATTACCTCAACATTTAATGCTCTTTTATTTGAATAGGCATTTTTAGCTTTTACTTACTTTTTGTCTTCATTTGAACATTTGCTTTTGTTTGAATTTTTAATTAATCCCTAACAATACCACATGGAATATACCCCTTTTCTGCTCCTATAATACTGCAGTGCCATAACAAGCCTTCAGTGGGTTATTAGGCTAAGCCTCGCTGAATGTTCGTCTCTCTCAGTTTGGGGATTCTTCATTGCACCCTCCTGGCATATCCTCAGCAGTTTCATTATTAAACAAACACATTTTTGCTACAATATGTGGGGTTATTAAATGAAACCATTGTGGCCATAATGGCAGGGGATTAGGACTAATCCACACAGGAACTTTGCTGATAAGTGCACACATAAAAGCAGCCCCCGGTCACAGCACTTTGTTCATCCTCTCTGTACAATTTTTGCACGAATAGTTCATCACCCTAAAGCTATAAGCACAAGTTATTTCAGGCTTATCGGTGTTGTAGGGGATAGGGTGAAACTGTTATGTAATGCAAATCAATGCATAGTTTATAGTATAACATCTTTATATACTTTGTTTATGTAGGTTTGTGTGTGTTTGTGTAATCATGATAGGCCTCATTTTTCAGAATAGAGGCCGTTTGAACATGCGCACACATTTTTCCTCCACTGTCTTTTGTCTGTCAGACTCCTGGTGTGAGCAGACCTGACCTGCCTGAGAAGATAGAGGGAGGTGACCCAATATTTCCTGTGATTCCCTGCCAAAATCTGATGCAGTTTCCTGGGTAAAATTTCCGAGGGGAGCCCAACAGTTTCTGTACTTTCTTCGTGTACCAAAGACGCCTTCTCCAAACCTCATTAACGGTACACGCACACCGCGGTTGCAGAGATTCTGCTGTTGTTGCAGGAAAACCTCACAAACTCTTTGCCTGCAGGAATTTATTCCAATTACATTTCATGCTAAAGAAAACGGAAGGGTCAGAGTTCAACTGTGTGGCAAAATAATTGTTCAATTAAATGAATCAACCTCAATGAAGCCAAATCTGTAAGTGTAAATTATGCAGAAGGTTCAACAAGTGGCTATATTAGATATGCAGACCTCTACCCTGATTCAGAACAGCACGTGTTTGCACATCATTACACAGCTTCTAATGGTTACCTCTAGGAATAAGATCTCTGAAAAAACAGAAATATTCTGTATGGTTGGAATAGTCATTTTTTATTCATCTCAAAGTTAGCCTTTTTAAAGTAATTGGAACACATTAGTGAATGGAACAGTCAAGCACCAGAATTTTTCAATTAACTTTCATTCATCTTTCTGACATGTAAGCCCCTGAACCCCCACAAACAAACAAAAAGCAGTAGCCCTCTTATTTTGTATGAACAGTTTGTACACACAATGAACTATCTCAAAAGTATTCAATTATAGTTTTATTCCAAAAGAGAAATTGTCAGTATCAAGCTTCTGTGAGCTCTTGTGGTATTGGTTTTGAATTTGGCAGAGTTGCTCTTGGGTATTTTATTTCAAAAAGATGTAATCCAGGGTGCATACCAATCACAGACAGAAAAGTCATGTGGCAGCTATTTAAACCCTGTGTAAGCCGTGTTTCTCGTGATGGCAGTTGGTGTTGATTGTTGGCTTTGGGTGTCTATATTGGGCTGCTGCAGTTTAGTTCTGGATATTGATGATCAACTATCTTTTTTAAAACAGAAATGGGGCGGGGCAATTTTTGCCTATTGGATAGGACAGCTGAAGAGAGACAAGAAAATGTTTGGAGGAGACGGTGGAGGATGACATGCAGCACAGGGCCGAGATCGGATTTGAACCCCTATAGGCCCCGTTGATCAATTTTCACTGGCAATAGTTGATTGTCAGCAGGAAGAACTTTGTTTATGGTGAGAAATCCCACAATTCCAAGCAAATCAATTCAAATGTTTATGTCTAATATTGTTTATATTGGGTTCGCTTTAAGGTGTAAGGTTCAGTCTGTTTTTCCTGTACACTGTGGTCCTTGTTACTGCTACAACCAGCCTGAATAAAAGTCTGTGTCACTGCATTCTGTTCACTCTCAGCCACCTGCACACCTGTAGTCTGCCAGTTAAATTGCACATAATTACTGAAATGGGTTCATCGTGTTACAGATTGTGCCTGTTGTGCTAAAAGCAATGCATTTTGGCTTTTACTGTCGCAGTGACTGAACGTTTATTCCTGACCTTTGAAACAGCAGCTGACTGGTAAAATCTCAAGTTCCACTTTTCTTGAGCATTAGACCATAACATAATACCTTCCTCAGGAGATTGTTCCGTTCTCATGCAAGTGGTAAACGTGTTTTAGCCAAAATAGATTAAAAAGTCCTTTTAAGTCCTATTGTTTGCAAAAATAATGAAAAGATTAATAGCATTTACATGTCTCAGCTGCAGATGCATATACTTACATTAAAAACTCCAGAAAAGCTACAAAACAAACTTAGGAATGGGTCTCTCTTTGTTGGTTCATGCTTCTTTTACATTTAATTCAAATGTTTGTCGATACCAACACTATTTTTTTTTCTAATCCAGATTCTTGTTTAGGTCTAGCATCATTAGCATGTAGCTTTTTGAACCCCTTTCACCCATTTGTCTTTGTGAAAGGGCAACAAAGACCAGAGGGACAGCACACAGGGGATGAATGAAAAAGCCAGTGTTGTTAGTCTCCGTTGTCTTCATCTGTGTATTCAGAATGATGTGTTGACATCAGAACACACATGTGCGTACATTATGTGGAGATGTGATAATAGTAACTGTATCATCCAGCATGTTTAGTTGGGAGCAGATGATGGAGATAAAACAGACAGGCCTCAAAGGCAAAGTGAAACAACACATGTTTTGTTTCCTGCTTGTTATGTTCATGCTGTAATGTAAGACCTGCAAAACAAAAGGAAGAAATGTACAAAAGTGAAATACGTTGAGCTTCTGTTCTGCTCCTTTAAATGTCATTAGTGAGGCTGAACGTGTCACAACTTGTTTCAGATTGAGCATTTATTCACATTTATTGTCTTGAACAAACGCAAATCAAAGCTTGACAGAAAATGATTGAGTCAGGAACAACTCAATAAAAAAAAAGACTGTTACATTGATTGATCAGTACCATGAACATTTTCTGTGGAGTCAAGGACAACAGATTACATACAGAGTGTTGATGCATAGACTGTATAACATGCTGTTGCCACAGTGATGCAATACCAATTGGTTTGTGGATCCACGGTCTCCAAGACTCAACATCACGATCTTGTAGCCTTTCCAAGCATACATGTAAGAAAAACTAGGGTTAAGCTGCATGTGTAAACCCAAACAGTCAAATTTGAATCCTGAGAAGTCGGGGTGAGCCAATGTGTGAACGGAACAGGTAATATTCTGGTAAATTGGCCATGAACATGTTGGCAGGGATTGATGTGTGGTCTTTTTAATATATTTTTTTTAAATACTACGGATACATCCAACTACACAAAAACTGTCATCATAGCGTTGGACTGCTTTGTCCACCATATTGGATACGCTGCAAATATAACACTGTGACGTCCACAGCACCTCAGGGCATTTCTTTCCTCCAGAGACCGCCTTCCCCTCCCATTCGACAGCAAAAGTCTACCGCTGTTAGGGACACGTGTCGAAGGTGAGTGTGAGTGCAAAGGAGCTTTGGTGTGTTGTTGGCAGAAAGCAAGAGGGATGATACATCTCTTGGTTTCCCAGGTTGCAAGAGTTGTAACTAGTCACAAACAGGTAGCCCTGAACCGGAAGGCAATGACCACCTAATTAAACTCGTTGTGTTGATGACAGGACTCAAGGAAATAAAGCCTTTGAGGTTTATCCCAAAATGTCGTACCGCTCTGTTAAAATCGGTTGTGAAATATGTTCCATATGTAATACAGTAACACAGTAAGAATCTTTTTCTGATGACACCTGTGTTGAAAACATTCAAAATGCTTGGGTTATAATATCTAACTAAACCTTCATATAACAGAAACACAGTCTTTGTTAGTCATTCTTCGTCTGTGTAGAGAGAGATAGAGAGAGAGACTGCATTGTGTAAGTACTCAGGAGAGAGACTTGATGCTGCCCATTGAAGAACGCAAACACTGACTGCAGCGCTGACTAATGAGAAACAAATGAATTCATTGAGATAAATTGTTCATTAGCGTTTGACTTGGTAGTTTGTAGGGGATTTGAAAAGTTCAGTGCAATTTGTGTTTACTGAATTAATGGTTTCATCAGTGTAATTCTACCAGGAGGCATCATTATTCCTCTGCTGTGAGGTAACTCAGACAGATACAGTCTATCACTTGAACTCTGCTGTAAAATCCTCGTCTGTTACCGCACCGAGAGATTAAGAAGGCCAAAAGGGAGAGACTTCTTGAAGAACATCAGGGTTTTTTTTTTTTCCCCTAGACTTTTAAAATAGTTTTTCTTCTAAGTTTCCAAATTACAGTTGTTTATCGAAGAGGAGGAGCGATTGCACATCAAGTCCCACGTCTCTCAGAGGAAGCAGGTCACATTGTCTTTACAAACAGCAGGATGGATGACACAGGGAACTAGAACAGTGCAATTGTAACATCACACGATCCGCCCCTCCCTATGGCACCTACCCAGCATCCAAGTGTGTGTCAAACTGAGAAAGCGACAGTTTTGACAACGTGGCTTTTATCTCACACCCAAATCTCTCCACAATCAACTACCAGGAAAGGAAAAAAAGAAGAAGAAGAAGAAGAAGAAGAAAAAAGAAGACTTGAGAGGCTGTGTTGAAAATGTGAGGCTAACCTCTTAGATAAGTCTGTCTCTGTAGGTGCCCTGCTAGTTAAACATAGCCCAGCAGCCTCTCACATCCCCATTTAGACGCAAGTTTGTCACTTGGGATGGGGTCGCGGCGGTGACAGTGATGAGAAGGCCCAGACGCCAGACATGCTGTCAGCGCTCGTTAGGGTCAGCTCATTAAAGAATGAAATAAATAAAGTGTTAATGGAAAGTGTGAGAGAGGAGACAGTGCAGCGTCTCTTCCTTGCTCTGGGGAAGAAGAAATCCAGAGAAGAGGGGAGATGGATTGTAGCGATTGAGCGGTGAACCTGCACAACACAGCTGCGTTTTCAGCAGCTAATGATTCTTTACAGAAAGCGGATCAGAGCTAAAGCACTTGTCATGTGTCACAGATCCATGCAGCTGCTCCCCCCCCCCCCCCCCCCCCCCCAGCAGACGTACAGCAGCCAGATCAGACGATGCTGCAGTAGAAGAGAGCGATGTAGAGATTGCTGTATGGGGACACTGATGCTGATTGATCATAGTCAGAAACATGGCCGATTTGAGATGTGAGGACAGACACGCACACACAGGAACGCTCGGGAGACAGACAGCTCTTGAGAAAAGTTTGACATACAGGCTTCAGCTGTCACTCACTCTGGGTTTTTTTTCTTTTCTCCCCCTCAGAGGGTGCACACATACAGGGAGCATGAACGCCCAACTGCGCCACAACTTTATATTCCTCCCAACACTTGAGGGAGAAAAGTTTTCTCATGGTGCCACTTTTCTTTTAAACAGAGGGCATGAAAAGTCCCGATTGCTGCCAAAAAATTCAGAAAACAATCAAATGAGTGTTTGCTTGTTTCACTCCAACGGCCTTAGAAACATCTGCTGGTTTTTTAGTGCCTGTGTGGTCGCTGGCAAGATATCAAACCGGGAGCGAAGGTAAAATAACACAAAATCTAAAAGCTCTGTTCTGGAAACAAACACTAAAGGCGGTGCAGAATAATGTCAACATTACACTTAAACATAGCTCTTAATAGGTTGAAAACTGTAAAGGAAGGAGTAGCACTAAAAGGGTTGTCTCATGTCTAACAGGACAGTAAACATGAAGTGACAGCACTCTCATGGGTATAAAAGGTTAGTTTATGGGAGCAAAAGAATTACAGTGTGTTTGTCTCTAGCAAAACCAATAGTTTTATGTGCTTGACGTATGCTGAACATAGTGGACGGACTTTTCAGTGATTTATTTCTCACTTGATGGCAGCACTTCCCCTGAAAAATAATCAATATTTCAGCTCAGCAAATGTCCCAAACAGAGTTATTAATGTCTGGCCGCACTGGGCATTGTGAAAATACAACTTTTCCATTTGTCATTTGGCTTTCTTAATACTATTAGTCCACAATTTTCCAGTTGAAGAGTTAGCTGAGTGGAGGTAAAAGCATATTCAATTCAGTTCACTTGTTCATTCCCGGCTCACATCCATCCGTCAGCGATCCAAAAGTCACGACGGAGAGACCGAGCACTCAATACAGAACTTCATCTGCATCACTCTGGCATCTGTGCTGCTGTGCTTTTGCAAACAAGCAGCAAGTGTTTACTCCTTAAAAGGGTGAAGGGATTGAAAGCTGTGTGCATGCTCCTGCTGCTCTCAGTAAACACGCATAAAAATCGGAAATTGTGTTGTTTTTCCCAAATTCACTCGCTGGTCCAATAAAGCAATCACAGTAAAAGCAGGCGGCTGGAGCGCTCATGGTTTTCTGATGGACATTTTGGACATAATGAATGCCAAATTCTGCATATGTCAGCTGCACTGAAAGCATGGATATCTGGGCAACAGTCAGACTAACATCTGTTTCAATATTTCCCTCGACCAAAGGGTGCACTCTGTTTGTACAACTCCTCTGTTTTGGCTACAGTGCTCAGAACTAAACCTGCAGTGTGCTGTTGCATTAGAATCTTAATGAGGCATTTTGTTTTTGTCCAGCACAAAACAAAGCATGAATACTGTTATAATGTAAAACCACCAGTTTTCAAAAGCAATTCAATTTCAGATATTAACCCTGATTGTATGATATGAGAATCTCAGCTTTGGCTTGGATACCTTTTTCAGAAAAAAAGATATCCACAGATTTCCCAAGAATGCTGACATTTAAGGTTGTAATTGAGGTAGGGTTACGGACATACGCTACTGGGTGCATGTTGGGAACTGTAGGATCCATACATTTAGGAGCTTAACCCCTTTTAGGTACCAAATAAATTGATATCTTCTACATCGGTTTCCTTTCTCTTTTTGTCTGCCTTTTTCAGCTGGTTGATGTAAAACTACTATTCCAGGAGTAAAGATTTTATCTGTTCACCATTTAAGCTTCATGTCAGAGAATAGTAGCATCTGGTATGCAATTTCTCACAGTGAGACTATCCAAAAGCCAAAGATATATAATCACTGCACAAACTACAGAATTAAGATAGATGGATAGATGGATGGATGGATGGATAGATAGATTTTTATGAAAGGCATTGAGACAGTCCTCTCTCAGTGGTGTTCTAACTCTATCCTGCCTCCATTAATTCCTCCGAGCAGCCTCTCATTTTCTTTCCAGAAGGATCTCTGTCTGTCGATACTCCTCCCTCCAGAAGCCCTATGACTAGCGATAGGCAGTGGGAACAGTGATCAATTTCAGATATGGCTGGAAGCGCAGGGTTTACTAACAAAAGAGATTTCATGCGCTGTTAAAGCTATTGAGTGGCCAGTGGATTAGCGCACTCTTCACATTAACCCTGAAAGTGGACGACAAAAGGCCCACTTAACAAACGCCCCCCCAACCTGCGTGCTGTGGGGCCCACTTAGGCGCTGATAGCATCGGTCGGTAATTGAGACACTTCAGAGGCGACGTACAGTGGAATTTAGGACACGCAGATGCTTAATGCAGGGTAATCCAAACACATGCTCACTAGAGGCTGACATTTTTCCGGGAGTCCGGTGTGATTACCGTGGGACAGTAATGGATTTCAACACTTATCACGGGATCGGGACGGGACAGGGGAAAAAAAAAGACAATGGGACCGGATGCTAGCAGGAACAATGATAAACATAGACCATTTTATATGCACACACAAGTGAATGAAGGCCATTATTTGTATCAGGTCTGTTCAACTGACAGAGCTCTGGGGCAAGTCGACCATAGTGAAAAAGTTCAGTCCAGAGTGACGGTAGTGCGTGTATGCTGTTTGTAAAAGATGCAACTTCATTGTCAAATGATTGTGTTTTGATACATCTTTTTTGCCCGTCAGTGAAGGCGTTTTTGAATCAAGGCAATAGATCCTTATGGCACATTAACACAGGTAAACCGTCTTTTGTTCTGGCCTGGGACTGTGGTGGGACAGGATCATTTTTGTGGAAGTGGGATGGGACGGGAGTGACAAACCACTCCACTGTCAGCCTCTAATGCTCACAGGAGCTCTCTGACTGCAGGTGTGTATCAGAGGCTGAGGTTACTGTGGGGCGTTCATGTATGAAAGCGGAATTGTTTTCGATTCCTACTGAAAATATACCGCATTGCTGATTGGATTACAATGCTGTGTGAATACACATGCCACACAGTCCTTTAAATCAATAAATGAAACGTTCATTGACCAGTTGGTTTTTGATCCATTTCACTGGATTTTACTGACTGAAGTAAGAGCTGATAATCTGCAAACTTGCAGCAATACATCCATCAGAACATGCCCGCCCCCTGTAGATTTTAGGACAAAGACTGTTTGCATTATTAATTTGACTGCACTGTGACAAGTCATTGCTTTCCAGGTAATAAAGCACACATAATGTGTAATGTAATCAGTGAAATGTGATGAATCGTCTGCATCTTGTTTTGACTGTCAGGAACTTTAAAAAAAAAAAAAAAACATGCAAAGACAAGAAATTGAAAAATTAGATTTTTTTTTTAACAGTGTTTTCAGGGCACGTCATCATCATCCATCACCTCTATATTACAACAAGGACTGACTGTGTAATTTGTTTGCTTTGTTTGCTTACAGCAGTAAGCAAACGAATCTCGTGTACCTCCAGAAAAACAAAAAGAAAGAGCATGGAGGAAAAAAAAAAAAAAAGAAAACGCAACATTTTCAGAAACTCGACATCCCTTTGATCTCATTTCCTCGGCCGTGTTTTGTCTTTCCTTTACAATTCACTGTACACCCACATAATTCAGTGTGATTGCAGCAATGAATAAATGCAGCCTTATTTCTTCCTCTGGATTGTTATGTTGATGGTATTCACTCACACAATCGTTTCTCAAAATGTGTTACATTAACACTGTTGCGATTGAGAAGCTTAATCCGCCGACACTTTCACGCAGGTACTTTAAACCCTCCGACTCGCTCAGTCTTTGCAATCTTGAGTCATCGAATTAATTCAGATATTAATTTCCATCAAACCTTCAGTTCAAATGGTTCCCTCTGCATTCCTCTATTTATTTGTTTTAGCATCCTTTGAACAGTAACAAATCTCTGGTTAATATATGTGCTGTTAGCACTAATAACCCATCTACATATTCATTTCTTCTTGATTTTTATGCTTCACTGAGCTAATGTTGATTCATGAGGATATCATTCTGCAGGGAACATTATACCTGACTTGTAAATCCATCTAAACACAGTCAGTCTGAGGGTTCCACACATCTTCTGCACACATACACACACAAGTAATTACTGTCCTAATTAAGCCTACAGACATATACTTTGGAGTATAAATATTTAAGCGAAACAATGACTAAGTGCTAATTTTAAGCTTAAATATGATAGTGTTTTAATCCACCTGAAAGAAAAGCATCCGTCCGTTTCTTCATATATAGTCTCCCACTATGAAAGGACACATAATACAAACATAAACTGTAACTTACACCTAAAGGCCCCCCGTGGAGTTTTCATTCCATTCAGTCTCTTTCACCAAAGCGCCCTGTGTGTATCCTGGAAGACCAGCTCGTAAAAAAAACATTTCCCCGAAGCACTATGACTCCTCGTAAAAGCTCCACAGGGAACCTTTTGGTGAACTCATTGTCGTTGATATTTGGGTTGGGATTTGCAAATCCTCTTCAGCCAATGAGTGTTTGAACTCCACTGATATGAGAGGCTTTATTTCCCAGTCCAGGCCTGTACTGCAGACACTTGCATTTCTTTTAAATATTGAGGTTATTGTTGTTTTTGGCTGGCCCTCAGCAGGTGAAACATGAAACACTAAACGATTTGTTTCACTGTTTGGCCATGAGAAACTTGTCTAGTGTTCAGAACCATGTATAAGTACTTGTCCCTCTTGGCTATTTTCCGTATAGATTGTAGAGTGTTACGACTTTCAATTCGAGGTGAAGCAATAAAGCTGATATTTGTTGGACCTAAAGTAGTCACATTATTCTGGATGTTGGGTTACACAGCAGACATCACTCCGTACATTTTGACATTTTGTAAACTGTATAATATTTCTGAATCAATTTATGTATTTTAAGAATCATTGTCCTGCATCTAGACATACAAATATGGATTTGATTGCAAAAATATATATCAAAAAACAGCATCAAACCACAAAGTGAAAACAACAAACGTTTACGCTAAGCTGCTAAAGCCATCTATAGAGTGTATACATAGTGATGGAAAAGAGGTCAAGTGACGTTATTGCAACTAAGTCTTCTCTTGGAGAAGCTCTTTGTGGAATGATTAGTAATTAAAAAAATAAAAAAATTGAACACATGATGACTGGTCCCCCCCTCAAACTCTCCAAGCTGACGGTTGGAACTTAACCTCACAGTTGTTTTTCATTCTAAATCCTGCACGTAGGAGTGAAAAGCTGTTTTGCTGACACACTTAGCTGCACATAATGAGACCTGTTCCATGAAGGATTTAGATGCCTTTTTAACAGCTGGTAACAATGAATGTGTCCCAAATTCAAAACTCAGGTAATTTAGGTAGAAATTGTTTTTTTTGTTGTTGTTGTTTTCAACCAAAAGTTGCTCAACTCAAATGACCTGAAGCATCTTATTCTTCTCTCACTGTCGCTCGCTCGCTCGCTCGCTTACGGCGTTCCATTGTCTGAGGAGCTACAATAATTAACTTGGAAAATGAGTGCATCTCGCGTGAAAAAAAAAAAAAAGGCACACCAGTTTTTCCCGAGATTCTCATCCTAAGCCAGAGATTACAGACGCTTTTGATCTGTTCTTTAACACAGATTTGTGTGAGTGTGTATGTCCCGCTGTCGACAATGGGATGAAAAAAATGAAGCGATTAAAGGGACCAGAAATCTCATTACCCTGCCAGTGCTGCAGTCAAATATATTGTTCATTGTCCACATTTCAACACAGGATGCATATACACACCCATTCATGCATAAAACACACATACAGAGCTAAATTTAAGATTGAATAAATCATTTGTCTTTGTTGTGAAAGAACAGAAACCTATTGAACAGGTGCGGTGTTGTGTGAGTGATTATCGGTTGCTGACTGGAATAATATCACAGGCTATTCTGTCTTTATTTACCCATATTGATCTGCTTGTTACAATAGTCCAGATGAATGTTTGCGAGGGAAAATTGAAAGCAATCGAGTCTGACGCAACATGTAGTGTGGTATTTGTCGCAGGTTAAACAGATGCTCGGCTCCTTCTACCCATAAACCACCTGTGCAGCAACTGTAAAACATCCCTCCTAACCAACCCACTAAATAATGAGGACATGAATGGGGATTCTATTACCCGCTAATGTACGTTCAAGGACTTCTGCGATGCTGTGTTTAAGCTCCCCTCATGTCTGTGCTGGGATGCAGTTTATTTCTGGAGCAATGCTACAGACAGAAGCAGGTTGTCACGACTTCTATTATAATTATCAATCAATTTGTAAGCTGTACCTCTGAAACTTTCTTTGTTTTTTTCAAGGGTGGAGGTTCAAGATTGTCTTTATTATTCCTGTGGGAGGGTAATTTGTTTTTTAGTCTGCAGTAAAAACATACCAGCATTCATTCAGCCAATAATCAGCATACAACATATGAAAGACAGAAGTAAAAGTCAAATGGACAATAAATTCAATAGATAAAAACAGATGAATAAGCATCACAATTAGTCAATTAAATAAGTCAAAATATGCCTTGAATTTCTGTTACAAAAAAATCCTGAAAAAGTGAATAATGAAGGTTTTTTCCTATCTGCAACCAAGGAGTTTATTCCATCCAAAATTAGTATAAACATCAATGAAGAAAGTATTTCCAGAAGATTTGCAATGCACCATCAGACAGCCGAATCTCTGTGGCCTTAAACTCTTACAACAAGATAGATAGATACTTTATTGATCCCGAGGGAAATTCAAATGTTCAAAAAGAGCACCATTTCATTATTTAAAATCTTTTGTCAAAACATATATTCTATGTGTTCTTGAAGAAGATGCACTTTCACATCACATTGTCAAATAACGTCTTGATAATGACCAAGTACATTAAAAATATGATGGTTAAAAAGCTGAGATTCTCGGGATGTGATCGCTGATTTTCAACTTTGTCTGTTAGCACAGCTGGCTAACCTGTAAACTCTGTTAATCGTGCAGCAAATCAAGTCAACAACATGTAAAGAGACGAAGTTCTCCACCAGGAAGAACTACAAACGATCTCGGCTTGGAATTCTAGTTTTTGACTTTTCCTGCATAGCGAACTAGCAACAGCAACGAGCAAGGGCAGAGGATGTTGTGGATGAGCGAATATATTGTATTGCTTTGAATACTGAGCAATTTTCATGACAAAAAGAGGGCTGAAGGAATGCGTTGAAGCAAGGCAGAGACTGCTACTGCATCCTGGTTCATGTAGGCACTGCCAGCAAAGCGCTGATAGCAGGAGAACAATACTTGGAGAATGCATTTAGAAATATATTGCCTCATTGACCACGTTTACCATGTAGGCCTACACTAGCATGATAAAAAAAAGGTGAACATTCCCTTTGAAATAGTAAAAAGCTTAACTTGAAAAAAATAAACAAGGAACAATATACAAGTGACTAAAGGACCTTATATCAATACAGTCAGTAAGAAATGAGATACATCTTAAAATCACAGAAGTATAACATTCATTCTTCCTTTGAATTAAGTAGCTCAGTAACTGCACATAATGCACAAAGTTACTTTCCAGCACTGCTCATGTTTGGGAACTTTCTTCACTGATCTTTGCTCCGGGATGAAGGAGTGTGTGGCTCCTCACATCCCGCCTCCTATTCTGCATCTAATATGTCTCTTTGCTATCGAATATGTATCTCCCTCCATAAATCCTCCTGATACACTATCATGTGCTTCCTATCTCCTCTCTCTCTCTCTCTCTCTCACACACACACACACACACACTCTGTATCTCGCCATCTCTCTCTCCTCCTTTTCCTCCCCCTCCTCCCCCTCCCCTGCCTCTCTTGTGTGTGTGTGTGTGTGTGTTTGTGCAGTGCTGCTCAATGTGCCATGGCAAAGTAAATGCTGACACCAACACCTGTTCCCTGAAGGTCACACACCCACACATACACATACGCACAAACACACACATTACACAGAAACACATGCAAAATCTTCTACTTGATCTTCTATTAAGTATCCCTCTATAAGACATGCTATGCTGTGATAAAAAAAAAAAAAAAAGCACAAAGCTCAATCTCTCCTACACAGTAACCACTTATTGTGTTAGATTTTCAATGCCTTGATTGTTGGCTGTCATGCATTATTCATATATGCAACCTTGAGTCCTCATGAAAAGTTGTCCTCTGCTTGAGTGTTTATTTGCGTGTATCATTAACACATCGCTCCGCTGGGAGAGAAAACAGCCCCACAGGTCTGTTAGCATTAGCGACCCCGCTGCCCACACGGACGTCACACCGCTGTAATTAGCAGAGAGAGGAGCAGCCTCAGGCAGCACTCACTGCTAAAGTCACTGGAGGAGTCAGAACAATATGTCTGTTTGCTTTTTTTTTTTTGTTGTTGTTGTATCTCATTATTCCTTGTCCACAAACAAATATGACCTTCGTGACAATTTGTGATCATCAGCATTACTGTGTACCCCACACCCACTGAGTAGCAGCGACAGGACGATTGATGGAAAGAACAATGGAGGAGATGTAGACGAGTGTGATAAATACATGGAAATATGTGCATAAAAAGTGTTGATTTTAGGAGCACTTGTAGATAGAAAAATTGTCCTCTTGTGTCAGGAGTTTCCAATCTTTCCAAACACACATTATCTATAATACAGCTACATGAAGAGAACGTATGCAGAGATGTGAGAAACCTTTCCTCTTAAAGTGAAAGTGAACCTACAGTATAGTATAAGTGAAGGATGGGATGATTTGTTGTGCATAGAGTTTGGCTCAGGTATGGGGGGGGGGGCTGAGAGCGGAGGATGAGGAAGGGGAGGTATAGAGGAGGGAGGGTAAACCTGCTGATTCTCATGAATTTAAAGAGGCTACTTTACAGGGTTAATATACATAAACGCCTCCTTAGCAAGCGCACAGTCATAGGACTGTCATGCAGATTTTTCCAACATTGTTGAATTCATTGCGGTCGGACATCCAGCCTGTTTTCCATTATCCCCCGATCCACTTCTTAATACAGAATCACAGCAAGATAAATGATAACCCTTTAGAGAGGTGACTTTGTGCATCGTATGTGTTGTGCAGTGCAAAAAAACATACCTATACATTTAGTTTCAAATGTAAGACACTTGGGTTGACTTTAGATATCAACTTTTCTTATTACATTTTCACCCAAGTATAAAAAAGGTGGAACACTTTTGACTATTTCACTTGAGACATTTGTGTATTTTTCGTGTTCTTTATGTTCCTTTCTCTTCTACTATGGTCCTCTTACTGTTAGATTGTTACTGCAGTCTCATGACTTTAGCTCATCCCACATACTTCCCTGCTCTCTTCAGCAGACTTCCTCCCATGCTTTGTTCTTGTTTTGCCTTTATTGGATAGGACAGCTGAAGATAGACAGGAAACATTTGGAGAAGAGAGCAGGATGGAGAACATGTGGCAAAGAGCTGAGGTCGGATCAAACCCATGGTCGCTGAGACGAGGACTGTGGCCTCTATACATGGGGCGCGCTTCATAACTGCTAGGCTATATGGCGCTTCCTCCAGTAAAGAAATAATGACATGATAATCCTGACCATAAAGAAAGATAAGTAAAAATATGAAATGTTTGTAATGAAACTATATATATATTTTTTTTTTAAAGGGGAAAAGAAGAAAAGCAGGGAGACTAGTTTGTGACAGTT
Organism: Labrus mixtus; assembly: GCF_963584025.1. Taxonomy (NCBI): domain Eukaryota; kingdom Metazoa; phylum Chordata; class Actinopteri; order Labriformes; family Labridae; genus Labrus; species Labrus mixtus. The sequence goes on along the minus strand of NC_083626.1, from coordinate 20,387,960 downwards.
GTCCTTCAAACTGTAACCAGTAAGTCCTACATCCAAATCACAGTGCTGTGACATGCACTCTTCTCTCCACTGAGACTTTTATTTCTTCTATTTTCCCTGATTCCCATTCACATTGACCTCCAGTCAGGGCTCAGCTTTTAGCAGTGTCACAGGATCTTGTGAGGGGAGCGGCCTTGTGTGTCTGAGACCTTGGAGAGCACGGAGGAGTGTCAGGTTAGAGAAGGTCTGTCTGCTTTCCAAGGACTGTCCCCTGGAGGTGCAGGCTGTGGCTGCTACAAGGCTGAAGGTCCCTGTAGGCTAAGTGCTCTGTTCTGCTCTGTTCTGTCCTGTTCCCCTGTTTTTCTGAGGGAAGAGGAGGGGAAGGAATGGTTGACTTTTGACAGCATCAGTCCCCTTACATCGGTCTGAAGTCACAGAGAAAGATCACAGTTATAGACAAATGACCACAGACCTTTTCTGGTACCTTGAAACGGACTAGGACACGATAAAAAGACACGTATTGCTTTCTAACACATGTACTGTAATCTTGGAAATGACATCAGACTAATTACTAAAATGTGCAGAGAAAAGATGTCCGCAAACATCCAACAGGTTGGGTTTGTTGCAGTGCATTCGAGCCTGTGGCCATTAAAACAACATATTTTTTCATTTTCTGTTATTTATATTGAATTTTACGCTCATTTTTTATTAAAAGTATCCTTTTTTATTAAAAGTTGGTTGTTTCCATTGCTTTTTCACTTGCAGTGGCCTATGCCAGTGTGTATTGAGGCATCCAATGCAAAATGAATTAAAGGACAGTGATTTGTGTTGTTGCTGTACAATAGTCTGAGACTAGAAATAAAAAAGAAACATTATTTCATTTCTTTCTATAAACTTATTGAACTCTCAAGTTCCTTTTGTGCTGTGCTATTTCAGAAAAAGTTTGAGCAGTTTCAAGCTCCTTTGGCACTGATTTCAGTGTTTTTTTGTGTACTGTAAAAAAGTGACATAACTGTTGTTTTGCAAATCATTCCTTTGCAATGATAACAACTTGTTACCCACTAACATCTTTTTTTTTGTACCTCTCATCAGTCATACAAAGATCTAAAAACAGTTCAGAAGCCCTTCTTTTTCACACTGATTTCGTATTTATATATCTGAGAGTGATTATGCTAAATACTGCCTTGAGGTAAGGTGGGATTCGCATTCATCTCGTCCCTGTTGTATTTTGGAGTGTTTGCAAGGTCTATGTTAAACAGCGGAGCCATGAGTTTTACTGACAAAAGGAGAACAAAGGAAATCAGACATGTAAAGCAGAGAAGTCAAAATTATGTGGCGTATTGTTGTTGCAGATGGAGGATAATGTGTGTTAAGCGATTAAACTTGTTTTTGAAATAATTGCATTCACAATTATGGCAAAAAACAGAACAGGAAAATGATTGTCAAGTGCTTTGTGTTTGGCTCGATCTCACCTGCTCTCCACCAGCACAGAGTCACATTCACAGGGACGGCTGAAATCCTGCTGCAGGTTTTTAATCAGACAGTCTTTCTCTGAATGACTATGCTGCGTGCAGAAGAAAAAGGAGACAAGTAATACACACGAGCAAGACATTGACACACGCTGCCGTGCAAATCTTTCTCTGGGTGCAGCTTTTTTGTTAACATGTTTTTACTCCCGCCTGTACTGACAAAAAATACTCCCACAGTGGAAATACAAAATGTCAACTTAAACGTCTATGAAAGTTAGAAGCATCAGAGTAGAACAGCTTCGTTTCTCACGACATGAAAACATCATTACAAATGTTTCTCCCGACTGCTGGATGACAAGGTAATGAGATGCAAACAAGTCAAACCAAACTGCACTCGACTATAACCCTCACAGACCTGCACATGTGACTGTGGCAGACACACACACAAGGGTGGCTGCTGGGTAACTGAGGCACCATTTGGAGCAGCTTCACTCAAATTCAGATTTAAAGCGATGTAATTCACCAGCTGAGCTTCTCTTGGTACCTCGGCAGCTTTTAAACTGCTATAGTCTGAGTGAAGATGGGTGGATGATATCAAATGACACAACATATCATGCCCATCAATCAATTCCTTTATGTAACTTATCTAATAGTTTAATGTTAATGCATTTCTCGATACCACAATCAATGCCTTTATGTAACTTATCTAATAGTTTAATGTTAATGCATTTCTCGATACCACAATCAATGCCTTTATGTAACTTATCTAATAGTTTAATGTTAATGCATTTCTTGATACCACAAAATAAATGGGCATTACATTTTTAGAATCTACAGATCACAAAATATGTTTGTGCATTGAAGCAATACTAATGACTACAGCAACACTACATGTGTATTGTTGATGGTTAGTTATAAAGTAAGCCTGTTGTCTTTAATATCACACATTTTCACAATAGTACAAGGTTTTACAATAATTTGTGAATATAAAGGTGGTAGCTGTACAATTAGGAATTGCATGTATCCCTTCTAAGGGTATTAACTTACTCTACACTCCTGAATAGAAACCATGCTGTTTTTTGATGTCTCACCGTTACTTGGGCTATGCTAACCTTTTGTTCTTGGCACATGCAACTTTAGCTGTACCCAATTCACATTGTCCTAACTTTACAGCTGAGTTTATTGAAGACACAGAGTTCCTGTTTCCAAATGAGTTAGCTTGAAGTGTCAACAAGTCAGCAGAGGGCGTCATTTTCAACAAACTCATGGAGCTAATTTTAGCTGCTATAGCTTGCTAGCTGCAGATGGAAACAGTCATTCGCGTTAATTGAGTGGCCTGCTTTTTGTACCTTTACAATCTAAGCCAGGACATTGTTTAACATTTTAAGATAGTTTGAGTAGTATTTGGTTTCAAAATAAATAGCTTCATAAATAGTGCAGCACTTTTAAGGTCATTTTACATGTTATGCCAAAAAATGTCAATTTTTCAAAGAAAAGAACAAAGTCACATTAGTTGGGTGACCCTCTATAACAGGATAATGATTATTAAGAATGTGAAATTACCAGAATTTCGTTGGGTTGCGGCACGAACACAACTGGTGAATCGGGTTAGATTTGTAATGTAATCCAGAAAAAGCTAAGTGGCATGAAAAGAAATGTTAAATGCAACAAAACAAATTCAGTGGTAGCCTAACACAAAATTGCTAAAGACATTAGCTTGTTAGCCATTCAGTCTTTGTTAGGACAAAGCTGGAGAACGGAAAGCTTGAAATGCTAATCGCTAAGAGGGCAGAGTTCAGCGAATAGTCCATGGGGATCTTCTCATTTGCTAAAAGAAAGCTAATACTCTTGAAATATGGGGAGTGTTTGCAAAAAGATGATCCATAGGGCAATATCTCTCCATCAGCTTTAGTACCTTTTTATTGTTATTTTTGGGCCTTTTTGCCTTTTATAGAAACAGTAGGACAGCTTAGGGGACACAGGAAATGTTAGGAGGAGAGAGTAGGAGATGGCATGCAGCTAAGGGCCAAGTTAGGATCTGAACCCACAGCCGCTGCCACAGTCTATAGTACATAGGGCACGCAACATTACTGCTAGGCTATTGGCGCTACTGTTACTGTGCTGTGTTGAAGGGGAGCTGTGCAGCTGTAGGATTCACGTGCCTTAGTGCACCATGTTTTCTAGAAACAAGAGCTAGTTTTGTAGAATATGGATGAGACACACTCGCTCATAATTGTAACAGAATCTTGTTTACAAAAATGTGAATTAATCCTGTCATGATTTCAATTACACAGCGTGCTCAAGTTTTTCGTACTTGGCCTGTTCCCACAAATAAGGTTTCTTCATGAGCAAGTCAATACTGAGCGGTTAAAATGTGTGAAATTGAATAGTTTCATCTCATTTGTGAGAGCAGAGCGTTTAGAGATCAAAGTGTATTTTTGAAAAATGAAAACTGTACTGATGGGGTAGTTTTTTCTTTACCCTGTACTTACATTACCTTAAGGTAATGGGGATGATAAGAAAACATTGGCTCTTTGAAATCTTTCTTATTATTGGATTTTCATTTCTTTTGACTGAATTCATTTCCTGCTGTGTTGCAGCACACGCAGATTTTAAGACATCCTGCTCTGTCCTTTCATTCCCCTTACCTCATTTCCACTTTTCTACTTTTGCACTTGTTATCTTGTTGGAAAGCTCTTATACCTAAAAATATGTATCTCCTGGTATGATTGATTGCTTAGTGCTGCTACTCCTTACGCTAATCTGTTCCATTACCTATATAAATGCTCCTTTAGAGGTTATCAGCTGTTGGTGGTAGTGTTGATACAACATTAATACTTATATTACAATTTGTAGGACTAAATATGATATTTAAGAGGAAAGCCATGTGAAATTTATATGAAGAACAAGACTGTGATAAATCTGACTTTAAAAAAAAACCCAACCATATTTACACTTCAGTCTACTTCCATCTGCTCTGTCATAAGTGACCTACATTGGTATGACATGCTCCAAGGCTCCTGACACTCACACTTTGCGCGCACACACACACACACACACACACACACACACACACACACACACACACACACACACATTCCCCACATTCCCCACATCTTCCCCTGACCCAACCTGTCAGATCTGAGCCATCCCAGGGCATTTAGCAGTGTTTGCCCCATCTGAACCCTGGTCCACCACACAACTCCTCGGGGGGCATTTCTCATGGCTCAGGCTGATCTGCGGCTCTCCAGCTGGGGCCGACACCCTCAGGGGACGAGAGGGGAAGTGGAGGACGGTGAGAGGGGAAGCAAATCTGCTGCCGGAAAACAACAGAGTGTGAAAAGCTCCAGACTTTGTTCAGGGGACCTGTGGACCTCGGTGATATGTACACACATGCACGCATGCCTCAAGACTCACATACACTTGCAGGCATTCATTACCATGAAAGTGAAAATGCAGAAATGTGCAGGGCACTTAAACTGATACACAAACACTTCTTTTCTATATAATCAAGGACATGTAGTCTCAAATGAATGTCTACCTTTTTATCTAAAGCTATGGCAGTAATTAAATGGATTCAAATGTTCTAAATCAACAAAGTGCTCAAGTTAGTGAGGCCATTTAACAGTGTCTGTGTGTGGGTGTATTGTGCCCATGCTGATGCTTGTTTTCAGCCTCCTGCAGGTAGCTAATGACTGCATTGTATCCATCTTTTAAGGTTTTTGAAAGAGATGTGCAGGTGTGTTCTTGCTCCCACTGACTGCATTGTTAACATGGAGATAGCTGAGAAAAATGTACAGTATGTCGTTTTTTTAGAAACCACAAAATAAAGATACAGTGGCATCCACTATGCTGGCTATGCTCAAAACATAAAATTAAAGCAAGACTTACTTGGCTCTTTGGAGTTTAATCTTTCCTATTGATCATAAAATGAAGCTTTGTGCTTTCTGCCTGAGGGATCTTTTCTTAAAAAGGATAATCTCTGGTAATCATAATCAGCCCTGAATTTTCTTTTTATCATCACAAGGAAGGCTATTCAGTCCCTGTCCTGAGGCTTGTGTTGTTATCATATTGTGTGTGGGAGTATGTGTATATTTTCCTCTTAAGAAGTTGCAAACACAGGCAGTAGGATCTTGGAGAGAGAATCAGGGCCATGGACAGAGTCAGATGAAGAGCAAGCTGGGTGCTACGGGGAAGTACTTCCATGGGCAATACAATCCTGGAGGTGACACACGGGTGACTAATCGACTAATCACCGCCACAGTATCAGGAACCAGGGAGTACCTGTGGGAAGCTGAGAGTTAAGAGTTAAGCTGGAGGTCATCAAAATCTTCCAAATATCCCCTTTCTCCTATTCACAGCTAGAAAACTAATTTAAAAAAAATCATCCTGCAGTAAATACAAATTTAGGGAAGTTGATTACAATGTAGGTAATGGCCAGGTGTGGTAACCATACAGGTCAAGGTTTGAGGTATTGACAAAACAACATTCACTTCTGTCATAAGTGAGGCAGCATTTAGCTGAAAGGTTTTTTATTTTTCAAAGCTGCAGAAAATATGTTTTTCTCCCACTTGGGGATGAACACAACAGTTTCTGATATATTATCACACAATAAATGTTACGTGGCTAACATGTTTACTATTATATGACGTCTGGGAGCAACACTTTCAAGTGCAGCCAGCTGTTTGCAACTAAAGACTTCTGGCCATGACTTTTCTTTCCACGCGTTTCCATTGCTAACAATCTGACCAACAACTATAAATGAATGAATAGAAAAGTTTGTGTTGAGACAGAACGTCTTAGAGTGGATTGTTAGCTTCACTTGGATGCAGCTATTTGGTAAGAGACATTTAATAGATTACAGGGTTTGCATGGTTTTTGGCTTTGCCACTTTTGAAGTCCAGGCTGACTGTTTCCCTGCTGTGACAGCCCTTTGGCCTGTAGGGTGGTGCCTTATTTTCTCTTGTGTTTCTGGTACATGTACTTGATTGGCAAGTTTTTTTTTTCAGTATGACAGGAAGCATCTGAGCCCAATGCTCCAAGTCTCTATGAAAGCTGCCACCTTGGACTTTTCAGTGGGACTCTCTTAATTTGCCTTGTTTGGTTTTTCTTATCTCTCTTTCAGAACATTTTCTGCATTCTACAGTTTCCTCACACCCACCCACTTACACTTCTGACTCTACTGATGCTCACATCTTATCTATATTGGAATTTCATTTATGCTTCTGTAAATAGACCAGCTAATTTAAAAGTAATTTTAATTTCTCTCTGTATTTTCTGCATACAGCCAATGCCCACAGAATGTTAGTAGATTATACTGCTATTACAACCCAAAACCAGAACACCAAAATCTATATTCTGCATTTTTATACAGAATATATAAATAAAGGTTAAGTGTTTTGAAATGAAATAACATTAGAAATAGTTTTCATAATTTTTCTTGGAGTGTGTCCGATATATTTATTTTCATTTTTGCTCCATTTTTGTCTCCACCAACACCTCAGATAATTCTGACCCAGAAATATGCTTGATAAACTTCACCTGCTATTTGCCAACATTTTCTGCCTGCCCTCAGGTGATAGGCAGGTGGATCATAGAAGAGGTCTGTTTTTTTTGTAGTTGTTTTTGCCAAGGACACACCTGCTTTCTGCTGCTAAGAATAGGATTTGTGATTTAAACAGGAAACTCAAATGCTCTTCAGAGCTGTAAGTGCAGAGTTGGATGATAACTCTCTGGGTTCCTCACTATAAGTGCCAACTCTCATGTTTTACTCAATGGTCAGTGTCAAATATATGCTGCTGAAAAAATGTGTACTATATATCTGATCTTGTTTATGTTTTTCCCATCTCTCAGACATTACTTTGCAATCAAATTTTCTCTGAGAGTCCGAGGTTATTTTCTTGACCTCATCACGAAAAAAAAAAAAAACTGGAGCGTGCTTCCCTCGTAATGGCTCGAGTGGTTGCACCTTCAATTTCTCTTCAGTGCTTTTACCCAGATGCAGCAGAGGACAGCGTGGCGCTTACACATGCAGCTGCTAAAAGCTGCCCCCCATTGACTCTCACCTTTGGGTAACACAGATAAACACCCAGCTTTCATCTCAGTAGACATTAACTAAGTGTTTGTGTGTGTCTGCGGATACCTAGAACACTGACCATGCAAGATGATCTCCTTTTTGAGGGTAGAAGACTTTCCCTGGCTACATTCTCTTATTTAAACAAGGACAAACATTAGCATTTCAAAAGCTAATGGCGACACGCTTTCACCACCTGTGACCATAATGATTAATCACTGAAGATTTGCACTGAAAATAACTTCCAGTAGTGTGCTTCTCATTATCATTCAAAGCCTCAAGCAATTTGAGTCAAATCAGTGTTTTTTCAAAGATAATATTTTTTTTGCTTTCCACCTGAGAAGTTTGTGGCCGTGGGTTTTTGAATCAGATCAAAAAATAAGTTTAGCAATGATAATTTCCTCACGCTCTGAACTAAATGCCAGACCGCTGAGATCTGCCTTGGTCTCCACTCACCAGTGACTATTTGCTCTGTTTATTATCACAGATAAGTTGATAAGTGAATGAATGGAGAATCACTGTTTATTTTTAACAAGATGTGTGTGTGTGTGTGTGTGTGTGTGTGTGTGTGTGTGTGTGTGTGTGTGTGTGTGTGTGTGTGTGTGTGTGTGTGTGTGTGTGTGTGTGTGTGTGTGTGTGTGTGTGTGTGTGTGTGTGTTTGGGGACTCGGCATGAAGACTGTAGCTGTGTATTTCTGTGAGGATTATTTTTGGTTAGGTTTTTGTCCACTGTACACACAATCATTATGTTCGCCGCTCAACCAGCCAAATGATTATTTGTTTATTCCTCTTTTGTTGACTGCACAAGATCCCCCTCCTCCAGAGTCACACTGGCCCCATGTTAATTATTTTGTCAACCCTCATATCTCTTTTAATTGTCGTGGGTTTGTTTATCCTGTGGATCAAATTGAGCTCGCAGAGATTGTGGTTTGGCTGCCAACACAGATCAGGCAGGAAGATGGATGAATGCATATCAAATAGTCTGACAATGGGAGCCGTTGTGAGACAAGCTGACAGTAATGCTGTCTTAAATAGATGTATGCTCTGTGTAATCAGGTTCATGTACCTAATATAGTCCTACTCAAAAGAACTTTGAAGCTTCTGACATGCAGGAATGAAAACACAGCTGCTCATTAAGAAAGGCCACTGTTTGTCCTACATTACATGTTGTAGCCTAAAGTGCTGTTTGCTTGGGAACTGTTATATCTGCAAGGGTGAGTAAAATATCTGGTTCTCCGCTGTCTGACGGCCTGGAGGAATCACGTTTTTAAACAAAGCACTGTGTCTAAAATAAGGATTGCTGAGGGGTGTATTTTGGGTGTCTGGTCTCATTTTATTGCATCGAATGATCTGAGTGTTTCCAAGAATTTGAGCTATGGGCTTGCTTAGGTTCCCCCTTTTCCCCCGTTATCCCCTTTATTTTCTATTGTTTCATTTGCAGATTGAAAACTTAGAAATAACGACCGTGAACAACATGAGGAATATATGTGACATAACATTGTTCAATATTGCGATCGCGATAAATAAACAGGTGTGTGTGAAGTGTGCTTATTAGCTGTATGAATCGTGTCTTTCTGCTTTATTTAGTACTTTAGTACTTTTGTTTTTATTTAACAACTTGCAAACTATGCAACCAGTTAAACAGAAAACTGATTTAAAGATAACAAGACTCTTTCCAAAGAAAACAATTTCCCCTTCCCTCAACAATATCCTGCATTACTCAACTAAGACTTTTAACATTAATCTTGAATAATGAAGTCAATAAAAAGGTGACATGGCATTTTTGGATGACTGAAAACTCTCCAATCATAGTCATCAAGGCGCCTCTACTCCATCCAGCAATGTAGCAAGGTTCAGAGTTTTAATACATGGGGGTGGGGGCTGTGGGGGTAAAACAGAGGTCCATTGCATCGAAAGACCTTAAAGGGAAGTTCTTGGAATTAAAATACTCCATTTCAGGCTCATTCCACTGAAGTAAGCCAGAGTAAAACCTCTGCATCGTTTACTTTTTACGGTAAAAAAGAAACTCACCCGCAACAGATGAGCGGTCACTCCTTTGGGGGTTGAAATCACAGAATTATTTTGCAGACACATGTGGAGTGGCCAATTACACTTTGCATTTGATCTGGGTGTAAAGAAGTTGCTGTGTTCTATGTTTTTTTTTTTTTAGAAATTTGAAATATATTTTGTGCAATATTTATAAAGCATGAAGTTGCACCCTGCTGACTGATGCTCAGTCACTGAAAGAATTATATAAATATATCTTGTAAAAAAAGAAAGAAATGCTTTGCATGCATATTTCATCACAGTAGGCTTGCAACTGAAGGCGGTAAAGAAAAAAAAATCCTTTTCTCACTGTGACATCGAATCGTTGATGCAGGTACTTTCATTGACACATTTGATTAGTAACGCTCAAGGTAAATGAAGTTACACTTAGAAGATTTGGTGCCGTTTCATTTTTTACTGTTGGGACCATTGACTCAGCAGCTCTGGTTGTGCTATCTTTTCAGGCTATGATTGGAATATTTCTTTAAGCTTCCAGAGAAGGTCAGAAAAGTAATTAACCTTGTACTGTGTGCATCAACAGAGGGACTCTTTCTCTCTTTCTTTCTCTCTCTCCTCTACTACTACTACAACTACTACACACACACACACACACACACACACACACACACACACAGAAAATAGCACAAGTTGATCCTCAGCACTGTAAGGTTGTACTTGAATGGACAGATTAATTCAAAAGCAATTAAACACTTGATCTCCTGTGTTTTTTTTTTACTCTGATTTAACTTAATGAAATGAAGCTGACATTAACACGCTGTAAAATCTTCACATGAATTCACCGCTTTAAAGACTGACACACAGGTACACCGGCAGTGACATTTAAATAATAGCTCCGTAATCACAGGAAGCAGGAGTGGGCATTCCTCACCACTGCACTCACTACCTGTTGGCCGCCCTGTCCGTCTCTCTCGACCGTCATCCCACCTTGGACTCAGTCTTTGTCTTTCACTCTGCAGCGCTGGACAGTTTCAATCTATGAAATCCGCACAGGTGTTGGGAGAGTTTTAATGGCCGTGCTTTTTCTCCCCCCAGTCAGCTGAGTTGGCTGCCTGGAGACTTTTTTCCATGAGGGCTGAGTGATTTCTCGCTGTGCACTTAAATGCTGAAACCCCCCTCCTCCGACTCGCCCCCTCTTGCTCTGGCACTTGTGTTTTCACAAATAGGCTTGTTACATCACATAATGCTCCCCTACCCTTACGCAGCAGGCAATTTATTCTCGGCTCAAACTGCTAATGTGAACAAATGTTCCAAAGATTTTTTCCCCCTCCATTTCCCCGCCTCGCTTTAATTGTATGTGTGGGCCTTTAAAGTGAAACAGTTGCAACACACATTTCTTCGGGTTTCTTTGTGAGGGAAAGGCTCCAGTGTTGGTGAGGTTGACGTGATTGATCGGTCAAAGGAATGTTGAGCTCACAGCGGTTTCAAAATGTGTTGTCCAAATTGTACTCATAAAAGAAAGCCTGAAAGAGTGCGTGCCACTCTCTGAGCCCAGTGTGACATTTTCCCTTCCACAAGCAGCAAGGTTGTTTATGATGCATGTATCGTACTGCCATCACATAACGCTTTTGATCACAGAAGATGGATATTCACTTTCACGCATCATTTAACCAGAAGATGACAACTGTGCCTAGCAACGTCAGATGCAACAAACACCAAAACCAACCTCCTCCAGATGCAGGGACGCTCGCTCACCCGGTGAAATGCACGAATAAAAACAGTGTACTCAAAACCTTCCAAACATTTACACTATCCTCATTCATTTAACTCATTTGTATAACTCGTGTGTTTAATGGATATGTAATGGGTTGTCAGAGCATGCCTGTACAATGTAAGTACACTCACTTAATGGTCTCCGTCTGTAAAGAGGTTATTATCGTTGTGTTTTCTGGAAGTATGTTTGACAGGAGGATTGAATAAAGTCCCTACAGTATATCCTGAATAAAGAGTCACACATTTAATCACTCAACTCTGTATTTTATTAACTTGTTGCTGAACACCTGATAATAAGAAAATGTGTTTTTAATGAACTGAAAGCTGCCTTTTTCCCCCTTTCCTTTATTTGTGCTATTGTAAGGGCAACTGTTCTGTTTGCGTTGCTAAAGTGCTTGGATACATCTTTCCGCTTTCTCACTATTCACGAAGCTGATGGCTGTAATGAGTAGAAAATGTGACAATGTTACAACAAAGCGTAGGAATGGGAAGATAGCAGGCTCTGAAATACGGATGTGATTACTTTGAACGATCTACAAATGTAGAATCTGAGGAAGAGTTCAGCGTGTGAATGTTTTGAGATGTTTTTTCGAGTTGGTAAAGAAATCCATCAGTAGGCACGTCTGCAGAATTATTTGTATTGATAATAAAAAAAAGAGTGATAGGAAGTAATTAAACACGGTCATGTTCCTTTAATTCTTCAAATTAGTTGCGTTTATTGTTTACGGATGGTCACGGACAAGTACGATGGAAACCTCTTTGCCTTGGTAAGCCGTTTTCCCCCCTTATACTGATGAATCCTGTTTGGTACCTGAATTAGAAAAGGTAATCACCTTAGGTAACCCACTTGTTCGAGCAAAGCTTTGTTCTTTGGCCTCAATTAATTATTAGTCTCCAGCATGTAGCCTGAAAAATGCTGACACTAGCTTTCTTAATGAACTGCGTCTTCAGCTGTCAGAGGATAATATTCTTATTTGACCTCTCCACAACTACATCCCCACTTAAATCCTCATTCAACTCTGAGCTGAAGAAAATGCTTTTCCTTGTACTTCTAACAGAATCAGGATCCAGGATGTTACAGAACATACTGAATCATTTGAGATGCACAACTTTACCTAGCCCAAAAAAAAAAAAAAAAAACTGTGGGAAAGGCAACTGCAGCAATCAGCTTTTACCTCAACTCGCCTCATCTATAGATCTCTTTAAGTGTGAGGGGCTTCATCAGGAAGATTAAAACAAAGTGCCATCAAAGGTAGTGGACCAGCTGTGAATGAGAGGAGATCTTTCATCAGACACTAACAACAGATACGCAGCCCAATTATACGACATCAGTCAAGATGAGAATCGTGACTTCAATCGCCACCTTTGAAACATGATCAGAAATGCAGAGCATGTTAGGACCAACAAACACCAAAGAGTTAGTCGGCTCACAGAGACTCTGGCCGAGGAGCATGAGATACAAAAAAAAGTTGTTGAAAATTTGATGAAGTTTTCAGGTGTTTGCTCTGATTAAAACACTTTCATGATCCAAAAAGAAAACTATCTGCTTATGCAGTACATCACGCACACATATTTTACTTCAATTTGCCGTTCAGGAAATTATTTCCTGATGATTTTAGTACTTTATTTATAAACAGCAACTGCTGTGGGATGAGGCAAATCGCAGATTGTCTTGCCGTAGGAATCTTTTAATGTGAAATAAACAGTGAAGACTTTGCTCTTTTCTGCAGCTCTTGAACTGGCCACTCTTAAAATATATACGCTGACATCCAGTTAAATTAGCTGCTAAAACACTCATTCTTGCAATCCAGTAGTAGTCAAAAAAAAAAAAGCCCTCAAACATAAACAGGACATGAAAGGGCTTTCTAAAAGCTTTCAGCATTATTTCTCTCGCACAGTAACCAACAGCAGCGCCCTAGTTTCACTCGCATTTTTGAATAATGAATACCGTGTGACACAGTACTTGGGCAACCATCCAAAAAAACAAATCTCCCCGCCAAAGCAAATGAAGAATTACTAATGACGGGAAAAATAATGATTGCTGATGTAACACATTCATTTTCATTTTTAGAAAGAGACATCCGTCAATTGCGGGTCTTTCCATTATGTCTTATGAGCAAACAAATAGAACTTGTTTAACAACATTGTGGGCTCAGCCTGGGGAAAAAAGATCCTTTAAAGCTCTCTCACACACACAAGCACACACACACACACACACACACACACACACACACACACACACACACACACACACACACACACACACACACACACACATAATACACCTTGATCCCTTGGAAAGACATGGATCAATTTTTTACTTTGTTGAAAAAGTAATCTAGACAAGTTCTGTGCTTTGCTGAGCCACAGGCAGTTGAATATCATCTCAATCGTGCTCTATAAATAGTTTAAATTTAGACTGAGTCTTGTACACAATATAATAGACATGTGTGTGAGAATAAGAAACAAGGCAGAAGTGAGATTTAAGAGGAGACAGTCAGAAACATGGCGAATGAGACAGAGAGGCATTGCAGAACTACCTGGAGTGAGATGGTGCACAGATGGTGGGGAGGGTAGGCAAAGGGTGGGGGGGAAGCCATCTTGTGTTTCCCCAGACACATAACTCAAAAGCACTATTATTACACTGACACAATGACTGCTTTACAGACATTTCCATATCTAACCTGCATTCTTATTCGGCTTTATGAAGACACAACACATGACCAAGAACCAAGCAGTGAAATAAACCCCATCCACTGTGAGAGGGATTCTTTATATTGACAGTTTTATTAACTCTAAAGCGTTGACCGGCAGAAGCTGGAAAATAATAAAACACCTCATTAATTTTTCAGTGCCATCTCTGGATGTTCAAACGAGTAGATTTAAAAGATAGGTACAAGGTTCCATCATCTTCCTCATTTGTTAATTCCAAGGTAACGCCTGGATGCTGACATCTTTAATTTGAAAATTGCGTCTTTTTTTTTGTCCTACAGTGGTCCTCTGTGATAAATCAGCCATGTCTGTTGCCATGCCAAGGTCCTCTGCAGAGCCTGGATGGGTGTTGCTGAGACAGTACGGCTGCTTTCCTGTTCAAAATGCTCGTCTGCTGAGACCGAGCGCAGGGTCAGGACTCCTCAGGCCGCCTGCAGGAGCAGTGGAGCTCCAACTGCCTGGCCCAGACACAACGTGAAATTCAGCAGGTCAAACAGACAGGGCATCTGGCTCTGCTTTCTATGTAGCACTGGCAATAACCACCATGCATCAGTTTAAGTACTTGTCATGGTCTTTAGATAACACTGTTTTCAAACAAACGGCAACAGTTACAATGAAAGAACCAGTTCATATTATTCTGTTTACAATGAAGCTGCTCATCACTTGAACATGCATGAGTTGGTTTAAATTTAATGATCTGTATGTGTTGTAGGTGCATTTAAAAGGACGCTTGCCCAAATGTAATTCATGGCATCACTTAAAATGACAACAACAACCTTTGACAAAAGCAGTAAAGAACATGGCAACAAGCAATGTAATTAAATCATGTGACCTGCAGAAAGGAGTGACGGCCAACTTGAGAGAGCAGAGGACAAGCAGAAATAGAGAGAGAGAGTAAGTGAATGAGTGAGAGAGTATGAGTATGTAAGGTGTCTTCAGTGGCTGTAATTTGTAGTGCAGTGTACAGGGAGTCGTTTTAAATCATGCACAGCGGCTTCTCTCAGGGTCACTTAGGCATCCTGGATTAATTGAGCTGAGATGGGCGGACAAGGGGGGGGGGGGGGGGAACAAGAAGAGGAGGCATAAGACAAAACAGGCTTTTGGCTTTGGTGCATCTTTCTACCCTGTGAGCAGAGAGGTAAACAGCCCATGTCCTGACCCCCTCGACCCTGCTGCATGACAAAACACAGCGCCACACTGTGCTGTGCTGCAATGAGGTATGAGAGAAAACACATCGGGCACATGGCCTTTTCCTTATCCACAGCTGGAGCCAGTAATCTGACAGCCATGTCTGTAAATCACATCTTCATGCCTATTCTTCACACTGCAAGTAGACAAACAACCTGATTTTATCCTTAATTTCATCACAGGGAAGCAGAACAAAAAAAAAACAGCCTAACAGACTTTAAGCACTATATTTAGAGTAGCCTTAATGTTAAATGGTTTAACCATGCAGATGGAAAATAGATCATCATTGATATAATCCTCTTAAGGCTCTCAATATCTCTTGTGAAGCACTGATCTGAACAGGAAAATTCTCAGTCTAAATCTCTGTCTTTTGGGAGGAATCGGGAAGTGAGGGTTTTTAAATTGCAGTCAAGGGTCAGGCAGGCTAAAGAATATCATCTCTTCATTTTAAATGATTTTTTATACTAGGTATTTATAACAGCAGATATGGGCAAAGCAATAGAAAATGGCAATACAACAGATAACGAGAACACATCAAAAGCGATATTGCATTTAAGGGAAAACAATCATGTTACTTCAATTCCAGTCTTTTTCATGTTTTGTTCTCATAGGCCAAAACTGGCTGCAGAGAGACAATGAATATCAGGGGGGAAACAGTAGGCACAGAAGAGAGATGGGCTGCGAAAAAGAACCGTTCCAGGGATGCAGAGGGGTGTCTTTTCTACAAAGAGCACTCTGTCTGAACAGAGGGTTGTTTAGAGGCAGAGGGAGTGCACATGTTGCCAGCGCCGGCTCAACACAAAGGTGTTAGCAGGTGAGGCGCTGTGCACAGTGACTGCACCAGATAAACACACAGGAATGGGAGAGGTTGAAAGTATCTGTTACAAAGACGGCCGAGCCTGAGAACAAAGAGCGGGTGACGGCAGTTCTGTTGGACCTCGATACAAGCGTTTGCACATAACGTATGTTCACTACACACACGTCCAGACAAGTGGTCAGAGTACCCACATTGGTGTATTTTCTGGTCTATAATCTTGCGCTACCAAGTACCAACAAAGAAAGTGAAGGCAAATCAATTCTTCCCTGTAGTGTCAGCGTCTTCCAAGTATCTGCAGCCTTGGGGATAAAGGATTCGACTCGTGACATACAACAGTCTGCTCTCACTTTCTTTCTCATTCAGATTGGATGTAGCACTTCCAATGCTTGCTCAGCTTCTAAAACCGAGGACTGCGCAGGCTCGTTTTGTAAACTTATTGTTCATATTTACATTTCAACCAACCAAGATAGTTAAATAAGTGTGTGTTTTTAAAGTCCCCATATTTGTAGGAAAGCCAGAAAGTGTTTATCTGTAAAAGTCCATCCATCCATCCATCCATCCATTTTTATTTTATTATCCAATGTCTGGTAGCAATGCAGCAAGTTACTGGTTGCCCTTGTCACGTAAGCTTGCAAAAAGGTAAACTGGGCCTTTCCCCAGTCGCTAGGTCTGTGACTGAAGCATGCCGACTTGGAAGTCTGGTGGCAGGGGATTGACCCATGGGGCTTGGCAAGGCCCAAAAATGACAGTGTAGCTAACACTCTGTGTACCCACCACCCGCAGGGTTGGCCGTGGGGGTTAAGTTCAGTACAAATCAGATGGTAAGCAAAGACAGACACCTTGGCAATCTGGTTCCTAAAGGACCAAACTGACTCTTTGATAAGTACCCATAACAACATAAAAAAACAGAAAGTGTGGGTTAGTAAAAATTCCCAAAGCAATGTCAAAATACAGTGCTTAATCACACATCCAGCATAAACAAGTAGCATTTTGAACAAGGCAATATACAAATAAAATTATATAAATGAGGAGCCCCATTTAGTATTTATTCAGTTTACATTATTATTCACTAACATGAATAAAAATACAGAATTAATCAATTTCAGGTTTTTGCTATAATTGGGCATTATCAGTGATACCGGTTGTGATTGTCTGTAAGGGAGGAAGACAAACACTGAGGACATGTAGGCATGGAGGAAAACAATAACAGCAAGTGAAAAAGCCATTACACACTATTCTCTTTCTGTCTGCAGCAAAACAAAATTAACATAAGTGCTTTGAACGTTCCTCTGCATATGTGTCAGTCATGAGCCGCTAAGCTAGCAGGGAAAACAAAGCTTACTATGGGGTAAAGTTAGCCCGTGTTAGTTTTATTGAAAGTAAACTCTACGGATGTTTTTGAGCTTGAAGGCTTAAGGTCAGACAGACCCCATGGCGACTGGAACAACTGTGTGTGTCCGCTGGCAAATGCTCCTGTTTAACTTTTCAGATGTTAACAGGTCACACAAGAAAAAGTTGAGCCTTTAGGTGCTGTTGTTGACAATTTCAGTTACTTCTTCTGTCTGCCTGCTGCTACTCTTCTCTTCCTTCTCTAACGGCCATAGTGCCTCTCTGAGTTCTAAGTTGTACTTTCTATTTGCCTTAACTTTGTTAGAAGGAAGTGCATTCTCATGATTAACTTGCCATAACTTTACTGTGTGCTGTTTGTGTGTTTAGGCGTTGGGGCAGGGGATCGACATGCTTTTTTTTTTTTTTACTCTTATCTTAGGGTATATTTAATATTGTTTGTATTAATATCAAATATGTTTTTCTCTCTAAATTAATTTAGTTTCTGCAACAAACAACTTTAATCTGCTTTAATCTGAGTGGAGATGTTCACAGACTACAGCAGGCTGTGAGATGACGCTGCTATTGTTAAATTAGCTGCAGACACGGTGAGAGTGACCGGTGTGAAGTCCAGACCCAGTTGGAGGTGTGTCGCTGAAGGAGAGCGGAGGCTTCAGTGTGGCGGAGGTGTCGCCAAACGACATTTTGTTTTGGTTTCCTCGAGGTGCTCGAGGGCTACATCTACTGGATAAAAATGTTGTAAACACAATCTTCCTTTAAAGTTCAATTAATGCAGCAATTAAGAAGCTGTCTAAGTAGATAAGTTGTTAGTGTTTTTTCATTTTTCTTTTAAGAATGTTATCTTGTCTGCATTATAAGATCTTGGTGTTTTTTTTAAACTGTCAAATGCATATTTACCATACCACATGTACTTTTTTTCTTCCAACCCTTTTTGCTATTGTGTCTTCTGTGTAGTTTTTGTGAGATGGTTGTGGAAAAATGACGGGACATCAAAGAGGAGGAAGAAAAAAAAAAGAAGTTTAAAAATATCAACCCTATTTAACATCTAGTGGCCGTGCCTTTTGTCTGTCCACCCTTCCTGTCTCTGCTAATTAACGGTGGTTGACATCAATCTCTGTCTGTAATAGTTAATGTCAGCTTCAATCAGCATCACAAAGTCTGATAGAGCATATCATCGTAACAATGAGGGAGAGTGATCTCTGGATACAGGATACACTCAGCACACTTCACTTCGCCGCAGGTCAAGAGGAAGCTTGAGTGATTGTCTGAAGTTACATTTGAGATGTCTCTTCTTGAATAGTCATACTTTAGGAAACTTCCAAAAACGTGAACCCAAAGGCATCTGTGTTCCTCACATTTTTAAAATCTGCTCTCCTGGTATGTAATCTGCCTTGGAGCTAACAAAAATAATTGTGGAAGACCGTTGACGTTTTTTTGTTGTTGTGGTTTCTCTCACTTCCCTCCTCTTATCCCCCCCCCCCCCCCCCCCCCCCCCCCCCC
The DNA here is from genome assembly GCF_963584025.1 of Labrus mixtus. Classification (NCBI taxonomy): domain Eukaryota; kingdom Metazoa; phylum Chordata; class Actinopteri; order Labriformes; family Labridae; genus Labrus; species Labrus mixtus. Next base: position 20,369,099 of record NC_083626.1, on the reverse strand, counting down.
CCCCCCCTCTGGTAAACAGACCCTGACTCAAGCTACACTGAGCCTCATGGCTGCCAACTAGCCTAGGGGGGGGGGACAAGGAACATATTGCTCTCCCTGCCGAACACTTCCAGGATTAAACATTAATTCAGAGGGCTCTGCAACTTTAATATCTGGCATGTGTGAGTGAGTTGTGAATTCAGCTCACGCATGTCATCTAGGTCGGAGAATAAAGCAATTGATTTTTCAGACATTTGCTTAATTAAATAGCACCGAAACATTTGTGTTACTCTTTTTTTTTTAAAAAACACTTTCTGATATATATGTTCTTTCTTCATTTGTTTGACTTCAATGAATCTATTAAAGATATTTGGACAAATCTATATTACAGACATCCAGGGTAAGATGTACTCAAGAGAAAAATATACTTTCCACATTTGGTAACATTATATTTAGGGTGAACAATAAGGAATGGAAATAAATTAACAAATTTGGTAACACTTTAAATGAAGGTTACAATATTCACTGTTTATTAGCCGCTTATTGGCATGCTAATCAATAGCCCTGTCTGCTTATTAGAAATTATTAAGTGCTTATTAGTACTGTATTCTACATGACCTTAACTAAGAGTTTGCCCTCGACAGCCTCTTAATTACTGCTTACTGATAGTGAGTTAGGAAGTTGTTGAGCATGAATTATGATCGTAATATGCTTTGCTTACTTTTTCTTTATAAAGGGCCTTACACAAAGGGGGTGCCAAAATTCAAACGGAATGATCCTCACAGTTACTTTAAATTGAAAATGTAATGTTTTTTATTGATGCTGTTTGGTCAAATATTTTAAGGGGACATGTGTTTCCTCTAATAACCAGTTTTATGCGTACCTCATCTACTTTGTCACTGAAGCACTGCAGCACTAAAGTGCAAAATATGTTAGAAAATATGTCTTACAATTTCAGCTAGCCTGTTAAAATTGTTTTTATTTCCTCTGCCAGGATCAGGATGCTCCTGATTTTTTTTTGGATCAAAGTAATTCTAATCCTGCTCAAAAGTTTTGAACAACACAAATTGGAGGTTTCATCCAGAGAAAAACCAGGATTGGATTACCTGACCTTACTGGAAAACATAATCCATTTTGTCTTTTAACAACACGATTTCTAGATTTGATCCTCTCTGATAGCTGTTATCGTATTGGAGTACTTTTGGACAGCTGGGCCCAGGCAACAGAGCCAAAAATATTTGTTTTTCATATTGAAAAATATTGATATTATAGAGAAAATATAATTTGCTGAGTTTTTACTGTTTGTATAAACTCTCAGCATCCCCTCCCCCACCATGATTTGACAACTGAATACCCTGTGAGGTCAAACTTAAAGGGAGCTACCCTATCACAGCATACCTTAGGTCTTGCTCTTTTCATTTTTTCCGCTTTCATTTAACAAATAACAAATGCTGCATGTTCTTATATCTCTGACATTTAGCTGTCTGCGGTCGTCCTTTACTCTTTTTTTACAACCCCAGTGAAGAGTTACATGATCACTGTCAAGGCAGAAGCAGGGTAGATGAGGACCAAAGGGGAGTCAACAGCAGTGGAAGTAGTCTAGCAGCAGGGCTGTCACAGGACACAGGAGATATTTCTGCTGTGATTTAGGCTGGAGAATTATTGCTTTATGCAGTAAAGGTCATTTTTTTCAGATCACTTAAGTTATCCTCACTTTATTGCTGTATAAATTAGTGCTATATAAATAAGCTAATGGAACAATCTTGTCAACCAGATATTGCTTGATAGGCTTTTAGACATTGTTACTTACAGTTGTACTTAGCCACCCTTTGGCCTGGCACAGGTCTGAGCTGTCACTGTCGAGGCTGTTTGGTGACTCGGTGCTGGGAGAGCAGTTGGGCTTTAACAAGTGGATGATATTGCATTTTGTGCACTTTTCTTTATCTTCATTTTATTGCTTTCCCTTTTCACTCGGTTGAAATGTTCCCAAACTTGTGGAGTTGCATTTAGTTTTGCAACCACAGCAGCTGCTATTGTTCCCTGCTAAAAAAAACAAAAAAAAACAAAGACTGAAACTCTGCAGCACAAGAAGAGCAAATAGTGTGCAGGGTAAATAACACTCATGATGTTTGTTACATTTGCAGTTCATTTAACATAAAGTACACACACACAGATTGAAGTATAAAACAAGAAAGCCTTGTGAAAAACAGAGAAAAAGTTGGGCATATGGGTTGTGGTGGTTGCTTGCCATCCCCTGTGGCGTGTCCAGACTTTTTTTTAACTGGGTTGGCCCACCTGGGGCACTGACTTATGCAGGGATGGCATGACGTTTGTGGGCACAGACATTCAAATTAATTTAAGTTTGTTTACCCTTTCTACCCCTACTAATGATATGTAAGTAACACAATCTGGCAACATCTTAATCTTCTTAGCTTGATTCTTTGGGGACTTGTATGCGTAAATTCACAATTAAAAAGTTGCATGGGAACTAGTGCACACTGTCTCACTTACAAAATACATTAATTGGCATGTAAGTCCATTGCAAGTAAGACAGTGTGCTGAAAATGTTTTTGCTTGGACATTTTAATGGAAAGGGTCGTTTATCCTGTTGAAAACAGCCAGAATTGTTGATTTGTACTGAAGTCTTGCCTCTGAATAGGCAAATAGCCAATCAAACATTTGGATTTTGGGATGGCACCCAGAGTGGCCAATCAGGTTTCAAGGGGGGGCCCATGCCACCTCTGGCCCCCCTGTGCCTGCGAGTTCACTCAATGAGATCTGCTGCAAATACAAACAACATTACCACACTTATATAACCCCCAAAATAAGGAATCTGACCAGATGTATACTACTGTAAGACTACGTTATAGTGCTGATCTGATGAGACCTTGTTTTTTTTAATGGAATAGGCACATATTTCTCTGACCCAGAGATATAGGAAGGTATGTGTAAATAAGTAGAATTAGCACGTTTACAAAGGTAAAGGTTTGAATGTTGTCAATCATGCGTTCTTCTTTAGATAGGTTTCTTTAATTTGTCTCTCAACCTATTCATGGTCGAGATACAAAACCAGCCTGGATGCTTAATTCTTGAACTCCATATGTTAAAACACTTGAACATATTTTCCCTGAAATGTTGGGCTCTTAAAGGACTGATACTTGTTATCATATGAGTAACTTGGTATTTTGGGATGTAACAGATATTAACCAATAGATGTCTGTTTTTAAAAGTATTAGAATGGTGTGACTGTGTGTGTAATGGGTTTCCCATGAATACTGCTGCAACAGTTGACTTTTTATTAGGTTGAGCCTTGATCCACTTTGATCACCCACTGGGTGACTGCATGTGATCTGTGGATCGATTGCAAATGTAACAACATTGTATAAAATAAGTGCCGCTAAACCGCTGTGCAGAGTCTCAGTGAAAAGAAAGTTCTGTTTTAGAAGTGCGTGTGTGTGCCATGGAGATCCACTGTACGAATAAAAAGACAGTTTAGTCTTTAAAAAGATACCTTTTGTAAGTTTTTCACAGACTTTCCCAGAGCACTGGGGTCATAAGGTGTTGATATTCCAATGTGTTTGGTTCATTCTCCTCTCACTCTCAATGTGTCCTTCTGGGTCATGTGTTTGGCATCAGTAACTTACAATAGAATACAATAGTAATGTTTTCCTGCAGCCCGCTGTAGTCTGTAGCTGTAAACCTAGCCAAATAAACTCCGTTAGACAGCGCTGTTTGGCCAGAAGACTTCCTAAATACACGGAGAAGAAACTGTTTATAGTGAAATGTCCCTTCAATAGGTGACAGTTTAAAGCCATGCAATTATACTGGTGCAAATTGCAGGCCTTGCAATTTCACTCTAGAAAAAATAAGGCATAGCAGCAATGATGGACATGGTTTACGTATATATTCATGATCTTGACATCCTGCCCACACATTTTTTTAATCTTTTATTTAACCTTTATTTAACCAGGAAAAAGTCTCATTGAGATTAAGAATCTGAGTGTCCTGGCCAAGACAGGCAGCAGCACAATTCACAGGGTTTCAGACATAAAACACTTAACAACAATACACATAAATAAAGGAATCACAAAATGAACCATTCAACAAAATCTGCCATAAATCATCAGCAACAAGGCGATCAAAATTGGCAATACAAGATAGTTAAAACATCTACAGTCAGATATACGTGCCTCCAGATCATTAAGAAGACCTTCAAAAACATCCAAGGAAACCAGTTTGCTCTTCCTGCCTATTGGTCAATCAGGAAAGGCCATACAGTTAATGAATACACGTTGATGTTTCTTCATTGTCAGTGTCAAACACCTGTTGCGATCTCTGTTTGTCACTATCTGAATGAAATGATCAAGAATACAAAAGGAGGAGAGAAAGAAGTTGGACCTTGGTTCTAAATGCTCTTTTGTTGTTATTTATCATTGTCCAAGAGGCAGAAATGATTTTAGCAAAATAATGATGGAACCACACGGTGAAGAGAAAAACAACCAGCATATAAAAAAAAATGAACTAGATTTGAGTTGGATCTTATATCTCAAACAATAACTATTAAGTTTTGTATCTGACCTTTTTGTGGTTTATTTCAAAAAGAAAGTAGAGTTTAATAGAAATGAATAGTATGTAAAGAATACACTATTCATGAGTGTGTATAATGTTATGTACTTATGTGATATAAAGTCACAGAATATTTGCAAACACAATGAAATAGCACAACTGAGCTCCACTAACCTTCTATAAACATCTCTAAATTAAGCCTATGTCAGGCTACAGCACAAGTATTTGCTGCATAGTGTTGCAAACAAGATTCTTCTATACAAACACAACCACTTACTTATTCTCCATCTCATTCTGTCTTTCTGAAAAGATGACACTGTCGCACATCCACCTCCAAGTAATGAAAATGTGCTCTGAGGGTCAACGCCTCTTTAGCCCAGTTTGTGTACTGCCAAACAGTCAATACAGCGTTGGAGTGTAGAGGGAGAGTCGCGGCATAATGAAAAAAAAAAACTTTTCATATCTGCGGTTTTTTAACTCAGTCATCCCTGCAGTGGAGTGGCTGACGCAGGACAACTGCAGATCTGTCAGGTCTCTCTTTGCCATAGCCTTGGAGCTTTATAATTCATCTTGCCTCCATAATCTTTATTGCATGCTTTGGCTTTCACCTGCAACAGTCTCTCCTCCCCCTCACCAACTTTTCCTTTGGCTGCCTAATCCTCTCACAAGTGTTCTTTTTTTTCTCTCTGCCTTAACTGCATAAATGTTTCCACAGAAGAATGACAACTTATAGGGAGGGTGACTTTTACTGTAACATTCCCCAAATGTTTTTTGTCCTTCTGAATTATGTGACTTGTTAGCAAATGCATTACTTGCAGTGTGTGTGTGTGTGTGTGTGTGTGTGTGTGTGTGTGTGTGTGTCTATAATGTCTATTCCTGTGGGGAATAAGGATGCTCAGTCTCTAGAGAGTCTTCACTTATTCACATACAAAGCTCCCTGTAGAAGGTCGTTTGAGTGTTTCTTATGCAGACAGTTAAGACATCTCATCAAGTTGAAAAATGCTGAATTACCTTTTTGAGTTTTGATATTGATCCCTAGTTCATTATAAAGTTGTTCTTCTTATTTCCCTATTCCCAACGGAACTGTCGAGAACAAGCATTGGATTCCACAATAAAAATTGAATAAATGTGAGTCTCACAGGAGATTATATATAGGCTATAAAAAAGTACAAATCAAATGTTTAGGTGGATTTAGGCAGAACTTAATCTCTACTTACAGATTCTGCATACAAATTTGGAAACTACATACGAATGTACGATCTATACCGTTACCAGACTTTGTTATGAGAGGTGTTCTGGTTTCCATTAGTTACACATTTGTAGTCTGAGTAGTACTGACACTAGAAACATTTCAACTCAAACAACAGATCTGCCTGACACTGCTGTTAAAGCCAATCAGCGCTTTGACTTCCTAGAATGATTGTTCAGACCTCCATTCAACAAACAATATTTTTAAAAGTTGTTTTCATCTTCTCTTGAGGGCTGAACTACCAAAGCTTGCATTTTTTTACTTTTACAAATCCTCATCATGATGTTGCTATTTTGCCAGTTTTAAGACCAAGAAACTGCAGTAAATCACAAGATTTACGATAGGTTTCTTTAAGAAATTGGATTCCTTTTTTGGGTTTTTACAGCTGAAGTATGTCAGAGTGAAGTGTCTTGGTAACGTACTAGTTAAAGGGTTAAACCCAGACTTTTCAGAAACAGATTAAAGGTTGCTTGTCTGGCGCTGTAATAAGCCAAGAAATTACAGCGTTTTATGTTGCAGACACGTCTGGTGGGCCAAATGTTGCTTTTGTGTGGAACCAAAAGGTCTCTTGTTGACAATTAGACAGTACACAATGCAGTGCATGGAAAAGGATGCGTTGGCTTGAAATGGTTAACACTAGGCGAGTAGGTGGCCATCGTTCCCAGAAGTGTACATCGCTGTCAGCGCCAAGATTGAGTAGAAGTTTGTGAGAAAAAAAAACCCAATATGATCTTTATCTCCTGAAAGACACATTTTGTGTCATTGGATTGCACTTACTGAGACTTAACATAAAAAAGTACAGTGGCCTCCCAAATGTGTTAAGAAAAGAAATAAAAGAGTCAGTTTTGCCTTTAGAAGGAGCCAACCACATTACTCTTAGGCAGAGTTCAGAATTCAGCCCCATCCAATCTTATTGCATTAACAGTCAACACACAAGGCCACGCTTAGCTCCACAGAGTTCAGATTATCATGCAGAAACACCCAGGAGCCTGCCTCCCACACTCTATTAAAACATCAACCCTGAGGTGTTGGGGTGCAGTGGCAAAAACAGGAAATGAGACGTACTCTCCCCACAGGCCGTGGTTCACCACATGGGTGCTGGATCACAAAACATGGAGGCAGGGGTCTTTGTACCTGGTTTCCCTGGAAACTATTTGTTTTAACAGTCCCACTTGGATGTACCACATTCTTCTTTGTAGGCAATATCAATTAATTGGTAGACCAGTGAGCAGCTCTCAGTGATTTGTAAGTGTTTCATGCCTCTATTTTGTGTTTTCTACTGCTGGACACATTAATCATTTCTTTTACAAAAAAATGTTGTTGTATGCTTCTATCTAGTTGCAAAGAACATGATGCCAAACCTGCAGACATAAAATTTTATATAAAAACACACACACACACACACACACACACACACACAAGTGTATTTCCAATGCACATAAATAATGTGACAAGTAGGTACATGACAGCACTCTGATGTCCTGAGGTAAAAAGTACTGTGATTTAATTTCAAACAGCATTGAAATATATTACAAAAATAATTATTTCATGCAGAATGTTTCCTGGCAGCACTTCAGAATGACTAAATGAGAACATTTGGTCTTTTTTCAGTCTTTTGACTGATCTTTTTTTTTTTCATTACACCTTTTGGTTTTTCCCCTTTTTTCCTTTTTAGAAGGATTGCATTGCATGGATCTGCATTCAGCTAATATGACAGTAGCCTCATGATTTGATTGTTTTTGCCTGTAAAAATAAAACAGTTTATTTTTGGAGATGACCTTATCCTAAACAATGTACAAATCTTGGTTAGGAATGCAACATCTTTTTTTGTGTGTATTGAATTATTTGTTGGTGCACTGTTGGAGGGTTTCACCATACATCTCCTTCGCCTGTCCCTTGGCTACATTGGGAGAATGTGGGTGCATAATACAAGCAAAATGTCACTATGATGAATCTAACCTTTCCAGGGAGCCCCTAGTGGCTGCCTACCTGTGTACTTGCATTAATAACCAAATCTATCAAAAAGGGAGTTTTGGGTTGCATTAGTGTTTGGGGAGTAATTGCTGTCAGCGGGTTCCGGCCATAAATCCTGACACCTCAATCACAGCAGCTCCATGAATCAGCCTTAAAAAGTTAGCATCTGATCTACACTTTACTCCTGCCCCGGACGCTTACTGAAAACTGCTGCCTGAGAGAACTTAGTGGAAACTGTGTCTCTCATTTTTCATACTCTCCCAGGCTTACTTAGTTACCATTCCTCTGTGATTGAGAACAAAGTTAGAGGGCACAAAGTAAACAGGATGTACTTTTCTGGATATCTTCTAAAGGAATCTGCCACATAATGAAATTCCACCTTGGATATCATCTTTTGATGAGCTCTTGTCATGAGAATGCTATAAACATAAATGATCATGAAGATACCATCAAGATGATGTTGACTTATAAAATTTATGAATGTAATTTGCCTTTATTTCTGCTGACTCTGAAGAAATTCATTAACAGGTATAATTGTGCTTATATAATATCAATTTGTATAAGTTGCTAAATACTGTACAGGGAACATTTTGGATGCACACATAATTGTTTTAGGTCCCCTGTAGAGTAAGTGTTTAAAGGTTTTGGTCTATATGATGATGGGGTAGGATGACACAAACATAATAGGAGACTGAAGACAGGCCTTTTTTTTAAAGATTCATTTTAGGGCTTTTTTTAGGCTTTTATTGTAGAGATAGGATAGTTGATAGAGTTAGACATCAGGGAGAGAGAGAGAGAGTGAGTGGGGAATGACATGCAAGAAAGGAGCCGCAGGTCCGATTCAAACCTGGGCCTCTCGCTTGGAGGACTATAGCCTCAATACATGGGGCGCACATACTAACCATTACGCTACTGGTGCCCCAAGACTGGCCTTTTCAAGTCATCTTTGATACAGTCAGTAAGCCTCTAGTCTTATGTGGAAGCTTAGCCCAGCTGTCATAGTTGTATCTGAACTTTTTCAGCCTCAGCTGCCTCTGCTTCTATCCAAAAAGTGGTATTGCATTAATTTGCATGTGAAGATATATGAGTCAGCAACAATGGATACCATTATTTATTATGTTACATTTAGCATCATGAATCACATGCTAACAGTGTTCTTCTTTAATATTCATGTAAGCATGCTGTCTGTGTTATTAGTGATGTCGGATTAGGCTGGAGCGTCTCTGTCAGTAGTTGAAAAGAGATATTGAACCCTTTGGGGGCATTAAATGAAAAAGAAACATGATTTTTATCCTCTGTGGATCATGACTGTCCAATTTGCTTAACAGTTTCACTGCAAAGTGACTGATCAACACTATCCCCACTGCGTAAAGACCAAATAAAGAAAGCCCCAGACAATTTGTGCGTGTTTTATTCTTGATCAATAAGCAACACCAGTTTTTCTGTGTACGATGATTACAGACATGCATTACCTGCTTGTCTCCTGCATTAAATTCACTGTGGATACAAATGGAGCTCCTGTCACTGGTTAGGGTGAAATGTGGACCAGGCAAGTGTCTCTGTTCCTGCAGATGTGTTATTCTTTCTCCATTGTTAGACCTCCAAAAGAGAAAGATGGATAGAGCCTGTCTGCCTGCAGGTAAATCTGATTATGGGACCATTAATAAAACATCATTCATTAAGAGCCTGTATCAATCTGCTGTCACCATCAAGTGGTTCACTCATCAAAAATGACAGAGAGAGGTGGGGGTAGAGCTGGAGAAAGGAGAGGGTCGGTATGGCAGAATGGTTCTGTCTCCTTGTTACGTTTTTAAAAAGTACCTCTATGCATGATGTTTGTCTTTATGTGCCTGAGCACTCTGGGGAGACTGTTAAAAAATGTAAATCTGTAAATCCAGCTCCCTTCAAACAATATGTTAATTAAGCCATCTCGGTTTCACTATTCTATTTCATGTTTTGTAGCTACAGATTGGTTTTTTTTTCTGCACTCTTACATTCAACCTCTCCATCTCGCCTTCGTCCTTCCATCTTTTTCCTCACCTTCTTACGATTGCTCGTCCTGCAGCAGAGTGACAATAGCCGTCCGGCCTTTGGATCCCACAGGGCCTTCATTATGACTGACTGTATTATGTAAAGCACTTAAAATGCCTAATTATGCTCACTGCCTGGCTCTATTTTAGTTCCTAAGTGTTTCAGTCTTCTGACTGACTGTCCTCAGGGACTTTCACTCAGCGTTTGAAATATTTTCCTCATATCCTCTCTTCACTTAACAGTGTATCTTCAGACACAACACCTTCTATCAGAATTGGCGACAGTATGGTGACAGTAAAAGCACAGGGCTTGGACTCCTGAGGTGCAAAAAAAATGTGCCTCCAGTAATCAAGTTGATGATCATTTTATTGGGAGTTTTCATATGTAAATTGCAGGAAACTTTAAAGTCATAAAAAACATGATTGTAAGACTCATTTGGTATTCCTGAAAATGCATTTGAAATTTCATTTCACTATCTTAAAATAAAATGATTCATTCCTCGGTGGGCAGATGATTCAAAGCAAGTGCTTACATAATTAAAACATAGCCAGGGGTTAGGAAATTAATTTATACCCATCATTTCAGAGAAATTGAAGCCGTTGTGAGACCGTTTTCATTGTGATTCATGGATGGTGACAACAGAAGGGTCTAAACAGAGAGATTTTGTGTATGTGGTATTTCTCTGCAGAGAAATTTAATTGATTCTCCCCTTGAATTCTCTGACTGCAACGTGGCCCATTTGCAACCTGAACTATTTCCTTTCTACTCAACTTGCACACTGCACTGAGCTTTGTGTGTGTGTGTGTGTATGTGTGTGTGTGTGCGCTCATTTGCACGTGTGAGGGGGTGGATCAATGTGGGTGTGTACAAATGATTGCGAGCATCTAGTAAAGAGTGAATGTGGTTTGTGTGTTGGCATTGTAGGTGGAATTTGTGTCTGATTGTCTCCCAAAATTTCCATTAACCGAACAGAGCAAATCCCTAATTGTTTTGGCTCTTTATTCAGCAGAAAGGCTTGTGAGCGTTTTACAGGCTCTCCTGAAACTCCGCAGAGTGCTTCTAAAGCTTCCCCTCTCCAGAGAGCAGGGTGATATCCAGGTCATCCCCGGGTCAAAGCTGAAGAGACGCCAATACATCATTTTCGATATAGAGCGAAGGGATTTTCTCACAGGTGACTGGGCGCAAAGATGATTTGACCACGCTGAACTTTTAACCATCTTGTCTGTGTTGCCTTCATCCAAATAAGGCCTCCCGTGGTGGAAACTCTCTGCTGGGCGCACTACAGCAGCCAGAACAGATGGCTGACTATTGACATGCAAGGAAGCCTGTGTAATGCAGGCGCTGTACTGCAGCAGTACAGGCGACATGGGAAAACAGTTGATGGAGATTGAAATGAATTAGCTTTATGTTTCATTAAAGTTAATTTCAGTCCCACGAGGAAACCCTCTCGCGATAAAAAGGGCATGTTTCACAACTCTTTGTCGGTCGAAGTTATCAGAAACATATTCATTTGATCAAAACCCCCATATTAAACCATTTATGGTCTTTCTTTCCAGCAGATGACATTCAAATGTGCGGACATTTTGTCATCACATATCTCCAAAGAGTAGTTTTAATGAGAAATGATGGAGTTTTGGAGATTTATCCTGCACTCAAAGGTACTTCAGTGACGTTTTTTTTAACTGCAAGAGGCATAAAGTTTTATATAACAATATCACCTGGTGACAAACCACTGGAACCATTTCCATTAATTCCATTATTCAGATCCCACCCCCCTGTTCCCCCCTTTTTTAGGTTAGTGCCATACTAAACTCATATCAACCTATAAAGTCTCCTGCTTTACCTTAGGTGTCCCATTTTCTTACTGCAACAAGTCCTTCTCAGCCTTCTGTTCATTGATGAAACTCTTAAATATGTGTAATTTAATAGCACTAGCATAGTGATCATAGTTCCCAGTTTGTAGGAACCCTTAACCAGACCAACACACTGAATGCCTGTGCTTAATATACATACTTTATACTTTTATATGGATGATAATGCTCGTGTTGCAGGCATTAAGAAGATTTCTAGACCTGAAAATAATCCCACAGCCAAAAAGATGTAATAAAAAAAAGTCTGTTCACAATCATAAACAATGAAAACCAAAGTTCAGGCTCTGTGAATTCTGATACACCGGCTTAATGTACAGCTCTTGGCTTTTTTTTTTTTCAAATAAGGGAAGATCATATACATGCGACGAGGATGGAGAATATTTCATATCTGTGCTCACTGTTGGAGAAAATCAACTGGTTCATTCAGTCTTTCTCTGTTGAAAGCCTCTCTGTCCATTTTACCTCAGCACGCCTTATCAGGTAATTAACGTCATGAATGGAGGTTTAATGACCCTGACATCAACCTTGTTTAAGGAAGTAGAATTAAAGATGATATCTGGACATGTAATAATGCAGCAGGAGCCGAGGTAGGTGGGATGGCAAGCCTGAGCATCAATGTCATCGTTGTGCTGATCAGGCACTGAGAGTCCTGCTCACGCAGTATGAGAGCTCCTCAAGGCGAGCAAAGCTTTCTGACACCTACTGCCTCTTCTATCTGCTCCCTACAGGAGGCTCTGAGGCGTTCTTGCTCAATAATTGGGCTGTGACCCAGCACAAGCTTAACTTATAATTTGTAAAGAGACTGGGGGGTGGTAGAGCAGAATAACATATTAGGAAACAAGAAATAAATGAAGCAACATTTGAACAAATGAACAATTTTGGAAAGAAAACCAAACAATGGAAACACTTCATCACTGAATTCAGAGTTTTTGTTCGACAACGCACAGACACTTTTTTGAATCGCCCCCAATCACAGAACAATTAACTGATAGATGTTTGTTTTTCATTGGTTGGTTTCATTTATGTGGCTGGTTGAGTGGCATGTATTTTGGTTGGAGTCCTGGTGAAATTAGAGAAGTAGCTATAGAGGGTGCTTGCATTAGTCGTGACCCATTCAAATCCCTTGTTTCAATTCTCTTTAAGAGCTGTGCACTTTCTACAACGGTGCTAAAGCGATTTCACATCTGGAGTGGATTCACTGAAAAAGCTTCACTCCAGATGAAACTTAATATTCTTGTGCTGAAGAGGAGCTAGGTCACAATAGGTCATAATACCGATTCTTACATTAAAGGTATGGAGGGGATCACACACACCAACCTGTGGTCCTTGAAGAACAGATTCAAGAACAGATACTGGAGAAGCAACAAAACATGGGGTACCCTGACAGGGTTTTCTTATCGACTAACTTGCTACATTGAGAACTTGATATATTATTGAATAGAGATATTTGTTTTCTTTTCTATGTTTAATTTTTTCACCTGAAGAACTTGCAGTGATTTTGCAAGAATTTGCAGGATTATTAGAGTATATACGAATATTCAATTGAGATTCAACACTTAAAATTGAGTGTTTGGAGTCCCTTCGACACTATGGTTCCTGCCACTTTAATTGCACTCTTTCCTTTGATTGTCATACAAATCATTTTTACAAGTGGGTGCAAGTGATGTTGAAATGTATGCTAAATTATTTTTATCTTAAAGGAGAGCTTCATAGTCAGGTTGCACATCTGTCATCCACAGAGAGTGGGATGCGCTTTTGAAAAGGAAGTTTCTGCATAGATGAAGCTTTGGACGTCATTTATGCAGTGATGGCCTTGAACAGCAGAACCGCAACTCGGGTGGCAGACGCTTGAATAAGTAACATAAAAGAAAAGTAACATTACATAGGAAGTCACAGTAGGAGTGTGAAAGGATCGAAGTGACATGGAGAAATTGTCATAGGCATATTCAGACCCTCTCAGTTACTTCTATTGCCATAAAGAGATAAGCTGGGGTGTAAAGATCACCATTAACACCCCTCCCACTGAGTGTAGGTCTTTAAGCCTTAATTATATGTCACTTCTGTATGAACTGCAGTGCTGTGATAAAATCAAACTGTTCTGCTCATCCATACACAAAAAGGAAACGTTTCCTAATGGCGCTATTATGTGTGACGCGCAATATGTGTTAGTTTTTTTTTTTTTTCATGTAATTGAAGCAAAAGCCACAGGGAGTTAAAGATCAGGAGAGATGAACATTAAAATTGCAATTAGAAGTAGTGCTATTAAATCTTAAATGGCGGGACCCAAACATGGTGTTCACTCTTTCAGATTTATGGGTGAAGATGTAACGGAAACACCTCCTAGAGACGGAGAAAATCTATGATTACAGTAAAAGAGAGAGAGGCAGCAACACTTAGGTTTGTCAGTTTGGATGAGCATTGATGATGTAGACATGCTCTGTCTACTCGGTTTAACAAAACATTAATCGCTCAAGAATAGATACTTACTTGCAGTGGTCAGTTGTCACTGTTTCTGATTTCAAACAGCTGTCATGTTGTGTTTGTGAAACCTTTTTCTGAATGACACTGCAGAGCTAGTGATGTGTAGTTCGTGAACGATTCGTTCAAAACGAACGAATCATCTGGGTGAACGAACTGAACTGAATCACTTACTGACAAGAGTCGTTCATTTCTCAACTTCAGTTGCGCTCTCCTCTCTCCCGTCTCATGTCTCTCTCTCTAGACCGTAAGAGTCGCTCAAAGCCCGCCCTCCCTCTTCCTTTCATGTCAGTGATACGTACTGACTGAACCAACAGGACAGAGTCGGTCGGGAGCTCCGTCGCTAAAGTCCGCCCCTACTTCTCCCTCTCATGTCTCCAAAATTGAGGAAGTAGCAAATATATTATTTAACATTTAGGTGTCGCGAAAATGTATGTGCTTTTTATAGCTGCTGTCAGTTTGCAAACGGCTTTTATATCCAACTTAATTTTACTCAGCTGACTGTTTTAACATCCACTAACGATCGTGTTTCAGTCAGTACAGTGTGTGTGTGACTGAGGCTGGTGAGCTCCCGTTCAGTTCGGTGTTCAGTGAACGAACTGAACGAGAGCTCCGCCTCCGAGTCACTCTCTTCCTCTTCTTGTACTGAACGTACTGAACCGAACGGTCGGCGAAAATAAATGTGATTGTTTTAGCAGCTTTCAGTTTGCAAACTGTAGCTTCATCCAACTAAATTCTCAGCTCATTGGCTTATTATTCACCACCGGCTGTTCTCAGTACGATCGCGAGCAGAACTAAACGTTCGGCCGTGTTTCAGCTTATTAAATTCTGATTCGCAGGTAGAGCTGCGGAGAAGTACTGAACGATTCGGTGAACGAATCACTTTACTGAACTGATTCTACTGATTCAGTACACTGAAAAGAACTGCTTTTCCCATCACTATGCAGAGCTTAATACATTTTCTTATAACTTGAGCGATGAGGAAAAAAATGTATTGTATGAATTGAGTTTGAGTGCATCGCCTTAGCCTCAAGAATAATACAAATTATAGCATTATCATGATAAGAGCTCAGCAGCAGCTCTAACACTGTAACACTGTCTATTATTACAGATGTATTATAGAGCCTCTGTCCAGCCGGCTGGTTAGTTCAGGGTTCCCCTTCAAAATGCATCAGTCAAATCTAGTTGACTCTTGGCAGCAAAATTACACTTTAGCAATATGACGACTGAATTGTTATTGTTACTGAAGCATCCCCCACAGCGCCTGTCCACCCAGTTCATGAGGGGTCGTCACATATCCAAGCTTGCACAGTTGGTAAAATACCACTGAAAAGTACAATAGATCGCTGAGAGCTCCTGCAGCCACATGTCCGGTGTGTCCTTGGGCAAGACACTTAGACACTTCAGTGGATTTGATTATATGACCATAATGATAGTGACTATGTGATTAATGAAACATTGCAAGACAACTGTATAATGACAGATCACTTCTTGCCATGCTTCAACTTTAAAAAAAATTTTTTTTATTGCTGACCAACAGTAGTCCGCTGTCTTCTTCTACTTCTTCTCATTTTATGCCCCTGTCAACTTCTTCTTTTGCCAACTTCTGTTCACGTTAGCCTCATTTTTGTCATGTCAAGTGATTACGAGGTGAGTGAAATCTACCGGGAATTAAGTTTGGGGCGCCTTTTTTTGGTTGGAACATTTAGCATCAGCGATTATATCATTTTATCACACGAGTCAGGACAAAGTTTTATTGCTGTATTGATATTTTGGCCCACCCCTAGTGTAGAGTTTAGCCTCTTCCTCTGCCCATTCGTCATAATTACCTGTGAGTGACAAAACAGGCTTGCACTGGGCCTACTCTGGACGATACATATGTTTCACAGTTGGAAATCACAGCTGCCCACTTACCAAAAGATTAAAGCTGATTTTGTAAGCTGCTGTTTTGCTCATTGGTCCCAATGGGAATTCTGGGATGTTGACTATGAATTTCTGGAAATAAATGTGCTGACAGTTGCAGTCATGCCTCACACCTACATTTTTTTAATTTTTTTTATCACCAACCTGTTAATCAGCTTTTCTGTATGCTTGACTGCCGCGTAGGCACACACACACACACACACACACACACACACACACACACACACACACACACACACACACACACACACACACACACACACACACACACAAACATGCACATCCAGACCCATACACACATCCAGCTTCGTCAGGCTTGAGGTCAGGTCATGAGTTGGTTTGTGATATTGGACGTGTCTTGTTTTATTTGACAGCTATTGCCTGGCTGTGTGTTGTTATCCACACTGACCAGCAGACTGAATGCACCTATAGCTGTTCTGGCTGTCTGCTTTATCTCCTTTGCATTACTCAGAGGTAATTTACAATGCCTGCAGCATGATGGTTTCTTAGTATCGGTCCCCACTGATCATCAAACAAGCCTCCAGCCTTGGCCTCTGACTGCTGCCTAGACTGCCTCCATATCCTTCTCCTTGCACCAAGCACAAAACAGAGTAAGGGAGACTGTATATATAGAAAGAGAGGGAAGGAGCGATCAAAAGGAACAGATGGAGAGAGTTATCGTTCGATTGAACGACGTTTCTTTTCTCCAGTAACACAGGGGAGATTTCATTGAAAGGCTGTTGCAGTCTATTGATCGGCCCTCGGGGATGGATACTGTGAAGCCAGGGATGGAAAGAGAGTGTTCTTGTGTTTGTGTGTGTGTGTCTGTGTGTGTGTGTGAGAGAGAGAGAGAGAGAGCTGGAGGGATTCATGCAGTGAGAGAAACGCAGAATAGAATTGAGTTGTGTTACAGGAGAATGAGAGGGAGGGAAGTAAGAGTGAGAAACAAAGGAGAGAAACCTAACAATCACAGGATGTAAGCCTGCTGATGTTTTCTGCTGGTCAACCATTCAGGAGCCGTGAGCTGTGCTCGCAGATTCTCAGTCTGTAAGGGAGAATAGAAACACAGAGCACACAGCAGTGAGGTCGGCCTAAGCTGTGTGCTACCTGAACCGTGTTTCTCATGGAAAAATTACACAAAAAAACATTCTTATTAGTTATCCTTATTAGAGGACTCTGTTGGCTTTTTTTTGTAGTTCTTGTCCAGAGTATTTCTTCTCTTGTCCTATTTCCACTTTTTCTCTGGTTTCCTTCCATTTTGATTGCCCTGATTGTCTTCACCTGCGTTGTTAGTCTCACCTGTGTCGGATAACCCCAGTGACTATTTAGTCTCAGTGTACCTTCCCTCTTGTTGTCAGTGAAGGTGGCAGTGCCGTTTTGGTTGCAGTGGCGACTAAAAGGCTATAGGGAAGATTATGAAACTTATTATTAGGGCTTAGGGACATAATTGGAATGAGGGGTCCCTTCACTGAGCACTTATCCTTTCATAAGCGTTCAGTGAAGGGTTTTCTCAACTTGAACACTGAGAAAAACTCAAAACAATGTGTAATGTATGAATTACGTTTGAGTGCATGGCTTCAGGCTCAAGAAAGATACAAAATATAACAACACTCCTGTCTCTGTAACACTGTCTATTATTACAGGTGTGTTACAGAGCCTCTGTCCAGCCTGCTGGGGAGTTCAGGGACCCCCTTCCGCACGCATCACTCAAATCTAGTTGACGCTTGGCAGCAAAATTGCACTTTAGTGATATGACGACTGAATTGTTATACATACTGAAGCATCCCCCACAGCGCCTGTCCACCCAATTCTTTGACGAAACAAAGAGCCAAAAGTGTAACAAAAAAAAAAAAAATAGTAGGTTTTAAGTTATGTTTCACCACATAGCTGACTGTAAGATTCACAATTAGCTTAATAGTCACATTGCTACTTCTTGCATGTAGTGGCTTAACAACCAAACATGATTTGTTGATGACTTGGTGATGAAGTTAGCTTTGCCTCTTTCAGGTGTGACCAGCTGTTTACTGTTCATATTTGTATTCATGAAAACGAGCCTTTCCCCTTTTGTTGTTCTCATACTTTATGACTTTATTCAACTGTTCTGGTTACACTGATAAAAGAAGCCTGTGGGCTAAATCACATTTTCCAACCAAGGTTCAGATTCTATCACAGTCATTATTTAGAATTTTTTTTTTGCTCTCATGGTCAAATTTTAATAATCTTTTGTCATGGTTTTGTTATCATCTTAAAGTGAATGAATTGCTAATAATTTAGAAGCCAACAGTGACCGGCTAGTTTACATCAATTAGTTTTAAGTCAACTCTACAAATGACTCTAGCCATATCAGTCTCTGATAACCTGTCAAATAAATATTTGATGAACTTTAATGGAGTTTATAATGGTGCACAGTTGTTTTTTTTTTTTTTGTTTTTTTTTACCTCTGTGTTTGTACAGTGGCTTTTTTCATCCTTTCTTTAAAAAAAGGAGCAAATCCATCGTGCTTTGCTCCTTTTTTCTTTCCGTCATATGTCATGAAACATGTAACTCGTATACACTCTCTAACTACATCGTGACATATATCTCAATCAAGGTAAAATCAGGAGAAATAGGGGTTAAGGCTGTGTGTGTATAAGATAATAAGTGTGCTGCCCTTTTCCTGAACTTGAATTAACTTGACATACTTGAAGGTAGGCTTGTGTGAGATTATGTATGAGACACTTCTCTACAGTGTCTTGCCATATGGGTGTGAATATACATGCATACATCAGTGTAAGAGGTTTCCTCATTCCAATCTGGTCTTTGGAAAAACAGTCTGCAGTCTTTGTCAGTTGTAGTTTTTTACTCTAGAATCTCATACGTTACAGAACAAGTTCTTCAAGTGTTGGAAATATATCAGTAGGCAAAAAAAAAAACAATGTCACAAAAGCATCAGTAAAGTTTCACAAACAGTCGGACACATAAAGGTAGTCAGTAAGACTGATGTCTGTTAAAGACCAACGGACAGGACCACAGGGTCCCCTGTGTCCAGTACCTGTCAGACTTACAGTGTTCCTAATGAGCCCAACCACTCCTTCTCCCTGTGCACAGGAATAAAGCCTTGGATCCATCCAAGGGTGAGTGCCTGCACCACAGGACCACATCCATCCCCCAGGGTCAGATCCAGTTCTGATGGATGACTCCACCGGGACAAGAGATGGCTGAGCTGCTACTCGTCTTCCTTTTTGTCTTTGCGGCGCATAAATGGCAAGGTAAAAACACACACACACACACACACACACACACACACACACACATGCGTACAGTCAAGCTTTGACCTTGCCCATGACCACACACTTAAATGGCAGTGTTTCTGATGAGCGGTTTCCCAAGGGGGGAGGGAGGCAGGGAAAAAAAGAGGGTCGATGTGATGATGAAATACAGCGATTGTCCCCTGATAGATCGGGGACAAGGCCCCTAATCGCTCTTGATGTCATGTGGATGACCTCCTAGGATACGGAGCACAGATTCATCACCTGCAGCTCTCATATCATTCACCAGCAAGTGAATCACTGGTCATGATGTACTGTACAGGTGTGCCATAAATAGCACCTTTCACCTGATGAAATCCTCCATCAAGCAGTATTCTTAGCCCTGTGTAACTTGAATCTTTGCTGATGTGGCCACCCCATTATTTTGAGTATAGAACTGCGGCAGCTTACTTTAATAAATGTGATTTATGTCAGCAGTGGCTTGCTAACAGTGCATTCCATTTGAGAAGAACATGGACAGAGAAGTCTGGTTTGGTAAGGGATAAAGAAGTAAACAAAAAGATTAGATTAGATTAGGTTTGTGTTTGTACAAAGATAGAAGAGGCAAGGAGTCATTCAGAGCTATCTCATCCCCATGGAGCAATTTATCAGAGCTGAATCTTCCCCCCTGGAGGATTGATGTGATTCCATGGTGCAACCACAAATACGCAATGGATCCAACGTCACAACCATCCTTATATTTTATCCTTCAAGCTACCGGCCCAGACTGCACTCCTTCATTTAGAGCTCCATCCACCGCAAAAGTACTCTCTTTTCAATGAGGGCACAGCTCCAGTGTCACATGAGAAACTTCAAAAAGTGTTCTCACACAATTTTCTGTTGTTTTGTATCCGGATGCCACTCTCTGTCTTTTATAAAAATGACATTATTTTTTACTTTTTCTTTGAAGGAAAAAGTATTTAACTTCCATTTCCAGCTCTCGAGCCGTGCTGCAATCTTACTTTCCCACAATGGCTGCCAGGGTCACACTGCCCTTTTTTGTGTTCATAGAGAGACCAAGATGTCCTCCAAAAAGTAAACACAGACACTCACTTCTAAGTGTGAAACACTCTGAAACACACAAATCAGAGGCTGCATATCCGAATTTGGTAGTGGGTGTGTGTTTCATGTGTGGAAAGTTTAGCGTTTAACTAAACAGTCAAACGCTTCCAGTAGTGTGTTGTCAGAACTGTGCAACTCCCATCAGCTGGATTCTTCATTGCGTTCAATAAATTCCTTCTGTCAACATTTCTATCCCTCTGGAACATGTCGGGAAACTTATATTCCACAGATTACAAAGTGGATTAGCAGAGTTCTTGTGGTAAACCCTCCATTGCATCCTTTGTTGTTGTGTTTATGCCCCAGTGATCCGATTCCTTCAGATCTCATCTGTATGCAGCCCGCTGGTGTTGTGCATGGCCAGCTCTGTACTCGGTGTATCTATTGCAGTGCTCTGTGTAGCGTGACTGTTTCCTGTGTATCATCTATCAGGGGATAGCATAACCTCGCTTTAAAATCACATTCCACTGAATCAGAATTCAATTCCAGATTCCTCCAAGAAAATACCATAATAATACATCTCCCCTGGATTCCACTTGGGCCACTGTCACAGTGCTTCCTGACTCATTGTCTGCACTGTAATTTCTCAATAACATCTTTGGTAGAGGTATGATGAAACATTCAGCGGATGAATTTCATTGGCTATGTTGGTGGGAAAACCTTGGGATGGTGCAATTTTAGATGCATGAAATCCGAAGGTGCTTACATACATTGTTCAAGTTGTTATGAATATGAAACACCTCCATCATGTCTCTTATTACTGTATTATTCATACATCAGAGACATGCCACTGTGTGATGGAAGAAGCTGGCTTTAAAACTGAAAGCAATGCCGTGTTACTTTTTTTTGTTCCTGAATGTGCTACTGGTTTGAAATTCTTTTCGATTGTACCGCAGTGTCAGTCTTCATCTTCGCCGTACTTAAATGTTGAATAGAGGTAATGAGATTGGAGCTGAATAACAATGATGAAATTCTGTAATGGATTACTGCACAGTACACAATGCCATGGTTTCACAGTCTCCCTGATTAGTGGTACAAATTTAACACTTGTTAGGCGTTCAGTAAACAGAATTGAGGGAGATTATTTGTCAGACGTGTGGGATTCTATCAAGAGAGTCAGCATGCGACTCTCACAATGCTTCTCTGCATAAACAGCTGTTTATCCACTGATCAGAGCCTTTGTTCTACTATCACACATTGAATCACGCAGCATTCAAATTATGATTACATAACAAATATAAACTAGGGCTGCCAGACTATTTATTTTTACAATTAATCACTGAATTTCAATGTTTGATGTCATAATGTGGATTTTACTTTTGACTTGTCAACTGAGCAGTCCGGGAGTTTTTTTTACGAGCCATTCAAAGGAGAAGCGGGGTCGTACTTTTTCATCACTATGACAACAGGCAGATGCTGCTGTGACTCACCTGCGGTGCGACCTTAATCATCGCAATTAACATGTAAGGGTGACAGACCTAACATAAACATTAAGAGTTCTATATTTTTTCCAAATTGATTTGGAATAACATACTGAATGGATTATATATACATTTATATATATACACACACTGTCAATGTTTTCCATGAGGCAGTCTTTGTACCACACATCACTGAAGGTGAAGATACAGAGCCCTGACTCCATATCCCATCTCTAAGGTCCATGTTCCTTTTGGGGTCAGGTTTAGGCTACTGAAGATTGTTTAAAGAAAGATTGTACTTTTGGTAAAATAATAATGCATTCTATGTTGTGTTACTCTTTAATATTTTATGATTTGACTTAGGCCAATGCCCTTCCCTTACCTTCAAGTGGCAGTTTGAAAATCTGTTTCACTTCCTAAGGTAGAGTTACATGAAAAGATCAACAACATTCAGACAATTGTATTGTCAATTCACTGCTACTGCCTGTTGCCAATTAGTTCAGAGTAGCAAAACGATTTCTTGGGACCTTATGACCTCCTTTAATCCACATCTTTGCTACACTTTGGTTGTTGTATGGATAAAAACAGAAACATGTATTCATATTATTCAGCACTGAGAGGCTGATAGGGGTATCTTAAACTTCTGGATGAAGTCAGTATGATCCAGGGTGTCTGCTACAATGAAATAGGCTGAAGCTTGTTCCTGCTTTATATTTACCATTCTGATTACCCTACAAGAAAGCCATTAAACGGCATTCCCAGTATGTCAAACTATTACTTTAATCAACTGCTTTCAGTGTCCTTAATTTAGCCCTAAAAAAACCATTAACCATGCTTAGGATAACTATCAGTAAAGGCTTTAAAATTAATTTTGGCATCAATGTTTTCTGTTTTGGAGTTCTTTAAATGAATAGACTGCCATGAAGCAGTCTATACATTTGCTGAACAGTTTTGCACTTGATCACTCAAAAAAAGAAATTTGATTAGCTCTCATTGTTGATTTGACAACAATATCCAAATCCCGTCGTAAGACTGCAGCAGCTCATGTGAAGTGTAACCTGCTTGTGAATTAGCCGGACCAATAAGGCAAAAAATACTGATATGATGGCTGCACACCATCAATCAAAACTGCCTGCTGTTTGATTGGAACTATCAGAGCGTTCTGCGTGCACTGCCCTAACCCCTACACAGCAGCTCCGCCAATATCATCGCACTGACTTATTCATGTGTGATACGTGAAGCCGGGTGCCTCGTCTCCAGGATCCATGTCCCACTGGTCACAAGAGGAGTCAGTGGTACATGTGTCTGGGGATCTGTTTGTCTTCATCAATGGTAACACATGTCTTTTGACTTATTGGAAAACTGTGTTCTTTGTCTGCACTACCGCTCTTTAATCAATATAGTGCCATGCATTGACTTGTTAAGAACTGTTGCGTGTTGCAGATTCACAGCGCTGCTTTGCCCTGTGTATTGATTGAGTTGGTGATCTACTGCTCGCCGGTGCTACGAGATGCTGCTTTTCAATTTAGATAAAGCGTTTCAATCATGTGGCAGTGAATTTGTGTTGAATAAAATTAATGATTATGACTCTTCTGAAGTTTATTTAGGGGGCTAATATTTGCTGCACATATGGTTTGTTGGTGAGTTTTCATGGCAGAGGAGTGGTGAACGTGCAATCGACTTTTAAGTGCAACAGTATGGCGGGTTTTACATTTTCTTGTGTAAATATTGAGCTCTATGTCACAGAGCCATACAAGCATTTGCCTAGAGAGACATTGTTTGTTAGTAAGATCAAATCAAAAATATTGAAGGTATTTTTATAGATTGTTTGACATGTGAAGGAGTATCCCCACATTTATCATAGAAATTGGCCTACAATAATGAAATTCAGTCTCTCTTTCCCCTTAAATTGCAGGGTTGTCAGCATGCTGGTCCCGTGTTTCATCTTGTCGTCTTGTAATATTATATCCCTAATCAACAGCAAGGACCTTGTTTGTTTGTTCTGTCTCCACAAGAATCATGAATATTTTTCACAAGTATCCAAGTAACTACCTGCTGTTTTGCTTGTTTTTGTCAAAAATGGGGCCAGATATAACAAATCCACAGTGGGTCTTGGATGAGGATTTATGTTTTTTCTCACAGTACAATCCCAACACAACTGACTGGGTGTAATAGATGTCCATGTGTTGTCATAGTATGTTGTCTCAAGTGATACAGAGCCAACTTACTCTCCAACCTCTGTAATGGTTGCAGTAGCTCTTGTCTCATAGTGTTGCGAGATTGGATCTGATTGGTCATATTTTGACCCTTCTCGTTTTGACTACTTTTGTGTAATTCTTCCACTGAACATTTGGACTACCTGCCTTGATATTTTACACAGCAAAGCCATTTTCCAGTC
Organism: Labrus mixtus; assembly: GCF_963584025.1. NCBI lineage: Eukaryota > Metazoa > Chordata > Actinopteri > Labriformes > Labridae > Labrus > Labrus mixtus. The sequence continues at coordinate 20,344,863 of NC_083626.1, read as the reverse complement.
CACTTAGATGTGGTCACAGCAGAGGTAAATCAAGGTCTGGTCTTGCGAAACTAATTGTTGGGTGAAACTCGCTTGGTCTCACTTCCCTGGCACTTGCCTTGCATGATAATTAAGACTTCAAAGGTGTAAGGTTTGTTGTTTCAATGGCACACTTCTAGGCCTACATGGTGGACCATCTAGATTATGACTGCCCAAAACAACTTTTAAACATGACCCTCACGTTGAGTTTTGATGCCCTCAGGTGGGAGGGGCAGAAGTCCAAGTGTAATGTTAACATCATATTCAGCATGGTGAATGAAGCAACACGGTCCGCTGCTATGATGAGAGTTTTAGCCTCTACAACAATGCTATAGGTGTAATTGGATGCATTTATACTATAAACAAACGAGTGGAAAAAAACGTGTCGGTTAACAGAAAAGAGCATGGAGCAGCTTCATTACCGCAGTTTCTCAATGAGCACCCCGCCCACCTGCTCACTGTGAATGTTCCTGAATAATCCTGAATATTCCTACTACTGTATGTTGACACATCAGATCATCGCCTGTAGGGGGTTTACAGGAAACATTCAAACATGCTGGATATAGTCAGGCTAAAAAAGTCGCAAACGCGATCATTTCATTCCAGTGTTGCTTGTCTGAGGTCATCTCTTTCACAGCTGGTTGTACAATATAGGACAAAAGAAGATAAGACAACTCAATGAGATAGCTGGAAATATTGTAGATAGTAACTTGCTAAATGACTAAGATACAAAAAGAGAAGTTACCTTCTGAGACTTTAAGGAAACATTGCAGTACAGGTTCACGTTCAGGTTACTTTATTTGAACCAGTAGGTAGATTTATTTTGCAGACAGCAAGATAATGGCATCCATCATGACAAATTACAGAATAGATGTAATAAACTTGCATTTTCTGTTTTCCACTCCTGTGCTCCATAATTTAACTTTTCAGTTTGTTTTTGTCAAAAGTAACCTTTCCAAACCTGCCCTCAATTTTGACGCAGTGATGCAGTCTGGAGGGACTCTCTGGTTTCCTACCCATGCAGAGTCGGTGTTACACGACACGACTAACACTAGACTTTGAGGATCTCTGAGACAAACCAAGGAATTGAAACTGACCCTGGTGCCCACAAAGTATGACCTCCTCTAATGAATCCAACAGAATCTGCTCTTTGTGGCTGCAAAGGCAAATTAAAGTGACGTTTCGAGTCCAAAAGATAGACCGTGAAGACTGGTGTGATTTGTTGTTGCTGGAGCAACACTGTCCATTGACTGTGTTCATTTCATTTGGTGAATACAAAATCAGTACCAGAGAAAATACACTGTCATTCAGGGATTCTAATTGGTTTTCCATTAGTGTGATTATTTTTTTTCTTTTTAAAGGAGCTGTCTGTTTTTTAGTTAAGGAGATATGTCATGCTCAAATAAATCAAACCAACTCCAAATATTCCTTTTAATGAGGCATCTCGTTTCTTTAAAAAAATCTATCAATTTGAAAAAAAAGTCATAGTTATCCTCAAAGCTAACTTGGTTTTCATGTGAAAGACAAATAGAGAGTAAGAGTTCTTCCACAGAGGTTCCTTTGCAGGAGCCCTAAATGCTCAAAGGATGCGGTCCCTTAGGGATATGTATGTACAACGTGGAAGAAAATAAATAATAAAGAGATGAATGGAGAGCTAAGAAGACAGCTGATGAGGCTGATCGTAGGAAGGGGTGAGACTGGAACTCTTTGACGCTGTCAGCAGGGTGTTAAGGTTACTGGTGATTAAAACTGCCTTCCTCCTACCCGTCAGCAAACCCATACACACACACACACACACACACACACACACACACACACACACTCAGATAAACACTGCTATCTCTGAAAACTGACTTACAAATAAACAGCTTAGGCTCCTGTGATGTGCAAAACAGATAATGTTTTTTTTTTTTAACCAAACAGAAATGGAGCCGTTTGACTAGCTCTGCATTTCATCATGTGTATATGCTGAAGTTGACGGCTTCGCTTCAGGATATCTTACAGTGGTACAAAAATATTCTCCATTGGGTCTCATATAAAATTCCGAATACAAATAATGGCAAGAATATCAAATAGTAGCAGGGGGTGTCGTCTGCATTAACAAAGAGAGTTGCAAATAAAATAGCCAAGAACATTCAGGGGAGTTGAATGTCCTGTCGCTCATGTGGCAAATTCCTAAAAAATTATATTTCCACAACTGCACGATAAACACCACAGTGCAGGTATTACTCACTATATTTACTCAGTGCTCTGTTTGCATCAAATCTTTTCTTTAACATTTCATTTCCAGATGGATCCAAGATTGCTCAAAAGGGTCTGAAAGATTAACATTCTGAGGATGTGCATTCAGGGGCAGAAAGACGACCTCAGTCAAATAACAGCCTACATGAAACTCTCTCATTAGCCCCTTTTACACAGTCACTGCTCTCATGAACATTTCTGGAACATTTTGGGGCCTGCTGAATGTGTGAATGGAAACAGATTGTTTTCTTTTTAAATCCTGACTTGAGCTATACTGTAATTTGGCCTTCACCCAACTTAAATGTCTGCATGAAGTCGGGGCGAGTAATAAGAGAAGTTCTCCGCAAGCCAATTGGCTGAACCAACAAATCCTTGTCTCCAACACTCCAAGATGTATGCCATTGAGAAATCACTGTATAGTTTGTGAACCTTCTGTATAATAAGTAAGTTAGTCATGTAATGAGTTAAGCCGTTTCCACATGTGCACGCCGGATAATATCTAGATATTTACAGGAGGACTTCTCCGGAGATTCTCCCGAACTAGCCGTTCACTTTATAATCCAATGGAATGACAACATCCACAAAAGAGAGAAGAACAACAAACTGAGGAACAGAAAACATAATGCAGCCGTTTAATTACGTGCAGGGAGATTGTAGTGGTCGCGTGCAGACACCTTAGCTGGTCACTATATAAACGTCATACTCTTCCTATTGGCTCAAATTGAAAATCTCCAGAGTATATTTGGCTGCGTTCAGACATCAGCTCCTCCGGATTATCTGTGGAAAAAATACTAGGGGTCTGGCCGGATGAACTCCGGGTAATATCGGAGTAAGAAATTCAGCTGTTGCGTTCACACATACAGCTCCTCCTGGAAATCTCCGGAGTTTTTCAGGAGATTTCCGTATGTGTGAAAAGGGTTTTAGTAAGGTATTTAGATGTGTGAGAAGACAGGGCCCTGAACATGTAGTCTGCCACAGGAGAGCACACTGTCTGATCTCTGTGTAACATCACTGCCGTGCAATGTTGTCCAAGAATCAGCCACGAAATGCACAAACTGCACAATTCAGATGGTACATCTTTATCTTGCTCCCTTTGATGTTCTATAAAATGCTAACTTAACTAGTGAGCGCATTAGAAAATACTTGCCTTTCAAAAAATGTTTTTATTATAGCAGTATAATGCTATACTATTGAGCAGTATTGCGAGAAAATAATGGCAACTTATTATTCAGTTTCTTGAAGGCCATAGTGCATGTATGTGTAATGTATAATTCATTATAAGTGGGCATGAATGTCAAATAGACTCTCCTCCTCCTTGTGCAGGAGAATTCAGAGGAGAGGTCGACTCACAATACAGTACGTGCTTAAAAAGTATAGTTAAAGGCCTAACTAGCTTAATTTTCAGTACATCCCTCATTCTATCTGCTCAGTAGCTGTAACGCCTGCAAATGTGTCATTGTCCCCCTCTTGACGTACTGACAGGAGAAGTTAAAGGTGTACATGGATGATCCGTAGTCAAATCAGAGGTGCCTTTAAACTGGCTTACAGAAGATGACCATTCAGAATAATAAGAACACAATGTGATGCTTGAAAAACTTGGTATAATTTATGAATGAATGCTAATAGAAGCTCCCAGATTACAGCATGAGAACTGTTTGCAGTAAACAACAAAGTCACTGTATACAGACAAATACAGGTAATACAGCTGAAACTACCAGAATTTTTTATTGCCCAGTCTTTACACTTTTTTCTTTTCACGTCATCCAATTACAGAGCCTCTTAACTGGAAGGATGAAGTAGTTCTCTTAGAGTAAGAGGGAGAGTGTAGTACAAAGAGAGAAAAAAAGTCTTGGAGGACAGGACTGTTGCAACAGTTTGTAGAGACTGGAAGGTTGAAACAACGTAGAAACACAGAAACGACTGGCAGGTAAAGACAGAAGAAGACCAGGAAAGATATTGCAGAGCTGAGAGACAGATGTGTAGATAAAGGTTCAGAAAGAAAGACACCAGAGGACAGATAGGAGAGACAGGTAGAAAGATGAGAAGGGGGAGAACAAAGATAAAGAGCTTTGATTAGGATTTATTGCCCTCTAACTCCCCTCCTCCTCTCCTTGTTCTCTTATTCCATTTCTTTGAGCTGTCGTTACAGCAGGAAGATGAGAAGTGGAAAGTATTCATTCTTTCTTGTCACGTGAGCTAAATGTGCCATGACAAAACTGCAATAAACCGTTCCTACCATGACATCAGCGTCATCAACAAGGCAACACCTGCCAATTCTTCCTGCACACCCTCAACACATCTACGATGCAGACTGCAGACGTTATAGTGCCGCTAATTAATTTTTCATTTTTCCAGGTACTCAATAAAATGAGATTCAAGACCTTTACTGATCAGACCAGGATTTCAAAAGGCAAAAAAAAACTGTACTGAAAGTTAATCATTTTCTTTGAGTTCAACCTTGACAGGCAGATTTGTACAACCTACCAACATCAAGCTACTGTCAGATGAAGAAGCTACTTCTTGACAATACAAATACGTCACTTAACACCGAGTACAAGCTGCTGCCATCTGGTCGCAGATATACTGTGCCCAGATGCAGGACTAACAGACTTAAAAACTCATTTGTCCCTGGTACCATTGTTCTCCTCGACAATATAATGTAACCCCCCCCCCCCCTTTGGTATGTGTAATTTATTGTTGTGTGTATTTCAGACTCACTGCTGGCTGTAAAGCAAATTGCCCCTCGGGGATAATAAAGTTTACCTTGACCTTGACCTTGACCTTGATTTATAAAGTGATTTACAAAAATAGATGCTTTGTCAATACATATGAGAACTTAGTCAGTTGAACAAGACGTTTCTTTTTAATAGATTGTGACTTTAGTGAGCTTTAACTACCAAGTTCAGGCGATGAGTAGCTTTCGGTTTGTAACAATCTTGGCGCCTCCTGTGGACAAAATGCTACCTCTTATATTTTTGATTATATTGTCAATGCGTAGGTAGTGTTTACTGACCAAATAAAATGTCTTATCCTCCTTCCTTTAAGAGTCACATGTATTACTCGTGAATATTTAACGTAAAGAATAATAACACAGGGTGTATTCAACTTGAGTAAATTGTCTCATCTGACACCTACCATCTGGCAGCAGTTACAGGATTTAAAAATAGATGTATTGAAATAATTAGTCTTGTTGCTAATGGTCTTGTTTGCTTTTCTAGGTCATAAAGAAGCATCAGTATACATTTCAGTGTGTTTTATTACCACGCAGTTAAAAACTCCTTACAGGAGCTTTAAGCGACAAATTAAACTTCTAATTTTCATTTTAATAAATATTTTCATATAAAATCATATGTTTGCCAATCCTGCAAAAACATGTCAGTGCATTGTTTACTACATTCCTGTTACAGAGAAAATATAAAGAAAGAGGTTTGTAACCGATTAGCTTTAGCATGTTAGCAGTTGGTTTGCCAGAGGAAGCAGATCACCTGCATTGTCACCAATCCTTGTGAAAAATGCATGAATGACTTACTCTGTATATCATCGTCTGGTTTGATAATAAACAGCCATGACAGAAAGGTAGTAGTGCATGTGCAACAAATAACTTAAATAGCCTCACGGAAGTGTAAAATGTACTTGTGCTTGCCACAATTAACCCACCGTAATAACAGCAGGTAATGGGATCAGAAAAAAAGTGATTACCTATATCCATCACCTTAAATCCAAAATGCACGGCTGCTGCATTAATAAACATGCACATATGGTAGAGTCCACCTTCAGGGAGAAATGTATGTTTTCAGTTGGAGAGGATTTAGCTCCAGCTCTAATGAAATATTCACCAATAGATCCCCCTGCGGCTGCACCAAGCTCGACATATGGTCATTGTTCTACTCTCCCCTCTCGTACTGTAGTGCTTCGCTCAAGCTTTAAATCCTCTCATATTGTGGAGGAGACACAAGGGGCACCTGAGAATTGGCCATCTTTGATTGTGTTTATTTATCTGCGCTCAGTTAGCCATTTGTCATCAGTTAAAGTTCAAGTGAGCCGTCAAAAGTCCCCCAGAGACCTCCAGGAGATCCTCGTTGCAGGACAAGAGACTGTGCGGCTCTCTGTTGGTTCTTGGTCTGGGATGAGATAGCCTTCATATTTCTGTCCACTCAGAAGGTTTTTAATGGGAGAAGGATCCGACTGAATTGATTCTTATCTTTGATCTTTCTTCCTTTTGTTTTGCCCTTTGGATTTCAATTTGTTCTCTTGAATAAAATAAAAAAAGACATCTAATGTCCATAGAGCAGTTTGAAATGCAGTAATAGAGGACCCCATCGTCTCCAGATGACTGACCTGACAATAAATCTCGTGTGATGACTCAGTTTAAACACTCATTTCCTCCTCCTGTTTATAGTCTAATAATCCATTAAAGCAACATGAAATATTAATCATAGTGTTTACAGTGCTTAGCCAACTAAAGTATAATGATTTACGGTACAACACGTTATTGTCCCCATGGGTGCTCTTCAAACCCTCCACTTCTTTTCCCCCCGACTCCAACACTACAGTGTTTATAGCACAACCTGCTCAATACTATTCCGGCTCTCACATATCAAATGATCTCCTCCAACATTACACCTATAAAAACGTTTTAATATGCCATTACATACTCGTGTATTGTGTGTGCTCGCGGACGTTTGGACAGACTTCATGGAGACAAATCTTTATGCTGGGGAGGAGAGGTTTCAGAAAAGAGGGGGATTGAAAAATAATGTTCTAGTCGGAAATTCCCGGAGCCGTGCCAATGTATAACTCAGCAGCATGGTGATTAGCTGGCCATGTTCCTCTTTATCTAGAGTGACATGACACAGCTGTGGAGGGAACCGGGTGACTCAAAGCAAGAGGAGACCAGGTGTGAATATTTCAGCAGGTACATGAAACATCTGGACAGTTGGATCGAGGAATGGAGAGGTGAATAAATAGAGGCCTGGGTTGACACTGGTGTGTATATGCTAGTCAAATCAATGAGGCAACATTTTTTGCTGCATGTCTCAATGAATCACTTCAACACTACATAGCTCCAACTTTTCTCCCCATCCAAAGGAGAACTGATGAGCAATAAAGCCCCACCAGAAGAACCTTTTTAACATTTAAATTCTGATTCTTAAAGTTTATGGTAAGTTTAAGGGCTGCACAAAAAAGTAAAAGGTCTGCACACTGTTTTACCTCCAATGGGTAATTTTATTTAAGCAGGGCAATGTTCTTATCTACAAGAACCCCCCTCAGGCCTGAGTTACCATGGTAAGAGATGGCTTGTTCACACAGATTACACATGAGCAGATCTTGAAAATATCTCTGAAAGTCATTATTTCATTTGGCTGTCAATTGTTTAAACAAACAAACATCATGCAATGCATGATCAGCTGTTCCTTATGTCTCCATTTAACACTTAAAACACTTCACTACGGTAAATCAGCAGCTTACAAGCTAACATCCCCCACTGAAGACACCGACAAATCGTTTTAACAAATAGCTAACCAGCGGTCTGTTGTCTTGAGACATCACGTAGAAACTCAGCGTTTAAAATCATATTTAAAACTTACCCTAGTCAGAATGCTCAGAGCAAGCACACCGAGCTTCGGGTAAGTGAGAAGGCGATTGCCTGAAGATCCATGTCGTTCTACAAGATGTGATTTTATGTCCATAGCCTTGATTTTCCTGCATAGTTTTCAACACTTTTTAAATTCCCCCATTATACATTTTGTTAGTTTTCCTCCACGCTTATCACGTGAATATTCACCGCCTGAATTGGCCGTGTGCTGCGTGACATAAACAGACCTCAGCAACAGGAAGTAATGTAGCCACAGAAAGAAAGTAGGTCCATCATATGAATGTATTTTTGCAATCATAATGTCTGTCAAAATAACTGTAGACAAGCCCATACTCATAATTCAAAGTGAAATCTTGGCTGCCTATTGTTCAGCCCATTTGACCAAACCCAACCAGAACCTCAACATCATCATATATTCTACAATTCACTTAGCAGACGCTTTTATCCAAAGTGACGTACATCAGAGAGTAAGTACAACACAAACAAGGACCTAGAAACAATGTCAGGAAGAGCAAACGATCAGCTTTGAGTCCGATTGGACACACAGGTGCTGACAGGCATTGCAGAGAGAGGCAAAGCACAACATTGACGGCTTTTCTTGAGAGCTCTAATCAGTATAGAAACCATCTTATAAGTCATCGTTATCAACAAAACCATCGTCATTACCATCATCATCATCAATAATATTGAGACCATCGTCACCATCATCATTAAGTTAGTAGGTATTCATGAAAGAGCTGGGTCTTTAGCTTTTTCTTAAAGGTGCAAAGGGTCTCTGCAGATCGAATGGAGTTTGGTAGTTCGTTCCACCACCAGGGGGCGACAGAGGAGAAGAGTCTAGTTAGCGTCTTTGTGAAGGTCGGATCAGACGCCTTTCATTGGCAGAGCGTAAGGAGGGAGTGTAGACCCATATATAAACATTATTTATAAATTACCTGGCCCTACCTGTTGGGCTGCCCCGACGGGCTTGGATCTGGTATCCTTATTGTTTGTTGATAGCTGATCTACTAAATCTCATAAAATATGAAAATCAATTTCAAAGTCTCTGGAGGCCTTTCTCTCATCTTTATTTGTATTTACACTTGGATTTTCAAGTTGATTGAAGCATGCTTGACAATGCAAATACAATATGTTGATAAGTTTTGATGATGATTAACTTCACTTGCTGTACATTGCACCAGGTGTTCGTTTACAGTTGTGTTGGAATTCCCATGGTTGTGTGATGAGTGGGTGCTTATGCATTCACTCACTGCTTGAAAATTGTTATTGTGTTCCCCGTCATTGCCTCCAGCTGCTCCAGAACAACACAAACAAAACGCTGCGTGGCCCTTCACACCCGCCTGCCTCCCTCCCTGCCTTCCGCTTTTCAGACACAAACATCGGTCCCCGCTGGGCAATAGACACTGTGCTCATTCATTAACAGAGATATCAAGGCGAAAACAAGCATGACCCAAAGGAATCAGTGAAGGAGAGAATAAAAGAGGATGAAGTGTTTAGCTGTAGTGTCCTCCTCCACCTCTTTTCTCGAGTGGTCCTAATTACCTAGTGTCTGATGTCTCTCTCATCCGGCTGTCTGTTCCTGGCTTCAGTAGGCCCTCGGTGAGAAGATGAAGTTCCCTTATTGCTGTGTTGACCATGCTGCTGTGCTTGAGCTTGACCTTTCCCTCTGATGCCATAGTAATGCTCATTAAAGAGGACACCCATGGGACTGGCTCTCAATTCTCATCTTCTACCACTACATTTCCCTTCTCAATTTCACACGACCCGGTGAGGAACGGCCCGGGCAAAAACTCCACAAATTCCCGCTGGCACCACCTGTCCACCCTCCACAACCTTGAACCCCAAGCTCTTAGAAGGAGCGTGAGACTCTTACTTCCTGCCAAGATGTTAACATTTCGAGCAGGGATGCCTGTTGTCTCACCATGTAAGTTTAAGTGCTTTTTGTTCTTACAAAGACTGTACAAAAACTTTATCCTCCCTCAATTTGGGGATTTTATATTCTCCACTCTGCATGAAAAGCTGCATGTGTTCACAAATTATGAGACAGTAAGTTCTTTTGTAAAAGTTTAAGACTCTGTTCGTACTTTTGATTATTGATGTTGGCAGTTTGATGAGCTGCAGACAAGCTCTAGGAGGCAGACGCAGACAAGCTGTAAAGCGTGATTTGATAATGATCCATGGACAGAGCTTTTAGCAGAACTCATCAAAGACAGACAACCGCTCACAAGGCCAGCCACAATTGTAGCAGAAATATTTTTTCTTTCCAATATGGATTTTCTCTCAAATCGCTGCCTGATTTGGTCCTTCCAGCAGTGTTCCTCAATATAATTTCCTATCGTCCTCTCCGTTTACTCGTCTTCATTCAATAACTTATGTGCCCTGACCTGTCCCATCCAATTAGCCTAATTGGAGGAATAATTCCCCGTCTGTCAAACACAGCACTCTTTCACCTGTGGGGTCACATTGATGTTAACCCCAAGCTCGGCATTATGACACAAGAAACCACCATGGAGAATATAAATGCAAAAAGTTTGATGCAGTACACTTCTGTCTTTTATGTGTAATAGCACTACAGAGAAGTTTGTGTCACATGGTTTTGGTCTCTAGGGAGAGAAAACATCCCCTCTTGCCTTGTGAACTGTTTGGATGACACTACATTGAATTCTTTCCCCTATGTTGTGTTTTCTAATACATGTGCAGCCAATAACGTGGGTGTGCCTGGCCATGAATTATAGATCTGTTGTTGGCAAAGGGTGTGTGGATATGAACTGTGCATGCCGGGGCCAGATAAGGCCAGATTTATACCTTTAGCTGCCAGGCGCAGACTCAGGGAGCCAGCTCACAAATTAAATGGAAATTGCATTTGAGAGGACTAATAAAACAGGCGTACCATGTCCTCTTAGCATACAATGCATGCATGATGGCGAAACATACGAAAGGATTGCTGCTCTCCTGGTCTTTGGCCTCTCTTAGAACATTCATCTATGTACACTAGAGGTTGGGCGCAGACAGGCGCAGTGGAGAAAGCATTTAGTTTCATGATTATGAAGACAAATTCTCTGTCAGGATTCTACTGTGCATTTGGCTCACAATATTTAAAAGTGATCCATTTGAGGCTAGTTAGACTAAGGACACCATGTTTTAAAGGTTTTGTTCAAATTGGAGAAGGGACATGGGGTTGCTGTGACTTTCTCCTGCTGCTCTGACTAATGTTGCTGCCATAGTTTCAATAATTATCAATACTAAATCTCTCAACTGAACCTTAATCTTACTAATGTTTGGGTAGAGCCTAGGAGACAGAAAGTAGCTGACTGTTTCACAGTGTGCAGGCTGAGACTGATGGGGTTTGTTATTTTCAGAGATGGTCTGCAGGCATCAAAGGATGACACTCTTTCTCCTTTTGTGTCAAATAGTCCTCATCAAGCTTTCTCTTTACTTCTTACTCTCCTATCTATATGTGCAATGCATATTTTATAAGCCACACTAACGTCAGTCACTCGCACTTCATGACTCTCCAGATCCTCCTGAGTGTTCAGTAGTGTTTCTATTTCTCACATTGCAATGGATCAGTAGTTAAATAACTAACAGAATATACATGTCATTACAATAAAAAGTAAGAGCCAGTATTCCCAGTCATTGTCGTCTGTAATCTCATTACAGCAGTATGCAGATACAGGCTTGAACAATTATTGATTTACTTTGTATAGATATGTAAATGCCATGTAAAAGATTACCCCCATTAATGTTATGTTTGTATATTTTATGCTCAGAATGTGAAATCCATCTATTGTGAATACTATTTCTAAAATGTTACATTAATGTCAAAGACTTGGAAGAATGATTTTCCAAATACAAAACAATAAAATCATTGAAAAACATGCAAACCCCTATAACAAGTTTTTTTTTTTTAATTTTAATTTAACTTTAATTTAAACAGGTTGGTCCCATTGAGAAAGCATCAACATCCTATAGAATCTGTTTCAAGGTCTTTAATTTTCTATTTAAAAAACATTTAAGGACACTAGCTCCATGAGTTTTTTTTTTTTTTTTTAAGATTATTTTTTGGAGATTTTGTGCCTTTATTGGAGAGATAGGACAGTGGATAGAGTCGGAAATCAGGGAGAGAGAGAGAGAGAGGGGAATGACATGCAGGAAAGGAGCCACAGGCTGGATTCAAACCTGGGCCGCTCGCTTGGAAGACTATTGCCTCCATACATGGGGCGCGCACACTAACCACTGCACCACCAGCGCCCCAGCTCCATGAGTTTTAAGTCATTATTCAACAGATTCCAGGCTGAGGGTGCAGAATACCCAAAAGCCCTTTTCCCAATTTCTGTTCGAGCGTTTTGGACAGAGAGCATAAAAAGGTCCTCAAAACACAGAGCATACTGTCCAGTACTTTTCTGCAAGAGGGAATTCCTCTCCAGTTAAAAGAAACCAAAACTGTTTGAAAGATGGGGGTGATGTCATGATACATTATAAAGCTACATATCTAGATGAGAGAGACTGTCAGTGACACATGCGTCTGTAAAGAATGATTTATACAAAACTCCCAACCTGTTATTTTTGGTGAGATAATTTTCGGATGTTATGTAAGACAGTGACAGAAATTGTTAAACCTGGAAGCATTTTTGATATCTCCAGGATTATTCATTCTGGATGGATCTGCGCTCCAAATAAACCCAGCCCAGCCCTCTATTTCCTGGATGGAGATCTGAGGAAGTATAGGGTGCCCCTGGAGGTCTCAGCTTGGACATTTTTGTTGTTGTTGTTAATTAATTACCTCCCTGAAGTCTGACTGGGCATCCCGTGTTGAAATACCACCCATGCTGTGTGTGTTCTCGTTTTTTTTTTTTTTTTTTTTTTTGCTTCACTCTGCTCTCTCTTTGCCCTCCTTTCCATGCCTGTGGAACCTAGGAGCAATTCTAGCCTGGAGTGGAGCTTTAGGGGAGCGTGCAGCATCCTTTTGAAGTATCATAGATAATGTATGGCACTGTATCCCATACACATATACATGTTTGCTTTTGAATCATGCTATGTTCTTTAATACTTGGACAAACATTCATCACAGTCCTACAGAGTATTTTAGGTAGACCGATCAAAAACTAAAGAAGGTAAACGGTCTCCTAGGAAAGGCTACAGAAGGAAGACTCCACTGACTATTTATGAACGTGAAGTGTAGCATAACTTGGCTCTAAATTCTACCTGATGAGTTAGAAAATTACAAGAGTTCCAGCTTTTCTTGGACTCCAAATTAGCTGAAAATAATGAGAGATTTTGAAACTATATGAAAGGCCAATTTAGATTGGATCAGTTCCAGACGACGGGCAATTAATTTTCTTTACAGCAGCTCTAGTGTCCGTGCAATATGTGCTTGACATCCTCTAGAAATAAAAGCATGCAAGTTCCAAAGTTTCGCTATGTTTTGAGAAAGTGTTGGTCAATCTGACAATTATGATGATGTTTACTTTTGCTAAATTACTGTATCAAAGTCCCACAAGCTTGGGTGTTTATGTGGTTTCATTCCAGTTCCTTGTTTCTTCAACTGCAGCCCGATGCTGTTTATGTCTCTGGTAAACTCTGAGTGGACACGAGGCAGAGTAGATTTGACACTAATGAGCACATTTAAATGCCTTGATGTTCACTTGGGCAGTAACTTCAGCAAACACCCGTGTTATGTTCCGTATAGTGTAGGTGAAATAGCAACTTGTGAATTTCGCATGCTGTTTTTTCCCCCCACTTAATTTTTCCTTATATGGAACTGATTATTCTGGTCGTTACAGCTTAGATTAACTGAATCATGCAATACATAGAAATCATAACAAGTCAAATGGATGCATTTAAAACCTTGAAGTAGTCAAGTTGCATGAGCATGGTTCAGCAAGTTGATGCACTTATCTATTCATTAATTGACCGTGTCTGAAAAATATCCCAAAAATGAATAAAGTCAGACGTTTACTTTGCTGACTTTTCCCTTTTTCAGTGAATAACTGTGCTTCTATTGGTGAGTTTTAACTTGACATTACCCTTTTATATGACCAAGATGTAAATCCATAAAATCAGTGTGTCTTGAATGGCTGATGTCGGAAAAAGAGCCTTAACAATCGGTTGAAATGATGGTTTACTGTCTGCCATCATACTGTGCATTTCTGTTATTCATCACAATCTCTGGTACAGGTAGAAGATCCGCTGCATGACCGGCCATATCGGGATGAAGAAACACTTACAGACAGTAATGTGCATCAGGCCAATGAGCCATTCATGGGCCTGGTGCCATCTCATTAGTCTTCCATTGACACCGGCAGAAGCATGCCTAACGTCCCATTGTCTGCAGGAGACAGTTAGGGACAGAGCCTGCAGGTTCAAGTTATTGAGAAAATCACCACCAAATTCATCTGGTTTTTCCTTTAACACTTTCTCTCTTCTTGCTTCTCTCTCTCTCTCTCTCTCTCTTTCACTAGGTATATTCCTGCGGGATGCAATTTTTTTAAAAGCTGCCTTTAAGCTCTCATTTTCTGGTGACTTTTGAAAGCAGCACTCTGTTTTTTTTTTTTTTTTTGCCCATTATAGTGATAATAGCTTAAAGTTCAGATTCTCAAAATGAACCTTTAGTCAGCCTTAAATGAGGTCCCAAATGGTCATGATTCTAAGTGGGGAATGAGTCCACTGAATAGCAATACATATACTCACCAGTCACCTATTCCAATTTTTTTTTCCCTAGTCCACTTCAAAACAGTGTCCCTCAAGGGCAGCAGTATAATCATATTCACAGAAAGGAAACTTTAGTCTGTAGTCGCGCTTTAGAAATACGAGCAGTGTTCATGCACAGGGATCTAATGAGATTGTTAGTGAGAATCCAAAGAGTTTGGATAGTTGTGACTCTTCTACTCTCTTCCTATTTACAAAAATCAAAATGTATGGCATTTATTGAATAGTGTTGAATTTCAGGTTATTAATGTACAGCAGGTATTTAGCATTTTCCCAAGTGTTTAGAACAGACTAATTATTACTCATTAATCTAAAATTGGTTTATACAGTTAAAGATTTGTAAAGTGACACATATCACTCACCATGAACTGCTTTGGTGCAATATTTGCATTGAACATTTGACATCCATAGCAACAGTATCTAAGGGGGGTGGGGTTTGGCTGAAGAACCTGTTTAAAAGCAGGGTTGGTAATTTTCGAATACTAGCATGATTTTGAAAGTAGCATTCCCTCAGTGCTGCGTCTGCACCCACCCCCTCCCCTCTGTGCTCCCTCAAAAGTCACGCCCCTCACCAGCGCCATTGGTCCAGAAGCGGAGCTCTGCTCATGCTTTAAGTGTGGGCTCGTGCATGCATGGAGTAGAGAACGAGCAGGGGGGCAGGGAGGCGTGATTGGTTCATAAAAATGGCACCTCGCGCAGACATTGGTCAAAGTTTTTACAGGCTAACAACTGCTACAGATGACTGATTTTCTTCGTTCCTTTTTCGGAGAACAGTTATTAATTCCTATCAGTACCTAAAGACAATTTCAACCAAAATCTTAAAAAGTTTATCTGGATAAAATTACCAACCCTACCTTTAAGTTTTTTGTTAGAAATACAACTTTCATATTCACCTTCATTGACAGACACGCACATAACATTGTTTTAACACAATTGTTTAACTGAAGCAGCGTTTCTGACCTGTGTGCATCAGATTATTTACTGTCGTGCAACTGTGCTTCACATAATGCATGACACAAGACAGAAGAGTAACCTGTAATCAGCGACCTTGTGTTTGCAACATCCTCATTTTCTGTTCTTGAGCATCACTATAATAAACGACCTGTGGCCTCTTTAGACGACCTGCTCTTACGTTTTCTGAAAACCAGTAATGAGGGTGACCTGTGGTTACAATCTACAGACGACTACTCCTGCCTTTTCACTCTGTAGTATATTGCTGATGCATGTATTCCATTACTTCCTAAACTGATTTAAAAAATGTATTGAGATGAATTTATAATTCACTCTCATCTTGAAGCATCCCATTAAGCACACTCTGAACTCATTTATTTTAAAGATTCAGATCTGCTCGACGTCCAACACTTCACCGATTGTACTGTGAGAGATACGGGCATTGAAATAATCCATAATTCAAAAAAAATATTTCATATTAGATGACCTTATTGCTTGGTTCAAAGGCAGGGCAGTGTGAGAGTGATTTAGAGGCAGGGCTGGGATTGGCTGCAGTTGGTAATAACGTACCTGGTCAGTGATTGACACGGGGTCACCCATGGATACAAGGTGAGTGGGAGGGTCAGCTTAATGACGAATGAACCTTGACTTTGCTATTAGGTACAAATCTGCTCCTTCCTGTCTCTGCAGCCGCGCTTCTGTTGGGTAATGTGCTGCTGCATTATGTTGAGCTGAAGTGTCGGTGAGGAAGGCGAGGGTGTGGGAGGGAAATGGATGTGGGTCATTTAAGCTTTCATGAGACAGAATATGAGTGAGTTGTTGCTAGCTGCACAAGCTTTAACCAGAATTTTTCCACCATTAGATAATGATTTTGACAAAATCCATTCTGTGGGAGGATGATAACAGCACAAAGGCAATTAATCTGAACCTAGTATTCAATTTTTGTCTGTGCTCAAAGGCTATGTGAAATATGTAGTGAAATCATTTCACTGATTATGATGTGAACACTCTCACCTTTCTTTGACACGTTTCTGTCCCACTTTCTTTTCTAGCCTTCACTCAGAAGAGTTGACAAACTGAACAAAACTTTTTTATTTCATATTTAACTTGATGTTTCAAAGCCTGCAGCCATTTTACATATGAACATTTGCACGAATATGAAACACAAGTGAAGCCATCTGGTTGTGCAGTCTTAACTGGCATCCACAGAATCCCCTGTTTGATTTGTGTTGGACCCAAAGGACTCTGAGGCACCAGTTAATTTTTGATTTCACTCCTTTGTTGTTTGTTGCATTGTTTTCTGCAGTCACTGATGATGTGCATAGTGTTAGTTTGTGTTTGAGGTGAAGAAATATATTCACTTTACAGAGTATGTCTGTGTAATGGCCTGCTGCAAAATATTCACTAAAACTAAAGTTATATGCTACATCACTCCTCAAATTAATTACACATTCTCCTTGCAAACAAGACTTCTGAACACTTTTCAATTACCAAGCTGAAACTAAAAGCATTTTCCACAACTCCAAGCGGCATGAAATTGACAATCAACCCTGAACCAAGGTTGTTTTTTCCACCCATATTGTGCAACAAACTTAAATATGTCAGGATTTATGGAACATCTACCAAATGTATGTGTGGGTGTTGAAGCAGATCTGATCAACAATAAGGATGATAATTCAAAAAAAACTAAAACCGTCTCTACGGCAGCCCACAAGCCACTGACTCATCCCATGTGTGTAGGACAGACAACAAACAGCGGGGTACATCACAAGAGGTAACAACTGCTCCTTACGGCATTAAATATTGAACACTATTTTATTCATGTTAGCTTCAGCCTTCAGTGTTATCATACTGGACCATATGTGTATATCACACACACACACTTGGACACACAAAGTGCGGTGGACAGGCGAACACAAAGGGGTTTTTAATTGGAAAGCCTGGACTATGTGTATAGAGTAGATAGCAGTGCATCAGTCTTTTACTGATCATCTTTATGTGCCCAGAGCTGCGGAGTTGTCGAATGTGGATACATAATGATAAAGCCCACTGTTGTGTGCGTGCGTGTGCCAGAAGGCAATTGTATCTTTATTTAATAAAGTGTGATTGGTAGAGATTGATAACAGGGGGACATCGCTGGGCAATTAATATCCTGATTGAGTGGCCATGGAGAAGGGTATCAGAGAACCGTTATTGCTGCCGCCTCCAGCTGGCTCCAGAGTTTAAGGGAAATAAATGACTTCAGTGATTAACATCACATTGATGTTCCTTTCCCAGCGAACAGAATGAATTGTCAGTCTTTGCACTTAGTGGCATGCGAAAAACCCAAATTGCGACAGTGCCACAGATCACTGCAGGTTAAAATGTTCAGTACAAACATGATCACTCCGGCTGATGATTAAAAAGAAGGAAAAAAGCATAATAAAGTGAGCCAGTGCTGGTCAATGTATGGTTAACTTATCATTCACTAATATTCATTATTACACATTCTGCTGTACAATAAAACATGGACGTGAATCAGATACAAAATTGGCCTCAGTTAATAAACAAGGATAGTTTAAAAAAAAAGTACTTGTCACATCATAGGAAGATTTTTATTTTTATTCAGATGTCTCTGATTTCAGCCGATGTTTTAAGATAAATTCAACCAGATAATTAATTCAGCCCCTTTTGCACTCGAGTATGATGTGTAGATTTTGACAGACTAGTCGAGAGGAATCGTTATCACTGCCAAGAAATCGTAGTGTTTTTAAAAACTCACCAGGTAACAAGTCAATTGGTCATCAGTTGTATATTTAAAGGACTCTATACTCTGTAAAGCTTTTATCACGTATTCCCAGGGACTCATCATTCCCTTTATTCGTCTTCGTGTTGGATTCAAAGGCAGTGATTTAATTTCAAAATGTATTGGGGAGCTCTTTTCTGAGATTTTCCCCAAAGTCTAAAGTTTATGTTTGCAAAAACAACTGATACTTTTGAAAGTATCTTAATTATTGTGAATTGTTCCACTACAGACATGAATGTCCATACCATCCTGTGTCCTAGAAAAGCAACTCTTTTAAACATTGTTTCAGTGGTTTCATGACCATTAGAATTCTGAGGATAATATTTGACTTCATACCTGTTTGATTTCCTCTGCCGGTCCATTCATTAGTGACTGTTATTTTATTTTTGCAGTTAAGTCATTAAATCTTTTTATTTCCTCTTTAATCCATGTGTTATAGTCTATCATTCTTCTTGCAAAGTGGATATGAAACAACAACTGGTGGATTTGATAATGACTCCTGATTTTAACTCATCAGTCAAACAGATGACAGTTGTCTCATATGCAATCTTTTGCAGGTTGAATGTGCATCAGTAGCGTAATCTATGCACATGGTTGGATCACTATTTTCTAATGATGAAGACATACTCACAGAAATAGGATAACCAAATTTTAAAACCACCTCCGAAAGGACCCGGTGGTTTGACGGCTTTGGTAATTCTTCACTGCACCAACATTACTTCGACCATTCAGAAGCACTCATCTATTTGTTTCTCTGTCGTTGCAACATAAAAAGGAGGATAAGTCATTCAGGCTGACATGTTCCTGCCACCAAACCTCAAATGGAGGTTGCCTTGACAACATTTAGTTGTGCTTTTAGCCGTTATTTACCACAAGGACAAAAAATGTCAGTTTCTCAAATGGCAAATGTCAGGTTCCAGTTCACTTGCAGCAGACATTGGCACAAAATATTGCTTCTCTGTGATGTATACCTGAACATTTCATAAATAGTGACTCAAGCGCCTATTGCCACTTTTAAATCAATTTCCCACAAAGGTTTTAATATCTGCTTATTGTTTTCTATTTGTCAGCAGTGTTGTACATTACTGTGTTTCAGTGGAGACTTCTAACAGCAACCTCTGAGGATTGAAATGCAAAGTCATAGCTGGCATCACAGTGCACAGATTGCTTTTGAAATACCAGGTGTGATTCAGATGCATTTCAAAATCCTTTTTATCCATTTAAAATCATGACGCTTAAGTCAGTTGCAGCCAATTGCCTCTCTCTTGTGCACCACCAAATTCTACAACAGGAAAAAGACACCAGGTTCAGTTTTACCTCTATTATACTCATTCTGCTGTCTTATGAGAATGTTAAATAAAAGCACATGCACATGGAAGAAAAATAAAACAGAAAATAAATTGGTGGCTAGATTATAGTAGCATTTGTGTTCTGTATTTTTATGTTGAATGATATCTCGGTGTATGTCATGAAAAATGTGTAACTGACTACATAGTGTATGAAACTACCTTTGTGTGCTAGGTTCAGATATTATATTATTGGATTCATAACTTCAGAGAACCGTAAATACACACAAAGCACCGTGTGAAACAGGTCAGACACCTTCTGCATACAGTTTCAGTAATCATGCACACAAACACTCCCACCCACCAGCATGCTTCCATTAACCTGTCTACCCTCTGCTTTTGACAAGACAAACGATGGGCAGTGGGTTACACCGAGAAAGAAAGAGAGAGACGGGGCGGGGCGGGGGGGGGGGGGGGGGGGGGCGCAAGAAGAACAAGACAGGTATCCAACTCAAATACCTTGCAGCACAGAGCTCTATAAGCAGAGAAATTAAGGTCAGCCAATATTTGTGTGGTGCAATAGATTGAAGTCATGGCATCTCATAACTCACCGCTGTCAGGCTCACATACGGTGGCTCTTTGAGTAAGGAGACATGACTCAACAATGAGAGGCACTCTGTTCAGACTCTGACTTTGGATATATGATTTTTTTGATGTTGCTGTAAATATTTTTTTTCTCTGTTCATTAAATAACAAAGATCTCTTATGCATAAATGTGATTAAAATGTGCAGGTTGATAGTAGATGAATCTTTGCATGCATTCTCCGTGAAGCTGCCAGGGACTATAGGTCTCCTAAGTGAAACAGGTTCTCAGGGTAACATGATATAGTGGCATGCATCTTGGCGTGACTAGCTTTGTCCATGGTGTTTGATGGATGATCCCCTCTCAGGAACATGTACTGATGACACCAGTTATTTAAATGTCCTCCTCTATGGACGCCATTAATTATAGAACTGTGCACACACCATGACTTGTAGTTTTTTTCTGCACCTAAAATGAATTCTTGTGGCTACATTTTCCAACTGATGCAGGCGCAAGTATGCGATATGAAAGCATCAACAATATCATCATGCTAGAATAAGGAAATGTTTCTATCTCATAATTAGCTAATTAAATTCGTTTGAGCATAAATGTGCAAGAGTACTGATGTACTTACAGATGTTCCACTTCATTGCTGCTGGGTAAGGTAACCTTTTAACCTCAGCTGCCGACAGAAAAAGGGCTACTGATGGAAAGAGAGAGAAGCCAGCATGAGAGGATGAAAACTCTTAGCCGAATATCCTGAAGTTAATGGTGCTGACGGCGAGGTAGAAGGTGAAAACAGACAAGAACAAACGGATCGAGGACATGTCATTTGTCGAAAACTATTGCATAGTTTTGTTTTTTTAAGAATGTACAGTTTGTTAGCTGAAAGTAGGAAGTGGACAGGAAGACATTAACAGAAATTTACAGACAGAAGAATAAAGGCAATATAATTTGTATATATAATGTTTATATGATTTATTACCTTTCAAATGGGCTGGAGGTCTAAAGCATGTTGCCCCCTACAGAAATGCTACTGTTTGCTTCATAAAATAAAACATGGCTACCTTCACACTGCACGCAAAAATTAACCAAATACAAATGTGTTTTTTTTTTTTCACATACTGTATGTGACTCAGATCTGAATTTTTACAACAGTTCGAACTGCACAAGTTGCATGGATTCTGATCTTATCAAACCAGACTCAGGCCACGTTCACATGTGAATCAGATTCACGTTGGATCTTTTTGCAGTGCCACCTCAGTCTAACAGCCTGGATTGGAATGTGTGCAACTCTGATGTCTCTCTTTAGTGACACTCATCACTGTTCTGTGCTGGTTGGATGGGTGGGAGAGGGAGCGGGAGCCACTGACACAAAGAAATCAAACATGGAAGACAGCTGTGATGAAGGTAGTTTAGTGGAGGGAGAGTCTCCCTATATCCATGGCAACGATCATGTGAAGTAACGGAGAATTACATGACTAGTATTTATCTGGTGTGACTTGTGAAATACATATTTTTACTTACTTCTCATGCCATTGTAATATGGCAAGATCTACAGTATTTTATGCATCAGGGCTGTGTGCGCAAAAATACAGATGTATAGTGTTCAGATTCATTTAGTGTAAAAGACTACATTTCATCTTTTAAGGGGGGGCTAAAGGACAATCCTGAATTGGGGAGGGAAGAGTAGGAGAAGATGAAAGTAAAAGCTGTGATCAACTAAGAATATACATTTTTCATGGTAATGAGAAAAGATGAATAGATATAACAAATGAACAAGGAAAACTGACCAATGGGTGGTTATCAGTTTATTAATGCAGCACAGTTAGGAGACATAATGTTGATCAGTGTGTTAATGGTGCCGGTCAGCATATTGTGGTGCATATGACGTCTTTGATGTTGTTCTTCTGTGCATGCGAGTCAGTTCAGAATTGTGTCCAGTTCAATCAGGAATCTGATATAGACCAGATTTAAGAACTAATTCGAACAGCCAAACAATCGATCTGAGCAATAAATCAAAATTGAGCAGTACGATTTGCAGTGTGAATGTTGCCCCTGACGTTCAGTTGTTTTTCATGTGAAGCAGCTGCAGCACTTTCTGTTTGAATTATCTTGATACTTAATAAAACTTACAACTGTAAATATTAAGGCTGATATCGATGAGGTAAAACAGTTTGCTGGGTGAATGCCTGATGCAGGAGGGAAGTCTGATTCAAGCTCAGCCAACTCAAACACTACAAATACAAACTACCTAGAGGGGGAAATACACTGAAGGGTAATTGTAGTTGTCAACTATTATGTGCTGATGCTGTGCTAGACTCCTATAAATAATGGAATGTCGAGTCGAACTTTCCAAAAGCATTTTATAAAAATACAAACCTAATAACAAAATATACCCTAAGACAAGAGTAAGAAAGTGATTAAAAGTATGTCCCCTCCCCCACCCTTGAAGTAAGATAATGTTTGAAACAGAAATGTAAATTGGACTGTTTGAGATCAACGAAACAGGACCTCTATAATTATGGCTATTATATTAGATTAAAATAAATGTACTGTAGAGGTGTTTGTCTTTTTGCAAAGTTGGCATTTTTCATTGTTTTCTTGTTTTTTTCTTTTCTCTATGCTTTTGTGAAAAAGCAAGCGTGTCTTAAGGAGTGATGCAAAATCTTCTGTTTAATAGCCTCTGCTTGTGCTTTTCAATTCTTCTAATCTTGGGAGTAAATATTGACTTGAAATCAAAGCTGGCAGGAAGCTGTTGCATCTCTGATTCATTTGGCTGTTAAAACAGTTTTATCCTCCGGGCCAGAGGAGGAGGTATTCACGTACATGGCAGCCGGCCAGCTTTGTTGAGATAGATCTGGTCGTAGAGTACATTCCGCCTACTGGAGCTTAAAATTAATGGCATGTAACTATTATTGTCTTAGCCAAGCCTGTATGTGCAATTGCTAATCAATAATGATTTGGAAACATTTAGAGTCCAATAGCTCTGGTATGAATGTAGTGTAACTGAAGCTTTATGAGCCTGCTGTAAAGATGTTGCATCGAAAGCAATAGGAGGCTGTTTATTTTACTGCACTTGAAGGTCACAATGTATTTTGAGGTGACCAACATCTGTGAGATTGAAGGTTATGAGGACAGATTTCCTTATACTTTAGGGAGAAAGTTAGATGTTAGGTGAACTGTGGCATCTCTTTGATGGGACATGTCAAGCCAGGACTGTTTGAGTTATGAGCTATTAAAAATATGTAGATGTGACAGGAGTCCTCTTGAGGACGGCTGATGTGAATTCTCTGTTGGTTGCTTAGCCAGATCCATAAATAAATGAACACATCAGTGAATGAGTGAAGGGAATATCAGAGGAGACATGCTCCATGATCTTTTGATGAAAAACAGCCTCACACAGTATTCTTTCTGTAGGCTTCAACAGGCGTTCCTCCTCTGATTGTTCTGCAACAGATGTCCCTGATTGCACAATGTCAACATGGACAAAATCAACTTGACAGCGGTCATGTCCACTGGAATATCTGGTGGTATATGTAATAAGCAGCCAGTCAGACAGCTTCTCCTCTGCGAGTTGGAGTGACCTCACTTTCAATGAACTTGTCGGCAAATGGTCAGTGAACAAAATCAGTATTAGGCCATTGGATTGGTGAACTTCAAGGTTTCCCAAGGTTAGCTTCTCAAAGGAAGCAAAGGCCCATTTATACTAACAAATGTATTAAAAATTCTAGAATTTGGAAAAACTGTGCTTTCTTGCTTATATTTCAGCAAGAAGACTAAAAGAAGCTACAGTTTTGAGATAGTTAGATAATCCTATTACACTTTTACTTCCTGCAGTCTCTGT
Source organism: Labrus mixtus (assembly GCF_963584025.1). Taxonomy (NCBI): domain Eukaryota; kingdom Metazoa; phylum Chordata; class Actinopteri; order Labriformes; family Labridae; genus Labrus; species Labrus mixtus. Next base: position 20,320,848 of record NC_083626.1, on the reverse strand, counting down.
CACTGTTCATGGCCAATAATTATCTCATAACATTGGGTGAATAAAACAATCAATTGTTATATTAAATATCAAAAAACATGTTTTTGGGGGCGCTTTAGAACTGTTGGTAAGTCAACTTGAATTTTTTTTTATAGAACAAGGCCTAATGCTCTCTGTTTTTGGTCTTTGAAAAGGCCAAGAAAAGTGATATCTACCCTTCCAACTCTGCTGTTGGAGCCATTATTTGGTTTTAGTTGGACATACGGTGGCACTGTGTCTTTAATCGTGATGCTGATAAGAAGCAGGTGTTGTGCACAATGAAGGAGGTCATTGTTTTTTGACTGGGGAAACACTATGGTTTACTGTATGAGCAGAGCATGTATAAGTGTGTGATTGAGTGAATAGATACTTTTTCTGTTGTTTCTTAAATACATGGATTGACATATCCAACCTTAACCTTTTTTTTGGATGACCACCAATTTTACCAAGTATATTTCTGGACTCCACAATGGGAGCCATGCTTACAAATCGGACCAAACAAACATAACTTACATTATAACAAAAGGCCAAGAAACCCACATTTATCTCCCATAAATATAACTATTCCAGGGAGTCCAATCTCTATTGGAGGTAATATTCAAACAAGCAAAGACAAGGTGGTTGGTTTGATCCTTCCCCAAGAAAGTAGAATTCATTTTATGTTCCATTTTGGAGGGGTTTGTCATGCGCCAATTTTTGTTCAAGACATTTTGCATGAAAAATTCTTGACCTTTAAATAGAAAAACTGGTACCAATACTACATGTATAAATTCAAAATCCTGGAATATTGAAATAGCCATCATTCATGGGGTTATTATAGCACTGAGTAGCCCACGCTCTTTTAGAATAAGAGAGAAAAGAGAGAGGGGGGGTGTGCAGAATTTCTTCAGTCATTGCATCGGTACTCTCCTTTCCTCCTGTGGTGACCTGATGGAAGGAATAATGACCCATTGAATAAATACAGTCAGGTGACATTTATCTCTGCCTGTGGTCAGGCTCAATTGAATAAATGCATTCCATCGTGACTCACAGACCTTTGTTAATAGAAGGTACAGGTCAGGGATAATATGAACATCTACCTTTTTCCCTTTCTCTTCACATCTTTCTTAGTGGGTGGTATTTGTGTCAGCAAATATGCATTATGTTTCTATCTGTTGATCATCAATATGCATCGGTCTATACCTCCTGCACAGTTATGCGTCTTAAAGGAAGAATATGCGATTTTTTGATCCAGCAGATGTCGCCCTTGAGCACCAGCATGAAACCAAAACAACTCACGCTGCATTTTTGTGTTAGCATGCTAATGCTTGCGACCTTTATTATGCTCGTATCTTCACACTGCATTGTTGTGTTAACATGTTAACGCTAGCGATCTTTATTATGCTCGTATCGTCATACTGCAAGTAAATTTACATGAAATGACCGTGATCTAGAAACGCTTACGTGACATTCAAATAAGCAGTGAGTACAGTATGTCATTCTTCTTTCCTCTAGTCCCTCAATTAAACAACTTTTATATGCAAGGAAATGAGCCTGCGTGCCGTCGCGATGTAAACACGCTATAGATACGGCTCGGAAATCTTGGAAAACGTCACGGACAGCGGGACTCGGGTGTCACACTCATTGTAGACAGTCATGACTCACAGAGTTATTTATATAATTGATTTCTGCTACATTTAAGTGTGAAAAATCGCATATAAAGCCTTTAAGGCAGTGGTTCACAAACTATGGTATGCCACCGGTGGTACGCAGGCTCCCTGTGGTGGTACGCAAAAGAATCTCCACAATATGAAAAAAAAAACCTGTTCAGCATAAAACGACAATTTTTTTTGTTGTTGTCGTACTCTTATCTTATCTGTCTTGGATCTATTGGGTTATATTTATATCAAATGTATTTTCCCCTCTAATTATATCTGCAGTTGGCTCCAAATAAGGTAACCTGAAGATACTGTGACATAGATTTACTAAATATTTTAGTGCCACAGATGATCTCCATTCATTTGTCAGTGATCAGTAATTTGCCAGTGGATGCCTGCGTCTGTCACCGCCTCACCTGAGTTTGATGATTGCTCTTTGATGTGCTGTGGTAAAAGATTACAAACTGCACAGTCAATGTGACTCTCTGCGGGTACTTAGACTTCTTTTTGTTAAAATTGGCATTCATCACCTCGACAGAATGCCTTCATCCATATTTTTCAGAGTTTCTTATTCTATTGTGGTTTACATATAATTTCCAAAAACAACTCATGTAAACTCAACGATCTCTGTTTTGTATGTCTGTGATCTGTTGCAAATGAGTTTTCACAATGTGGTAAATTCACTCATGTCAGATGGGACTAGCAAATGATCCCAGTCTAGCATGTGTCAGTAGTCAAATCAAAACTATTTAATCTTCTTCTCACTCTTTTTCATACGCAAAGCTTGGCTTCTTTATTAACATTTCAACCAAATCCATCAACCTACAAGTGGAAACAGGCAACTGCATCCACAGCGAGCACTTCACGACAATGTGTCTGATTTTCAAAGAGATGCCAATATAATTACTTTCACTCCCACATTAATAGTTTTTGACAAGCAGTTACCTTACCTTTCATCTTGAAAGCTCCAACAAATATGTGAGTGGAAGTCAAATAGATTCCTTGCTAAAGAGATGGGAGTTTGGGCTTCAAAGTGATTTTTACTTATGCAGTTATGTGAGAAGTTTAAATCGTCTTTTCATTCCGTTCGAATGAAAGCTGAACCTGCACTTAAAAGGAACAATAAGCTTAAGCTATTAACAGTAGAAGTTGACGGAACAAAAAGGGGCATAATTTGAGCTCAACTATGTTGCCTTATACTTAAGTATGCTCAATTAAGCTACTGTAAGATCTTCATATGACTTTCAGAGTCAATCTGTGAGCAGTCAGAGGAATCGGGTTGGTCTAGTAGAAGAAGAAGAAGAAGAAGAAGAAGAAGAAGCTATATTTCTTTTCATCAAATAACTGGTCTATGGCTCTCAGCTCACTCAGGAAAATCAGTTGACAGGGCCAACACATTTGTAAGGCAGGCATCTCATAGTATATAACGATGTAGGAAAATTGCCAAAAATCATGCCAGGACTTAAAAGATCTTTAACAGGCTCATTTGATGTCAGCCAGTTTTATTATTTACCCTATAATCATGCCTCACTTCTTCATTAGGAGCGCCATTCCTTGATACCACTGGAGTAATTTGAAGATATTTCTCTGGCCCATGCTGTTAGCCCTCTCCTTTGAAGCGGAGAGATATTGATAAGCCTCTCAGTAGGCTACGATAAGATCCTCTCTTTAGCCCTGATTAAAATGAATCATTCATATTAACATACTATACACATTCACAGCGTCTTCCAAAAAACGCACTGGATAAAAAAATATTTTTGGAATGGCTTCTGCACTCACTCTTTTTTGGTTTTGATGCCTCCAATATCATAAATCTATTAGTATCCAATAGCGATTTGTTTGCTTCAGGCTTTACAGTGGTTACACACCAATAGCATTTCACACAATTTTTCTCTCATACACTGTCTTTTCCCATTTGTTTTGATTTGGCTGACACAGACTTTTGACAACACAAAAAAAGTGTCTCTGTATCCCAATCTCTCCAGAGCACTGTGCAGTACAAATCAGTTTGAACAAGCCTATAGGACAAGAGTTGTCCCAGTCACACAGCACTTTGTAATCTCATCCCCTTTTCCCAGACACCGCCGATGGCTTCTGCTCTGTTCAAATAATATCCCGTTTCTCTGAGACTGCAGATTGTACTCCATCTCCCCACTCCTGCCCTACTGAGACAAGAGCAAGCAGTGAAACTACCGCTAAACAATGGAGTCAATAAACAGTAGGTGGATAGGGCTTTTTGGAGTTTGTGGATAAGGTGTTAAAACCTGGCCCTCTCGTGTCTGCGTTGAGCCCTGTCATTGCCGATTTTTCGGGAAGTTTACAGTTCACTCTTTTCTTGTACTCCTCTGTGACATTAGTTGTGGAGTGGCTGTCAAGTTGAGTGGAACTGGTAAGTAGAAGTGTGCACTGGTGGAAATTCATGTCCAAATTGAGAGTTTGAGTGGTGTGCAGTCAGAGTCATGTCAAATCATGTCAGAGGAAAATATAGTCTTCCTTCTCACTCTGTCCCATTTCAAACAGGATTTCTGAGGTTTCTATTTTCAATCTTTAAGTTTGTTTAAAAAAAAAAAAGAGAGAGAATGGGAGTGTGATTAATGGGGCAATCAAAAACAATCAGGTTGATGTTAGAGCTCAATCCAAAATTTGAGGAGGAGGATATTTAGATTACTGAGATGGATTTCTTGATGACTTTGTTTTACGTCATTATTTTGCACAAACAGTGCAGCAGTATGGCTTTTCAACATTGTCAGGGATTAATTAATAAATATGTGAAAGAATAAAAAGACCAAATAAAATACACTGGAATTGGTTTTCAAGTTTAGGTCAAGTCAAATGTATTAGTCAAGCACTACGTGTACGATCAAGAAAAATATATTGTCAGAAATTTTGTGTTTTATAGTTTTGTGACCATTAGCATATACCAATCACCAACCACACTGACTACAGCTACTGCATGGAAAATATGACAGAGAGCTCTATGTGAGCAATATGGCAATTAAAAGCTATTATTGGTCAACATAATTTGAGTGGCAGATTGCACCCTATCCTTTGTATTCTTACAATGCGTGCTGTTTGATGTAGCTACATTTATACTGGACATTAGCACAAGATAACTAATGTCTGCTCACCACTAATGTCTGAACAATTACCCTGCCATCAGACCAACGAAGCCTGGACAATAATAATTACATTCCTCATTAGCTTATTAAAGACCATAAAAGTCACTTTGAATTCTATTTTATTTTCTAACCACCAAATATATTTTGGCATAACCATAATAAAGAAATCTACTTACATACTTACATACCTAATTAAATTTCTTAACCAATCGCTGAAGTAGAACTGACATTAAAGCTGCTTTTCAGAATAAATCTTTCTGCTTCTATAAAATTCATCCTCATTTTGAATGTTTTTAATGTTCATTAGGGTTTATACATATAATGATTTATGTTCCCTTATACATTCCCCAAATAATTGTTTTCAAAAGTGAATGCACCACATAAATAGGAAAGGCATCAAATGCAGATAGAGTCGCTTTTACTCTCAATCTTGAGGGGACTCATCCAGCCAAGTGTATTTGATCCAGAAGTGCTCCATGACAGAAATCTCCAAAGTGGTGGAATGAGCCTCAGGGTGATCAGCTAAATCCAAATAATGCTGACTCTCAATATGTCTTAAGGAAAAGTGCCACTTAGATGCCAGTGTGGCATTAACAGGGAAGGTGCAGGTTGGCACTTTGTCTATAAAAGGATACCAGGCTATCAATGAAAGGAGAATGACACATGGAGGAAAAAAAAGGTGGAAGCTTTAGAGGGAAAGAGCTTCAACGCGGTATCTTTTGATTAGCTCCAGACTCTTTAATTGGGAGAGTGCCCGTTAATGAGGCAGAGGCGGACACATACCCAATGATTCTTACCTGCAGTACTCACAGGAGACATGAGAAATACCTCTACTTCTCTTCTTCGCTCGTCCTATCTTCTTTCTGACCACAGATAAAATGGATAAAACGGATTTAACAGGTGCACTAAAATGGATGCCTCATTATGAGAACCATCCTCTAACACTCATCTGAGTTTCAGGACTGTAATACTCCACAGCGGTATTAATCTAGCCAGCCGACTAATGAATGCAGGCTTTGAGTTAGCGTGCTGGGATCAGAGATAAGACATACCTGCTATCTACATTGGTGTAAAGATCAAGGATTAGGAGCGCTGATTTACAGCTTTACATTCCAAGTTGGGATGAGAATTTGAAGAGGCTGAACGAAGAGTCTCATCAAATTGTTTAAGCTGAAACTAAAGCTTATGATATATATGTAGCAGCAGTGGTGAAAAGAAAAGTCTAAGCATACGGGACATGTGAGCGTATTTAAAATCATAGTCACAAAAAAAAAATCATATTTAAAAAAAAAGACGTTTTTAAAGAAGCAAATAAATGGTGAATGGACTTGAGCTTGTATAACGCTTTTCTAGTCTTCTGACTACTCAAAGCGCTTTTACAGCGCATGTCCCACCAACCCATTCTCACCCATTCACACACTGATGGCAGTGGTTGCTTTGTGTGAGACCATCAGAAATAACTAATCCCATTCATACGCAGGAGCAATTTAGGGTTAAGTGTCTTGCCCAAGGACACATCGGACATGTCGCTGCAGGAGCTGTGGAAACCCTTGACCTTCCGGTTCAGAGACGACGACTCTCCCAACTGAGCCACAGCCGCCCTAAGTGTTTTATGAATATAAGGTTATCATACGAAATAACAATAACCTAAAGCTGTGACATCATAATGAGGTCATTTTTATTTGATTTAACTGTAGTAGGACAACACTGAAGGCCCAGGTGTAAAATGAACAGCCCGCCACTAGTGTTAAGTCAATGAGATTTGACACAATTCATACTAGCTGAGAAAGGAGCCAGGACTTGATTCACCCCCCCCCCCCCCCAAAATCTCTCTTGAAATTTTTTCATGTAACCCAACAATACTGAACATGTGCAGCTGGCAGCTTATCTTAGAAATACTAGTATGTGTGGGCTGAAAATACCAGCAAAATATAACAGTGCCTTGGATTTTTATTTTTTATCTACAATATGGATTTTATTTGTTGTCTTTCAACTGCCAATACTGAATGATTGATAAAGTGATGGGTTCATATTTGGCACCCTCTCACTCCCTGAGTCTCGCTTTCAATAATTTGAATTTCAAAACCATTGGTAAAAAAATGTTGGTACTCTTCTGATCCCTTTTTAATTTCATTCGTCCTCATCCCCTCCCTCAGCTATAGATGACCAAGAATAAAGCAGGCAAAGTGTTTGGATAATCTCAAGCGGCCTCATCCAGTGCTCCTCGCATCAGAGGTAGGCATTAGGAGATTGTACCTGAAGTCTTAGGAGGGGACGACCACTCACTTAAGGAGGGTGTCAACAATAGCACAGCCTTGGTCAGCTGAGACAAGAACACACACTCTGTTGCGTTCACGACCTTTAGGAAAATGGAGCTCTTGATAACAGATTTTTATTTGCAGATGAGGTCAATCATTGTGACGTTCTCTTGCAGCAAATTCAGGAAAAAAGATCAGATCCAATGTTCCTCCCCGTTCAGGTGTGTCAAGCAGATAGACACTGATTTAAGTGAGATGTCAGTTCATCTGCTTGGTATTCATGCAGTCCCTCCTTCAGACACTGTGTTATCCAATTGCCAGACATCACTCAAAGGTGAAAGCCACTGGCATACGTTACATGTTTCTTTGCTTGTCTACATGATCACTTGCAGGGAATACATCCCGGCTAACATTACTTACTTTGACAGATTATTCCTTCCTGGTATAAAAATACTTCCATTCTCAGTTTGCAGAAATCTTTGGACCACAGTTTCTTTAGAAGCCGTGGTGACTGTTGCATAGTGCTCCCATTGCTCCTCCCAGGCTAAAGACAGCAATCTGCAATCTTTTGTTCAATCGCCTGGAAGAGTTTGGGGAGAGGAATAAGGGGAATAAACAAAACAAAAACATTAACAAAGCCAGGCAGTGCATGAGCTGGGTGTATGGGAGTACCTGTGAGCGTGTTTTTTTTTTTTTTAGGGTGTGTGGGGAGGCAGAAGGAGCTGATGAGCGTCACAGTATGCTGAGAATAGCTCTTAGAGAAACACTGCAAAGCCTGACAGGGCTTATCACCCCCTCCACTAAAGGACCTGCCTGAGCATTAAACACTAGTGTTATTTCACATAATTCATCCACCAATGGCAGCCTATGTGTTTAACTGTGAAGTATTGTTTTTTTTTTATTATTCATTCAATTCCACAAAGTACACTTTGTTCCTTTTAAGCCTCTTGGACACAGTGGGAGATCATCATGGCAATGGACAAATGCACATGAGAATTATCTTGATGAAGTGGCTGTTTTGAAGTCTGTATATTTTTCTACTTCTCAGAGAGCAGTGATTGTAAACATAATTATGCCAACTCTGCAATAAAGCATCCACAGGTGTACAGTCACATACATTCTCTTAGATGCAGCATATGTTGATTTAATTCGGGTTAGAAATCACGATAAGATTAAAAAACAGCGAGCCGCAATAGTTTAGATGCTGCAAGATAATCATATTATGATACATCATGATATCTGATTCACAGAGTTATACAAAGGGCCTCCTCCAAAAGGTAAATAGCAGGTATCATGTATTTATTCACTGCCATTCGGCCTCATTTTCACCTATTATCACGCTTCATTTCTTATCAACTTTTCCTTACTATTTGACATTATCCTGCTGTCTTCATCTTCTTTTTTTATCCTGTTTTCAATGTCTTCTTTGGACAATGGACTTACCTTCACGTTACTGTTATTCCTATCATATACACTACCGTGAGGATCCATACACAGAGATGCGGAGTGGCAAGGAAATCTGTTTAGAGCACTGTATTTATTTAAATATCAATATCTGACAGAAGTGGGACAACTGTGTCACTTGAGTCAGGACGATGATATATTACCTTCTTTAGTCACACCCTTAGCTATAATAGCAGCAACATTGAATCTGTACAAATAATAATAATAATCGTAAAACGGACTGCAATTACACACCAGAGGGTCTAAAATCCAGACGAGGCAGGTCTTCACTGAGACGTCAAACATTATGGTGTGCTTAAAAAGAATCATTGGCCTAATGGACAGTTTGCACTATAACCACACTGCTTCTGTATGAGGTTTAATGCTAACTGTCAACAGATCTGTTTGTTGCCTTCATGTTGTGGGCCCTATCATCAACAAGACATCTGCTGTCAGAGAGTCAGCAGCAGAAGCTCTAATCAGTGAGCTTCCCTTTTTCCACCTCTCTCTGGGCAACCTCGATAAGGAGAAGAAAAAATGTGGTGCCATATTTATTCATGACCAGCTTTTCATTTCTACATTCTTCCGTCCTCCGCTGAGGCCCAGCAAGTACAGCCCACTCTACAACCCACCAAAAAGAGATAGATTAATACTGAATGGCTTTTTCTTATTCTATCTCTTCAACAAAAAAAAAACAACACAATCACCATCATCATCATTGTTATTTTTGCTTTGGTCTGCGGGAGCCAAGAGAGAACAGTGATGGAATAACCTGCCTTTTTTTTTCCCTCCACCTGTGTAATAAAGTAGATGAGTATCCCCTGTGTAGATAGGAAATCATTTTGTCATCATAGCAGGAGAGGATGGAAGCAGAAAAGAGAAATGGGAAATTGAAAAATGCACAAAAACTGGGGAGATTATTAACGGAAAACGGAATGGGGGGATAATAAAGGAGACTGGGAATTTAAAAAAAAAAATCAAATGAACAAAAGGAGAACGCATAAAGGAACGAATAGAAGGAGATGGGAATAAAGGACAATGTGGTGTAAATGGAAGTTATAGCTACTGTAATGAAATGTAATTGTGGAACATAATGTTTCAGGAGGTTATTTGGTGGGTTCATATTTTCATTAAGCAATATGAAAATCCTCTGCCTATCTTATTTGAAAGTGAAATGCTTTGAGACCCTTATACAGCCAACAAGTCACCATTATTCTACCCTGGATGCCATGGTTTTATTTTTCAGTTTAGCCTTGAATATACAGCCTGCTGACACTTTAACTGAGGTTAGGCTAGCAATAGGGCACACTGCATATCCACTCTTCTACACACATGGAAATTCTAGCCAATCTGCCCTCTGAAATGCTCACTTAATCATTCGCCCTTCACTGCTTACTTACTTACATTCCAGTTTGGTCTATTTATTACATCCTGGACATTTGCAAAGAGGTTGAAGTGTGTGAAAGAGGGTCTTGAATAATGTAATACAAAACTGCTGTGCTGTGTTGCCTGCTAAAGCGCTGCACTCAGAATGATTAGTACAACACACTAAAACACAACTACTTATTTCCCTGTGTGATTATGCGGAATAAACAAGGTAATCTGCATCTGGAGGACAAATTTGCTTATTTAAGGTGCAAAATGTGAATAATTTATGAACATAACAGGCAAGTTACGTTGAAAGGCATGGGTAATGGACCTAAAAGTTAAAGCACTCAACTGCCTCTGAGTGTGTGTGTGTGTGTGTGTGTGTGTGTGTGTGTGTGTGTGTGTGTGTGTATTGGTTGGTGTGAACGCGAGTGTATGCTTAAGGTCACATATGACTGCTTCTCTCTGTCTCACTTAGACGCACAATGTAGGGTCTGTGGCATTTGTAAACTCAATAAAACATGGAGGTAGTGTCCAAATGATGACAGTCACCATAGTGGAAATCCTATCTCCACCTAACTTTTGACCAGTCTAGTAACAGGCAAAGAAGGGGGACTAAGGCAAGCAGTAAAGAAGGGGAGTTAAGGCAAGCCTTTAAGAAAAAAATCTTGACCCTCAGTAGAGTGTGTATGAATGAACAAATGAGTAATATAAACAAAAACTTTGTTGTTTAAACCAGACTGTACATACTTTATTTCTTCTGTAATTAATGGGCATTTTAACATGGACGTTAATGGGGATTCTTTGGCTTTGGCAGACAGCCTCAAGTGGACACTCGAAGAACGGCACTTTTATGCACTTCCACACAGGCTTTATTTTCAACATTGGAGGTTTCCGCTTAATTGTGTGTCACACAGAGGGACGTGGATATCTCTGTTTTCCTGTATTTTGAATAGATAGGTTTATACAATTATGCAAGATTCACTATTCATTAGAAGCAGGGCTGGAAGTCTGGTCCCCTATTCAGGGTCCTAAATTGTTTGACCCATCCATCGCTCCCAATCTCCATGCCAAGAAGGACGTCTCTGTTTTTTTTTACTACATCACTGAGAGAAGATTCTCTGAGTATCTAATATAGCTGCAGACAGGATAACATTACAGTTACTTGGAAGCCAGGTATGTCTAACTACTTAATCACCTTGTGAGTCTGTATGACACATGGAGGATCATGACAAAGCGTAAGAATTTGATTCCTTGACACTGAGAACAGGCTCACTAGTCATTGGCTGATGAAGCAGACTCAAGCTTACAGTGATAGAAGTCTGTCTGCGTCAGCCCTTCACCAAAATAACTTTCGATCTGGACATTATCCAGCTGCTACTTTTGTCTCAGATTGACTCACAGTCTCTCCTGCTTCCTCTCCGTCTCACTGCTTGTTTGTGGTTCTGTTATGTGCATATACTCTCACACTGGTAAAGTTAAGGATAAATGCGTCAACACATTTTCACTGTCCTGTTTGGTAAAAACCCAAAAGCCATGTGTTTCGAGTTATTGTTTCCAAGTATTTCTCCAAAATAAGCCCCTGCTGTTTTAATAATGGTTCACTTCTGAAAAGATTGATGAGCAGGAGGGTGGACAGATGTTGGAGGCAATTTGGGCAAGTCCATTAGTAGATAATGCACATGCAAGGCCTCCTCTGAACGCTTACGGTCTCCCTCTGTTATAACAAAGCACTCACTTGCTACAACTAACCATTAAGAAAAATATAAGCATTTTTATTTACTCTACTATAGTGGCAGTAGCATGGGTGCTGTAAAATTGTGAATGATCATCCTAACATTGAACACTATTAGTTCCCCTTGACATCTAGTTCTCAGAGGAAGAAATGAATGGTGAGCTTCACGGTGAGTCCTAATGTTTAAGTCATTAGCAGAGATCAGACTTGAGCAGGAGAACACTTTTAATGAGGATTAAGATAAGAGAGCAAATTTGACATTCAAAGAAGTAGAAGAGCGCAAAGACAATCGTCAAGACAAAGACTTTTTTCCTCTGAGGCATCTCACTCTCCTTTGGAGGAATTGTAGAGCGACTTTATTGGTGCTTTAAACCGCTTCCTCTCTTCAAGAGTAAAAAACTGAACGCAGCACAGCCTTTCCTGGGCCACTGTTTAATTTCCTGTAACGTAATAAACAGCCAATTTATTACAGCCGGCAGAGCAGTGCTTCCTCTGAGAGAGCTCCTCTCTGAACACTGCTGCAGTGTCTTTGCTTTCTGCTCATTTCCCAGCAGCCAATGGAAGGCAGCTATTATCACTATACTCCAAGGATTCTTCTAATACATGTTTATTTAGTTGCCGACAGTATTAATCTAATTGAAATGAGTAAAAACACATATTTGCTTTGCGGTGGTATCACACAATTTCTTAGGTGTGGTTGGAATTTAAATATACAGAAATAATATTCCACTAGGAGTTAAAAAAACAAACTGTAATTTAAAAGTGTTGTCTTGAGGAAAACTGAGGAGACACCAAGAGGCAAGGTATTCCAGTTAATGAGTGCAACACACACAGCAGATAAGGCGCACGTATACACAGTTCACTTTGAATAACATCCAGCTCTTTAAATTCACCTCAGTCTCTGTTAAGCACACTTGCACTACCTTAACCACAATCCTTAGCAGTACCAGCTCGTTCTCCCTCTAAACTTGTGAGGTATGGCTGCTAGTACAGTGGACCAAGGCATGAAAGTATGATGCTTAAGATACCCCACTATACCATATCTGGACGAAGCTTATATTTCTCTGGTGCTGGTGAAGTCAATTGATGTATGAAAAGCAGATCAATACAGAGCAAAGGTGAAAGGTTCACAAACATGTGGAAGTTAACTTTGTTTTAAGTTATGTAGTGTGTTTCTGTACTCATTTAAACTGGCACCAAAACCTCGTTCTGAAACCTGAGCAAGTGGTTGCTTTGCCTGCAACATGAGTTCAATTCAATTCAACCATTTCATACCGTTTGCCTTGTGCAAACTAGTGTTGCATGTCCATGTTCATAAAGGTCTCTTAGCAAGCTTTATTAATGAAAAACAAATTGGATATTGCTCATTTATTTTAGCTGTATTTAAAACATTACTTTGAAAGTCACACTGGATGTTGTATATTTATTAATGCTAACTTGACTACTGAGCCATGCAGATTCAAAATGAACCACAGAGTCGTGACATGCTGTCAAATTTTGAAGCTTAAGGCTAAGCACCAAGCTGCCATACTAGATGAGTTGGGAGTGAAAATGTGTTGACAGGACATAGGCTATACAAGTATATATATATGTATATATATGGGGAACGGGGACATTTGTTTATGATACTACACTCTACATTAAAGTAATAAGCCCTTTAATCCATAAATGATTGACTCACTCTATGATGTAATAAAATGATTACACTATTAGGAGAAAAATATTTTGCCTGCCCCATAATGTAATAACTGACCCAAAATGTAACAACTTGTTACATTACTACGTTTTGGGCTCAGCAACTTGTTACATTATCGACCAGTTATTACATTTTGGGTTTTATTACATTTTTTTAATTTCCTTTCGGGCTCAGTACTTTTGTTACATTACTGACCAGTTATTACATTTCGGGTTTTATTACATTTTTTTTATAACATATCGGGTCGTTGTTACATTTCGGGCTCTAACAGGCCCATTAACCAGAGCCACAGCCAGTCTAATGCTACAGACTTAAATTACAGGCCTGTGGCAGAAGGCCGCATAGGTTGAGCATAACATTTGACCCGAGTCGAGGGTCAACGTAGGCTATAAAAATATGAATAATTCCTTAAACCAACTAGTAATTCTTGTTCTAAATCAAAAAGATCAGAACCAGAAATGAATTGATCCTGCCATAGTTGTGTCTCTGTAGCTACATCCTGGTATCACTGACTGGGTGCAGGAGCTTGAGGTCTGTGGAGGCAGTTAGCTCTATCACAATACGATCAATGTGACTATTGTTCTATGGTCAGAGGTTGACTTAAATCTTTTGGAATCGTTGTTATTGTCCTGTATTTATACAAGAATGAGAATTTATTAGGGTGAATTAGCCTAATGTGGGACAATTTTAGCATTTCTTCTAAAATTGTCCCACACACAGACTTCTGGGATGTATTGCAACATGAAGCTAAACATTACATCCACACTCAGTACCACTCTAAAATCCCCAGGATGTCCCCTAATCAAACCCAAAGAGAAAATCCAGTTATCACACTCATTAAAGAAATAGTATACATATCAGTAGTCTTAGTGCCAAATTGTCTCGGACAATCTGCATTTCCTAATGTGGGACAATGCTATTCTAAATGTGGGACACTGAAAAATTAAAAGGCCTAAATCACCTTAATTCAAGTATGAAAACCTCTCAAGTCTGTCACACTGAAGTCTAAAATGTGCAATCCAATGTTCTGTAATTTTACCACTTATAATGTTATTGGTGTTACAAAACACTAAAAAAGGACAATAATAGTTTTGATGCATTTAGTAGAAAGACAATAGGCTATTATATCATCATATCTGACATGCAGAAAAAGCAGAATGTAATGAACATTTTATGCATACATTTATTTAAAGAATTGCAATGTTACTATGTTAAAATGTTAAAATATTTTCTATTCCATACGTCTGTCCTGAACAAAAGAAATGCGTAGCCAACTAACACCAATACTATTTTGTTGACTAGTTGAATAATTGATCGACCAATCTTCAAAACTGGGGTTTTCCACATAGAAATATGCAACATAACCAATTTAATCGTATCTTTACCAGAGATGTACTAAGGTTTCTTAAAAATATGTCATTCTGCATGGAAAAAACGACCAATAAGTCAACAAATAGCTCCACTAAACAGGAAACGCATACAATCATAACAGGCATATTTGAATGCAAAAAACTGTACCACATTAGGCAAATCATAAGGACAAAGGACATTTTAATTTAAAATAACAAATATAGCATTTCGGGTCGTTGTTACATTTCAGGTCGTTGTTACATTTCGCGCTCTAACAGGGCCTACCAGCTCTACATTCCAAATGTAAAAAAAAGCACAGTAAATAGATTGCATCTTGGAGGAGCAGCACAGTTTGGCAGTATATTAATCTAGAAACTTGACATAAAAATGTATTTAGGCTGTGTCAAGTAATGTGTCACCAGATTTCAAACAGACTTGTGGCTGTTAACCTGCAGAGAGGACTGAAGGCTGGGGTTGCTGGCACTGCTCATGTTAGTCTCACTTGGCAAACCAAATCACACCATTTACCAGTAGATAGCTAAAAACATTGTGTTAATTTTGACTGTTTTGTGAGTGTTTTCTTACCTTTAGACTGGTCGGTTAGTCTGAATTTTTGTTTAACCAACTAGGAAATTAGTGGCCAGACTAGGAACACCCCTAGTCAAAAAGGTTACTGATCTCTTTCAGCTCTGAACACTCTGACACTGAGGAGCTCAGGAGACAGGCTTAATGTTTTTGTAAACCTGCAATCAGTAAGTGTAAAGCCCGGCGACACTGTACGATTGTATAAAAGTTGTGGTGGAATGTCAAGTCACTCTGTGTGACTGAATCGTTTACGACACTCGACCAAAGCTAAGGGTTAATGTGCTCACACTGTACGACCCTGTTGTCAGAAATGACCTGTATGAATAAAATCAGGAAGGAGCATTCACAAATTTCAATAGAAAACTCCCACAGACAGAGGTTAATTACAGTTTGTCTCATATGCACGGATCAACTTGGCTAGCACACTGGCAAAAACAAGCTCTCTCTCTCTCCCTCTCTCACACACACACACACACACACACACACATTCTACTTCACTAATAAAAACAAGCTAACTAGAAGCTAAATCAAATATTGCCTGTTAACTGGAGGTCTGCAGATATTTCGGCCATATTCCTTTCATGATAGGAGGGGGGGGGGGGGGGGGGGCAGATAAGAAATGGCATGCATGCTGATGCTGTTGCCATAGTGATTTTAGACGCTGTCTGTCAGTTTGTGCAGGTAAAATAAGGGGGAAAAAGGGGAGAAGGGGCATCGGCTCGTGGCTCTGCTCACATTGTGCGATTGTGTGTAGTAGTACGACCAAAATATCAAACGAGTCAGAAATTCATCCGACTGATCAGAAGCAGCTGTTCAAACGGTGATCATCCGCCGTGCCTCATTGTACACGGCATGACAGAATCCAGGCGATAGGGTTTAAATTTTGCCGACTTCAAAATGTCATGAAGTCATTCTTATCTGCATTAAGCTGTTTTGTTTGAGTTGTGTCTTCTTTCATGCCATGTGCTTGTTGTGACCTTTTAAACCTTCTGTAAGTGCTGCTGTAGCTTGTTGTGATTAGCTGCAGGCCGCTGTCACACTACTGCTCTTATTAACTGAGACTGATTGATGCATATGAATAAACTTATTATGTAGTCAAGGTCCTTAAGTAAGCCTATTAAAAACTAGCCTTTTTGCTCTTTGAATTAATTTTGTGTTTTTCAGCTTTCACACTTTAAAGTCCTTGAAGCTTGAGACTTTCTGTCTGTCACATATTTACAGACATTAAGATTTAGTGTTAGAAGATTGGGTTTTTGGAAAAGGAAAAAAGAAAGTTTGAAAAATGTATTCTTTGGTATTAATTTGTCAAGTCTGCATCCAATTTTGAATGTTCTAATGTTTTATTAAGACATGTCAGTGTTCCATTTTCAAAGAGAGTTAAATACGAAACATTTGTGTATCTCAGAGTTTGCAAATCAATGCACCATTGTCGATCTACTATGACTACAGATGACTAACTTTACAATAATAAAAATCTTTCATTTTGTATATCAATGGTCCTTGTAAATATCCCTCACTGAAGTCACATGTGATCTTATAAGTGGAATCGGCTAAAAAAAGTGACGTTTTTTTCAGGTGGATAATGGGCTATATGTTAAAACAAAAGTCACATTTTGTTAGGTAAATTAAAAGTCTGGTGGGATGTTTTACATCATTAAAAAGGGTGACTGTAATTGCCCGTGCTAATTTTTATGGCAGTGTGGCTAGTGGTTGTCGAAATATTTAGCTGCAAACCACAAACAGCTGGGGCAGCCCCCCCCCCCCTCCAAGCAGCTGACAACCCGTTCACAGACCCCACTAATAATGGGCTCCCAGAGCACCCATGAAAAATGGCGAGAGGAGTCAACAACCTCACTTTGCAATGTTACATCAGAATGGTGCTATCATGCTAGAAACTTGATATTAATGAGTGCAAGTTCATTCAGTAGCATCCATGGACTAAGGGGAAGTTACAACACTGCTGCTAACTACATGGGTTCAAAAGGTCTGCTATCTCAGTGAATTTCCCACACAGTGAATGCATCACCACAGTTTTCCTCTCAGACTTACATTTTTTAGGTCAAACTATGAGTAAACATAGTCTTGCATATTTTTATTTTCTGAGCCATTTTTATCGACTGAAGAGGGCTTAGGGATGAAGTCCTGCTTTATGATAAAAAGCTTCATAAATAAACATTTTTACAAGCTTGAATTAACGCTCAATTTGTTCAAGAAAAATGTCGCACCTTTGTCTCAATAACCTCAGAGTAGTTAACAGCTAATGGTAGGCAGTTTGTCTAACATTTATTGTAATGGTTTCGCTGTAAACACTTTACATTGACACATATAGCACATCTTTCAAATCTATATCTATGAATCTATTCCATTCATATCTGCTGTGCAAGCTGGTTCAGTCACCTTGATAGTTCTTAATGAATACAGTAAATGTTAAGTTAAAACACATTCCAGCTCTATATGATCAGAAATATAAAAAAAAAAATTAAATGTTGGAACCTGTATTCTATATTGAAACTGTAATACAATACGATATAAATAGATTTCTGAGCCTTTTGCTCTGTTGTGGGTCAGAATTTGCAATCTTCCAAAATGTGCAAATACCATTTTGACCTTTAACCTCTGCTTGTCCCCTGGCATACAGTGTGGGCGTTTGTTTTGTTTTTTAAAGACCCACCGGCGTAATAAAGCCGAGTGTATTAAATTGACCCATCTCTCATATTAAATGCACCTCCCTCACACGGATTTAACCCAAATGCTACCCGTGTCTTAATAATACTCAGACTTAATCCTGTGGGATAGTGGTGATTTTCAGCTTTCTCTCACATTTTGTTGCTGTCTGATTCACGGAGGAGACACCTTTGCTTTTAGCTCCTCTTTATGTCTCTCTGCAACACCACACGAGCATCTGTTTCTCCTCTCTGCAGACTGTCAATACAACATTAAATATATTTATTTTTTATTTAGGTGTCCTTAAATTGATCATGCTGTTCTATTATGTTATATGGACTTTCATAAAGATTTACAGTTTCTAAATGGGGTTAGAGTCGAGCAACTCTTAAAGTTAGAAGTTTAGGAACAATAATGTGAGAACAGGGATAAACAAAAATACCAAAAAGCTGCATTACAATCTCAGTGTGAAAAGAGCTGCCACTGGAGAAGCAGAGTTGGAGCTGCTCCCAGCTGATGGTGGATGAATATTTAATGATCCCAACCAAGATGCAGTAATTACAAGGGGAAAGGACTGTCGTACTGGAGCACTCTGTGCAGAACACCCTGGCATCTGCCGATTAGTGCTCTTTATGGTCCCAGTGCCTCAGGTGTGATGCTGTATTTGGTTTAGGTCACAGGAAAGGGGAGGTGACAGGAAACCGCAGAGACACGGCAGCCTGTTGTGGTGCTTTTCAGCTGCGAGTGTGTGTCCGAAACAAACCATCTTGTTTTGCTGTTGGTTCCTACTGAATCCTGGGACTAAGACATAGAGATCTGCTAAGACAAGACTGGGAGTGAGAGGAAGATATAGCTTACAGTTTAGGGGCTTATTGACTGCTTCACAGCATCTGTGTGATAATTTCATGTTTTTTTTGTGCACACTCTTGAGGTCCCCGTATTGCTGGACCTTAGGGAATTTGATGTTGACATCGTAGGTCAGGCTTAGGTAACAGGAAGACCATGAGGTAGAAATTCTGCTCAGGTATGAAAACGTTTAAAGCATATTACAAAGCTAACGGCTTCAAAGAAATATTCCTGACATCAAAGCACACTCCACTACCGCCCACCTGTCTCCCACACTCACCCAACATGCTCTCTTTTCCTCTGTCTCCTGAATCAAGATCAGGATAGCATTCCAAGTATGACATTGTAAACTTCTTTAGACAATACACAGATAACAAAGACTAGTAGAGGCAGTACTCAACCTGTCAAGTTTGTTTGTTTAGCCCAGAATCACAACTTACAAATCTGCCTCAAGAGGGTAAAAAATCTTGATGGACCTCCCCCCCGGAAAAAAAAATACAATAAAAAAATAGAGAAACTAACTGAGATTCAAATCCCAAATACTAATAATGAGATAGCCACGAGACGGAGAGAGAGGTCCCAGGAAAGCAGGTCATCCAGGACTGAAAATCTGAGGACTGAAAAGAGAGGGCAGGGTGGATAAAAAAGAGAGAGACAGATGGAGAGGGAGTGAGGCACACAGTTTTCACATTCATGTTCTCTCAGGACATCAAACAACCAGAGATTGTAGTGAGACATTTTCTCATTTTAGTTAAGATTCTAACTGCTGCTTTTGGGGACCTTTTGAAGACTTTGAGTAGAGGCACAGAGCAAGCAGTACAACGAGTGTTACAATAATTAGGTCTGGTTGTAACTAAAACATGTATCAGGATGTCTTTATCAACCTTAGACTTAAATTCAAGGAATTAAGCTATGTTTGTTGCAGAATAAATAAAGATTTATTTGACGTGTTGATCAAAAGAGAGTTCATAATCAAATATGAGAACAATAATAACAACAATATTTAGGGGTGTAAGTCAGTGTAATTGCCAGAGCTCTTGAATAAGTCTAGCTGATATGTAATTAATGAAGCTGATAGCTAGTTAAGAAGTGCACACCAGTTCTGCATAGGCTTTTTTCAAAATGAGGAACTAACTCTCTTATATTTAATCTGATTCTTTTTGAAGGAGAAACAAAACTGTAGCAAATTAATAGTGGCTGCTTTTGTCAATGATTGGCTGTCTCAAAACATGTTTTTTCCCTCTCTGTTGTTATTCAACTGTCATTTGTAATGTGGTGTTCCTCAAGGGCCAATGCTTGGGCTCCTGTTATTTTTATTTTTATGTGCAGGTCACAGTTCAATGAAAATCTCCATCCTCAAAAGAGTCTCTTGCTCATTTATATATAACTTTGATTTAAACTTTCCTACTTTGTTTTGGATGGTGTTGTCTCTATAACTGGCTAAAAAATAAAATGAAATGGCTGCTTGTAAAGTTTTTGCTCCTATGGATCATCATCCTGTTTTCTTGTGGACCCCCCTGCCCCCCAAACACACACACACACACACACACACACACACACACACACAAACTAAAACACAGAATAGGCCTAGGCCTAATATGATATGGCCAAAAACTTAAACCACTAGCTTTAGAAGGGATGCAAGTAAGTGTATATTACTTTTATAGAAAAATTATATCTGTGGTTGATACACCTTGATTGAAGTTAGCCTTGAACACCTTTAAAAATCTTTCGACCTCATATTTCTTTATATAAATCATGTCTTTTGACTAGACAAGCGAAGGCTGTTGCATTCAACATTTACTTGTTGAAAGTTTTCCATTATTCTCTTATGTGAGATCATCCAATAGATAAGTGGAAGTTTTTTCAGTTTGTACTTTTGAACTCAGTGAGAGAAAAGAACTGGTTTACAAAGGCAAACAGCAAACTTTAAAAAGCTAAAATGAAACAATCAAAAATACAATTATTCTCACAGGGATCACAGATTATATCCATTAACGCCAACATCAAGTATCTTTTCTATCATACTTAATCAGGGATGCTACTTTGAATTCCATTAACTCTTAACTTTCGGTATTTATTTCCTTTCAAATGATCTTTTATGCTTCTAATATTTCTACCATCAACCCAAAACCCAGTCTTCTCAATAAAAGACACCCACTCTCCTCAGAAGTATATGATCCCTGCACTGCACATCACTCAGACATCTTATTTGTGCACATGGTCTTGTAATTAAGCACTGCACACTCAGCAAAATGCGCTTAGGCTTATGCAGCCATTTTAGAGGTAATACTGGCACATACAATGCTCCAACATGCATCAACAGGCAGGAATCGTAGTTTGCATGTTAT
Organism: Labrus mixtus; assembly: GCF_963584025.1. Classification (NCBI taxonomy): domain Eukaryota; kingdom Metazoa; phylum Chordata; class Actinopteri; order Labriformes; family Labridae; genus Labrus; species Labrus mixtus. The sequence goes on along the minus strand of NC_083626.1, from coordinate 20,299,778 downwards.
TTGCATGAGTTTTATGATGTTTGATGCACAAATTGGTGTGCTACTTTTTCTTCATCAGTCTCTTCCTTGCTTCTGCTTGGCATCATTTTGTGCTGGACCATTATGTAACCGTAGTATGAATTTATTTGTTTGTTTCAATCGCAGATATGCAAAATAATGAGGGAAAAGCTGGACAGATTTGTTCACATCTAATGCTTTATGAAAATATTAGCAAAGTGATACAACTGAGGTTAGGATGTCAAATTTATGTCAGTGATATATAAGGTAAGTTAGGCAGTGAAGGCCTGCCTTTATTTTCAAACAAAGATATGATGTGTCTTTACTGCCAACGCTGGTAGTATCTCAGAGTTATTCTTTGTATCTCTAACCTTGCAGTGCACCTCTTAAGTTTGTACAATATGCATGAATACATAAAGATATCATTATGGAGCAACATTATTCTATAGATGACTCGTGTTTTATTCATAAGGTTACCACGTACAAAAAGCAAAAAGCAAATATCAGTAGTGTGTTTGATATGCTACTTAACATTCATGGCCTTATTATTAAAACAAGTTAGGGTAAACTCAGGGAGGGGAGCGTGAATTCTTTTACAGAAACATTGAACAAAGAAGACCTTGAATTTAGCTTTGTGGGTAATAAATATAAGCACAAAGACATGCATTTACAATGTTTACTCTAAAGGACACAGTTCACATGTTATTGAATGCATTCTCTTCATTCACTCACTTTACCAATAGTCATCTGCCCCCACATCTCTTCACACTGTGTGTGTGTGTGCATTGCAAAAGAGGCTCAACAGTAGTCTTGCCTGTTTCCTGATCCCTACCAGTGCTTTGTGAATTAAAAACTAAGAAGCAGACCTGACTGTCTACACAGAGAACCATGTATGGGGTCAAAGTAACTGTCAGGGCTACATGACAGGACACAGAGGGAAATGGATCTCAGACTGCTATTAACTGTCCAACTGACCTAAGTTCAACCTCCCAGGTGGGCTGCCATGCACTAATAAGTCTAACCAATCCGAGTTCAGACATTAAGTAGCTGGAGTCACAGGCACCAGCTGGGTTAACAATCCCTGCCAACAGTGTCACTGACCTGAGTTCAGCCAGAGTTACAGGTGCCAGACAGGTTAATCACAGCACAAGTACAACAAAGAGACATTGTGTTGACCTGACGCACACCTGCTCCGTCTCCTCTCGCACAAGTGACAACAAATCTGAGCTAAGCTTGATGTAAGAAAGTGACACATTCTAGAGTTGCCATTAAGATGTTTTATCCCCACCACCACCACCGCAGCCACCACCACACATATCTTTGTTTCCTCTCTGTTTGTGTGTGTGTGTGCGTGTGTGTGTGTGTGCGTGCGTGCGTGCGTGTGTGTGTGTGTAGAGAGAGACATTACTAAAACCACAAAAACTCAAGAACTATTTAAGTGTTTATAGAGCTCTTAATGAAGCATATTAATGAGCTGGTTAAACACCACATTTCATATCAATATCCCCACTAGGAAACCAAGAATGTTTACATTGAAGAGTTTTCTAATTAGTGCATTAATAAGCTGAATAACTGAATATTGATTTGTACAATTGAAAATGTTTAACTTAAGATAGTAATTATGTTCAAGTAAAGAGATAGTAAAGAGTTCAAGTGTGTCTTGTAGCAGTTAGCAAATCCTGAGATTGATAGTTAACCTGTTTACATTTCTTTTTAAATACAAATACAATAGGTAAGGCAAGCCTATAAGTATTCAAATTACTCACTGCACCTTGTAGTAACAAGGCACCTCAATGATTTTAAAACTTAAGTCTCAGGTGCAATAGACAATAAATGGGAAAACCAGCCAGCTCCGGATGCTTAACTTCTCTTAGCTCTCCAATAAAGTGCAGCATCACTAACAGGGCCCTAAAACTGCACTACGCAATGCATAATTCATTGGATGAGATCTGCTATATGTGTAAATGCATTCCTACATACATATACGCCGAAGGATACGACCATGGGGAGCTTACATCAAATCCAACCCAGGGCTGATGCAGAGCTTCTCCTTAATTCCAGACTGGTGTGTTATCAGCCAAAGGTTAGAGAGGAGAAAGCACACTCTTACCTCAAGGTGGCAACACTGCAAAATATGCAATCCGAGGGCGAAAATAAGACCTCCAGAATCTGACAAGAAAAATAAATCAATTTGATCTCATGTATATTTTTGTGTATAACTGTCAAGAAGTACTTCATGGGCTGTCAATGTTTTCAGAGATCTTTGAGATGTGTTAAATGTTTCACATTTTTCATGCAAGGATTGAAGGTTGAAATAAGACAGGGCTACTTTTAGTCAATATAAAAATCAATAAACAAGAGGGAGGATTATCGTTAGTAATATTAAAGTGCAGATACATGTAGGAAAATAAAAGTGCTGGGAACATCATGCTTCGTTGGCGATAATGACCTGTGAAGACTTTATTATCTGGTTTATTATTTCCTCCATTTTTATTCAATTAGGCCAATTTAATGACTATTTTTGCGTCTAAATAGCAGACATATTTTGTAGACATAGTTTTGCTAAAATATAGTGAAAGCCCTTTCCAAAGTTAAAGTTAAAAAGTGATAGAGACATTATTTTACAAGGAGATTACATGTTCTGTTACCCTTTATGTCTAGCTGCTTATATTCACTGGACTGCACAGCCTAAATGGAAATAAACTCCATAAATGTTGAAAATTCTCTTTTACCCAACATGCATTTGTTATGTTATTCGGCTTCCATAAAACACATGAAGGATACTTTCCAGTTCCACAAGTGAAGCATAGATTCTAGTCCCTTTCTAGTTATTTCCAATTACAGAGGGTTTTTTTTAGAATATGCCTCTGTAATACTTGTACTGTACATTTCTTCTTTGTAACAGGGATTGACATAAATGCTTTACCAGTCTCAGCCCCACCAAGACTTTGACAGCTCAGCTGATCAACAAATCCAACAGCCCAAGCAGGAGAAAAGGGGATCAAAGTAGAAAGTTGAAGCAAGATAGTGAATGCTAGAGAGCTGGGCGAATGAAATGAGACAGAAGCTGTGATGATACTGCCCACATTTTAATCAGCAGGTAAAATTCTCTATATGGATGATATAAAAATGAAATAATATAAGCTATTTACTATGATATCAAGACTGAAAATGGTTTGTCAAGTTTTATCTATTATGTATATCTCCAGTGTGGAAGTCCCTGTAATGCCCTTTGAGCACAGCTTGATCACAGGTATTGTGTTGGAATTGTAGCAGAAGTCACAGCAGATCTAAACATCTTTGAACAAAGACTGAGAACTCTTCAAATGTCTTACCCATGAGACAATACCACTCAAAGATAGTAAGAGAGCAGATCCTCTCTATAGTTTTTTTTTTATATATTTGATTCTTCAAATGGCATATTTCTAGACAAACCTGATTTTAACTTGAAACACGCTTTACAACTTTTTTAATGTACAAGCGTTAAGTCAACAAAGAAGTTCATGGTGCCAGTGTGGAAAGAAATGTTTGATTCTAGCCTATTCTGCACGTTCATTCATCTATTTAATTCGGGTGGTTGTAAAATGAGGTTAGTGTGAAAGCGTGCTTTCTGAATTTGTCACATTTTATTGCATTACTTCATTTTATCAAAATTATAATGCTGCCTCTTGATTATTTATACCTGTGAGGTCAAAGCTTCCAATTTATAAAAAGAAGAAAATAAACGACTGGCTTCAAGTTTCCACCAACAGCATCCTCCAGTATTGAACAATTAAACTAATACAGAGGTGCAAAAAAAACTGCAGTTCCTCGAGTGTCCACTTGAGGCTGGCTCCAAAAGGCCCAGAAGTTCCATACACACCCAATATTAAAGGTCCCATATTATGCTTTTTCTGGTTTTATATGCCCTTTAGTGTGTTTTCCAAGTATCCTGTGTTTAGGCACATCTATGTGCAAAAATTCAAAGTCCGCGGAAACACGGCTTCTCCTACGTCCTCCTGTTAGCTGTAGCATTAGCCGCATGTAACGTTCGGTTCTAGCCCCCCTCGATAAAAATTTGTCAGTGTGAGATCACTGATCTAAGCCCATTGGCTCGTTGTGGCAAGCCCAGCAGCTCATGTTGAAATTTCCGAGACACGTGCTGAGCAACTGACCAATAACGACAGAGCGGATCGGCAGACCAATCAGAGCAGACTTGGCCCACGTGGGGTCTAACAGTGGGGGCTCAGCAGAGCGTAGCTGACAGACTCAGAGCGTAGAGGGAGCAAGGAGGGGCAGTACATGAAAACAGACACTTTTTTCGAACTTCAGCTATTGTGAACGTACAAAAGTAGGTACATAGATTAAATATACGAACCCCAAAAATGGCATAATATGATATTAAAATGTCCATTTTGGTACCTGAAATAAACACAGCCTGGTTCAAAAAAACGATTTTAATATGAACACCTAATGTCTTTATGGGCACACACTGTATGAGGGGTGGATTTTTTATTACTCATCCGCTTTGATTTCATGAAGGATAAGAGTCCTTCATGATAAGGGGTGTGGCTGATCTGACTGACAGGCGGGCCATTGTAGCTGTTAGTCAGGCGGTTTAGGGCCAACCTCAGCTCCAGCTCTTTCCCTGTTACTAGGTTCACCAAAAGTTAGTCAAAGAACGATTCCAGCAAATCATACAGGACATTATTTCTGCTGTTTGGTGTTAATTTATTCTATGATCAAATCTGAGAAAATGATGGTGTAAAGGTGCTTTAAATCATAAATATGTGCCTCACGTTTTTCCAAAAGTAAGTGAACCGATATAAAAATAATCTTTCAAACAATTCAATCTAATGTTTTGTCTACAAAGCAGAGTCTGATAAAAAAAAAAGCTTAAACATAAAGTGTAACAGGTCTCACTTGGTTTAAAAGAAGTATTGTGAAGGACAAAGCAAAAGTGAACTTAATGCTACCCTATTCACTCCAATGAAAGAAGTTTTAAGTTGTAGCATTTCCCCTTTTTCTCTCCTTTTTCTTGTGCCATTTTGGTGCGACAGCTAACGTGCACCACGGAGATGTGTCAACAACTTGCAGACCTGTATCTCACTGTTTACAACCGTACATTAAAAAACACAATGCCCGCATCGCACTCGGTCGCCCCAATTCTACCCAAGGGTGAAATTGCCTTTCCATAATTTCCATTATAGTTGCTCTTTGAAAAATGGCTCTCACGATGTGCGGTTAGATAGAGGAAGTTATTTTTCTCTCAAAGTGTGTTTTGATGATGTGCTGTTTGATGAAGTGTCTCAGACCTGCTTTCCAAGAAATGCTGGTTACAGTGCTTTGTGCTGTGTTTTATTTCTATGCAAGGGGGAAGAGATAAATGAAGGCTCTTATTGTGAAGAGGCCTTGCATGGGGACACATGAGTCTGATGATCTGCAAGGTAAGTGCACTGACTGTGCATCTGAGAAGGCTTTTGTGCAGAAAAATGAAAACTGAAGCATTTGACTGTGCGCTCAAGATACCAGCTAACTATTGACTGAGTGAAATCACTGATTTATACAATTCTCTTTATTGAAAGCATTTTAAACAAGCTATTGTGGCGAGGGAAATAAATATAGCTGTTGCACATAATTGCTTTAAAAGATTACAGTAAGTGCCATCTGCCGAGAGATTGCATCTTTGAAAAAGCATCCCACAGCATTCATCTCTAGATACAATATCTTGATCTAAGCTCCAGCCAGTCTTTCAGCCCACACTAGGGAGACACTTATCACCTAAATCTTATTTGTGTGCAGTAAAGAAAAAGGTTCACTTTTACCAAAGTGCTTGGTACTTGGTACTTATTAATCAAGTTTCCTGCACCCTTCAAACACACTTTCCATATCTTACTCAATGTAAGTCATTGTATATGGTTGAAAATTCTTAATTTACCATAAGTTCGAACAAGTTTCAGGACTTAATGTACGATTGAAAAGAGGATGGAGGCAGGTGTCATTTTCTGATTGAAGAGTAATAAGATTTAAAGAAAGCAATCTAATAACATGTTTCATCACATTGCTAAACAACAGAAAGTAAAACCTTCCATGCATGCTGATTTGATCAGTCTGTTTTTATTTATTATTATTATTATTATTTTTTACAATATGCCTCCCCCATTGTTGCAAGTTAGGCCAGCAGTGATTTTTATCATTGATCCAGTAGAAAAACATTCTGAGAAGATGGTCCTCTCAGCAAAGACTTACGTATAGGTTGTCTTTGCAAGCCTTTTATCAACACCCATATTAATGGTTATTGTTGGGTAGAAAAGAAGGAAGTCGGGTTGATGTCTTACAAAAAACAAGAAAGTCCTTGTGGAGGGGAAGGTCAGGATTTATGAATGTGTCTTACAAACAGAACACCTTCACCCAGAGTGTTCCAATTTGGGATGCACCGATGTGTCGGTTGATCATCAGTAACGCCTGGTATTGCGCTGCTGACAGACATAGGCCCACTGGAAAATAATGTGTCCTATGTAGAAAATTTCAGTCTTTGATTTGTGTTGCATCACTTAAGTTTGTGTAACTAACTGCTGATTTGGGGAAGATGTGTTACATTGGGCAGACGAAGTCTCCTGTTGGACAAACTGTGACTTGTTTTCAAGGGCAAATGTAAAAAAGAATAAAAAAATAAATGTTAGCAGTGTGGGCGTCGTACACCGTCTGAGAAAGATCAGGGACTCGCAAGTTGTGATATGTTCTAGTGACATTTCAAGAGAAGCGAATACTACCAACAATTTCAATACATGAAACCTCATACTTTATTTGATAAGCAGACAAGAAGGACTATGGAGAAGTGATGAAAAAATTATTGGTATCGGATTCAGCTATATGTACTGCGATATAGTTATATCAACAAACATTTTTAAGTAACTTTAAAATGAAAATGGAAATTCAATTTTATGTTAATAATAAAACGATCATTAGTGTGCTGTTTATTAAAAACATATCTTCAAAACTGCACCAGGTTATATAACCATCTCTTTCTCCTGTCGGCCTTTCTCTGTCCCGCTGCCTCTGTGAACAGTATTTGCAGCCACAAAGCTTCATTTCTGTTGACTATCAATATTATGGTTAATATTGATGATGATGTTAATATTGTGGTTGTTCCATATGAATGCATAATGTATCATTTATACACGTGCAAACACCACCATCGCCCACTGTTTGCTCTTAATTAAGAGAAAGGATCTTGTTGATATTAGGTTCATAGTAACAGCTCATGTGAACACCTTGTTCCCATTTTCATTCCATCAAGGTTTTCAAAGCTCAGCCTTTTTCTGCATTCAAAAACACAACACACTTTTCTGTCAGTTATTCAAGACAATGCTTCGTCTATGGAGTCTTTAAAACATTGAGGAAAAAACGTGTTCATATGCTTTAAACTGTAGATCATATCTCATAACTGATCAAACCCCACAAAGAAGACTGACATAGTTTTTTAAGCTGTGCCATATAACGCATTATAAAATTATATAATAAAATCAAATTGGACCTCTGGCACCATTTTCATTTCCCTCAATAGATCAAAGCATTTAGAAAAAAACCCATTATGTCTTTTGTGGTATCAGATTTAAAAAAATAAGAAAGTAACAATTTCTTTTTTTTTTTCAGATTTAGAAATTTCAATTGAATATCAAAAGTATAAATGATACACGGATTTTATGGCACTTTCCAAAGGAACACTTCTTTGAATCACATTTCAAATGACCTTCGTGGTTTTTCTGGGTTCAAGGACCTGTTCAAATTCTGAATCATAATGTGAAATGTTATGTCATTCATTCTATTAGTCTTTTTACTGTCAGACATCTTTTGAATTCTGTCTTTGAGTGATTTGGGGATTCTAAAATCTCTCAATGCCCTTCCGTATAAAGGATAAAATAATTTACCTGTCTGCAAAAATATTTTTTAAAGTCCCTGGCAAGGACACGTTGTTGATGCTTTACAGATCATAACGTGGTTAAAACTCATTTAACATTGAGCCTGAAAGCTTTTGTACCGTCGAGTGTACTGCATGTGAGTTGATGTGTGTACTGTGAAGGCGTTCAAGTCCCTAAACCACTGAGCTAAGGCAGTTTGGAGGATACTAGTGTCTGCACAGTGCAGTTCAGCCATATGTTCACATTTTGATTTTGTCCTCCGGGGGGAGCGTGCCAAATAAATGAAAAATACTTCGCTGTAGGTCTGTTGTCTGACAGAGCTGAATCCATGTGTGCGAGAGAGAGAGAGAGAGAGACGGGGAGAGAGAGAGAGAGAGAGAGAGAGAGAGACGGGGAGAGAGAGAGAGAGAGAGAGAGAGACGGGGAGAGAGAGAGAGAGAGAGAGGGAGAGAGAGACGGGGGAGAGAGAGAGAGAGAGAGAGAGAGGGAGAGAGAGACGGGGAGAGAGAGAGAGAGAGAGAGAGAGACGGGGAGAGAGAGAGAGAGAGAGAGAGACGGGGAGAGAGAGAGAGAGGGAGAGAGAGACGGGGGGAGAGATTGAGGTCATGTCAAAGTATGAACTAATGTCGTGCAGAACTCTCCCTGCCAAATACATTAAGGTCCAGAGGAATATACCGAAATCACAGAGCTAATATTTCATTCCACCCTATACCCTGAGTTAGAGTTATGATCGTGAGGCCAGGCCTGTTAGTCAGGGAAATGTTAAAAACTGTTAGGCACTTAGAAGAAGTGAGGGTCAAGTGTTGTTGGACCCCATTTTCATGTTCCTGTTGGGAATCCTGTCACAATGTTCTGGGCAGACACAGTTTAAGTGCTGTGCGCGTCACACGACCAAAGGCTTTGTATGAACCCTATAAGTCTGCCTCATTTAAAGGGGAATGGGGACTTGTTCACTGGGAATAGTTTAATAATTTAGTATGGCCTTAAACTAATCTATTTCTAGCACCCAGATGGTATTTATATTGAGCAAATGCTCAGATAATTGAATGGAATAATTTACTCACTACTGTTGCTCAGTGTCAGAGAATCCCCACACTGCAGCAACCCTGGAAAAGACATAAAGTGAACCACTAAACCAAATCACTGGCAGAGTGTTTTCAGAAATAAATGTGCTGCCGTGAAATCAAAGCAATTGAAAAACCATATTGAACAGGAAAAAAATCTGGATGCAATAATTCTTTAGCTGCGGCTGTTTGTACTTCCCTTTGTGCATTTGTTGTACAATATGCATGCTTTTTGTGTGCTTATTAAGGCTGGATGTCTTATGGGTATGATAGGTGTAAGGGAGCGCTACAGGCCATCTGTCCGGTAAGACTGTCTCCTGTGGGAAAGACTAAGCAACCACCTGGAGAGCTGCAACGAGCCGCAGCACAGTGGAAACAACTGCGCTGACCCTTTTGTTTGTATATGTTTGCATGAGAGCAAGACACAGAGATTGAGACAGAGAGATGGAGGAGAAGAGACTGAAGAGAGAGAGTGAGGCTAGGCCAACTGGGAGAGGAAGGTATATAAAAGAGGAGGTGGAAAGACAGAGCAATAGAGAGGGAGAAAGAAGGATGGAGAAAGGGAGGAATACAAAGAGATAGAGGGGGAACGGGCGGCTGCTGATTTTTAACAGGCGTGTCCCTCCCGTCTCTGATCAAAGCGTCCTATCAGCCTTAGGGGCATCTCTGCTGAGTGCCTCACATAGCTGCAAAAAAATTCTCCGTGCCTTGAAATCGTTTTAGCACCTCTTTTCTGATATTTGTCCATTCATACGCCGTTGCACATGCGCCCTACCTACTGCACATGAAAGCACCTGTACATTTCTCTGGGGTCTCTCATGTGTCCTCACTGGCAACAACATACGATAGAAGTTTTGTTAATGAAAGAGAATTGAAGATGATGTTCGCACAGTCCAACTAAGGTAAAGGTAGACATGACTGATGGCTGCACATGAAAGTAACGTTAAACTGTGGTTGATAATAAAACACACTTTATCTCAGATTTCTTGTCTTCGCCCCTCATTCTGATAAATATGGGATAGTGAACGTGCAGCTGTTTCAAAGACTTTAGATATAAAATTAATGTAGCCCACATGTACTATTCCAGAGTAGCTCACACGTCATCAAAAAATCAGTCAGAACCTTAAGGCCTTCAAACCCAGCACAAATGCATGACTCATTTAAAAGATGAATACATTTGAATGGTACAATGCCACATTCCCCTGACCATTTTTATTCACTTGCCATGTGAATTTCACAGGCTGTGGGACCCACTGCTCCACATTGTTCCGCTGACCACTTTGCAGCTGGCTTTTGTGATGTCTGAATATCATAAGGCGTCATGCCACAGTCATGCCACAGGGGATATCCAACTGCATTTTCTTTCCACTGAGTCTCCATCAGAGATGGGAAATCAAACAATAGTATTCTGTATTGCTCCAAGCCCAGAATTTTCCCTGATTCCTCCCTGGGTCATTGTTCGAGAGCTGTCAACGAGTCTTTGAATCCATCATCAACCTTTGAGGGCCTTGCCTCCTGAGTCAACCATAGGCAATACCACAGGATACGGGGGCCAGGACCAGAAAACCCCTCAGGCACATAATCCAGAAGGAAAGGATGGGATCATATCCTCCCCCCTTCATAAGGATCCAATTTTCCAAAATCGTATCGAGTATTTTCTTGCAATCGAGTCCAGCGGGTGGCAAGAGTTTCTCTGTGTCTTGAGTGGCTATTCAGCCGCAGAAGAAGGTCCCTGGTGCCACATAAAGAGAGAATAATTTATAAAAGATTGGTACCACACTCAGTGGGTTTACTTTTTACCCTTTGCACTTTTACTCGTTGTCTTTTCTCAGTGTAATTTGCATTAATGGGTTTTAGAGTGAAGTGGAGCCTGGAATACAAACGTGAAACCCAAACGGTGACCGAATAAGCTCACTGACGGAGAGAGAGAGCGAGAGAGACCTGATGATTTTAGTGTATGGGACATGCCAGGCATCCCAATGGCTAATGAAAGCATCATTATCAGAGGCGAGAGACGACTGGGCCCCTTAGAATATGCCAACAGACTTGGAGCAATGCAGCCCGTCTCCCCTACTTTCTTTTACTGACATTAGACCCAGGCTGTCTGGGTGTTTACAACTCCCTGGGCTTGAGTTTATTTGAGTATTTTGAATACAGTAATGTGAGATGACATAATGAAGCACCCTGTTCACAGTACAATGGCAAGCCTCGATGTGAATTTGGCAGACAGATGCTGTTTTTTTTTTTTTTTTTTTTTAATCTTTTAAAGGAAATAATGACTTGTATTGGTCACAGCTCCTAACTTGCTGCTTAGTACAGTCCATGTTACTTTGTTGGGCAGTTCATGCTTTAAAATTGGCAACCGAAAAGATGTGCTTGATAATAAATGTTTGAATCATCAGCTACATTTGAATTTCATCGAAAACAAAATTAAAATGACTTTTTGTGATATCAATATACTCTAAAATGAGGATTCATTCAATGCCAGCAGCAATTCTATTACTTTCAACCAGGCATAGAAACCTTTTGAGCTGACAAATACATATTGGAAATAAATTCAAGTTTGGATTCCCTGTCATCGCTGTCAAATAGAGGTCAGTTTTTCGGAGCAAAACCGCCACTAGGCACTCTGAATGATTCAAATGTAACTCAAGCCGTAAAGTATTCCCTAAATTTATACCATATTTTTTCACTTGCTATTGAACTGTTACAAAAGCTCCTGTTTCAAGTGTAACTGCATTATAACCAATAGTTCCTTAGCAAATGCTGACTCATTATCTTTTGTTTATTTCCTTTATTGGTGAAATTACACAGCAAGAGAAACAGTGACATTAAAGACAGAGAGAAAGGCAATAAGACTATCAACAGACAGAGTACAGATATGCAAACAATACCGGTTACAGTAATCTATGGTTGATGTTATTCTGGGAGTGGAGTGGGGTTATAACTAAGATGAAACTAATAGCCAACGCTGAATTAGTCTTAACAGGAGAAGGTGCACATCAGTTAAAACTCTGCTTTAAAAAGCTATACTGCTCCTAAAAGTTTGCAAATAGGAGCAAAATGGATTCATTTTCCCTCACCTTCATTTAAAATGTGCCCCAATACATGATGTGTCGAACATTGATCACACCATCCTTATAAAAATATATTTTATGATACACAAGTACATTAAATACACTACTACTAAACACAAATTAACTTTAAAGCTAAAACAAAATATATACATTTTAATTGTAGGTCTAGTAAATTTAAAAATAAGATAAAATAAATATGTATGCATATTTTTTATTTTGCATGGTATCAGGTTACACATTCAGCTGTTGATGATAATGATCTGACAGTCATTTTGAAATTTAATGCTGGGGACAACACAGGTGGAATTAATAAGACTAACGAGGGGTACAGTCCATTAAGGTTTCAGCCTCCAGCTCCCTGGTACTGTGCATGCTATTTTGGCAGTTCCTCCTGTGCGCTGTCAGGACAAGTTAAAATCCCTGTTGTGGAATAAGTGCTCAGTGTTACGAGTTACCAATTAGATTATATATTCAGCTGCAGATAAAACTACTAACAACTGGGTGACTCAGCCAAATGTTTTTTTTTATTTAGTTACCCTGAATATGGCTGCTGTAACAGCTAGCTAGCTTGGGGGGGCGGGCCGCAAAAGTAGCCTACAATATACACTGTCCAAAAGCCCCAGAAAACCATGATTATACAGTAGAATTTTGCCTTAATGTACAACCCTATGTCTTAAAGAAAGCCATGTAGAGATTCAGACACTCTTCAAACCTTTCCAATCAAGGCTTTAACAAGTAGTCTACATGTTCCTATTGGGAGGCGCAATGCTGAAGAATCACCGCTCAAATCAGGATGTTGTTTTTTCAAAATATTACCAATCTATAATGCTATCCTGGACTTTCCACAAAATCTGTTGAGTTTCCTTGTGCATGAAACACCTGCACTTCTAGAAGAAAATTCAAACAAAACAGCGGTGTATCCATTGTTCAGTCATTAATTAACGGTAGTCAAAGAAAGTTATAACTTTCAGAAGAACTTTTGTCCCCTGTTATACTTGAAATGCATTTTTTAAGCGAGGGAACAATAGTGTTTGAGGTCATTATCTGCATCTCAAGTGGTTTTTAAAAAGCCTTGTGCTAAACTGCAAAATGAGAATATGATAAAGAAGCAACAATACATACACAAATTAACGTCCCAACACCTTGCTATGTCTGTGTTTACAAGACATAAAAACGATTTTTATCGGCTGCACATTTTTAATTCATCTGAACTGGTTTAAAGGGGTATTTAATCAAGATAATCACCTGCTCAGCTGCTTTCCAGGGAGTCCTCAGTACATTCTGTGTATTAAAACAAACAATCAAAACAATAAAACAAGCCCATTATTGTTAGATTCTTTTTTTGTCAACTGAGAACCTTTACCAAAAGTGATGCTTAAAAATGAAATAGAAACATATATTATACCAAATTGACAAGCATATTTTCACTGCATGGCTTTGGCTGAAATGTTAAAAACTGTCACAGTCTAACACAGCCCAGTGAGCAGTAATGCAGCACTCTTGTTTACACCCCATGCCACCTTTCAGTTTAGAGCTGTTCAGAACCTTTATGAACAAATCTGTAGCACAATATTTTCACACTGGATCGACTTTACCAACTCACTGTTGACAGCTGAGCTCCCCTCACTGGTAACGGAGTGCATGGTTTTAAGCCCAGCTTTGATAAAACAGTCTTTACTGCATGGTTAAAAGCTCACTTAAAACGTGCAGAAGCTGCATGATTGGGAAGAGATAACTCTTGTTAAAAGGTGGTTGCTGAGCTATTTACCGTTTAGTCAGACTGAAAACACTCCTGAAGTAGACTTGCAGAACAGACGATGCTTGAGATCGTTGTCAGTGACGATAACTTTTAACTGAACTGTACACAATGCTATGAATCAGCAAAGAGAGTGAAACATCAGTAGCAGTACATGCACAAGTGTGTCCTTCATCTGAACCGATCCTGATGTCTCATCTCCTCACCAGTGAGGTAGCAGGAAGGATTCACTTGTACATTACATGTGTTTGTCAGTGAGTTTGTACAGTTTTTCAAGGCAAAATGGTCTTCAGAACAAGATATGGAAACATTGAACTCTGCTTTATTGTTTCCGCTGTTTTTCTTAATATTGCAGGACAAGCAGTTAACAACTATAGGGAGCTGGTGGGTGATGCAGATGATGAGCTTTACCATGGTGTGTGCAGTCAGCAGTCACAGCTCCCAACGCGTCATCAAGGTAAATCATCCCCTCGCTTTTATCTGCTATCCTGTGTATACTACTTACGCCGTGCTTACATGGCAGGACTGGTTTCTGTTTTTCATGGCTCAGCACATTGTGCCCACAAATCTCCAAAGAATGTTTTTTTTTGTTGTTTTAGCAGTGACAACATTTCCGTCTTTTAATTAACTCTACAGTATCCTGACGTTATTTTTTTTTCCAACAAAATAAACTTTTTTTTAACCAAGTGTCAGCTTCCAAACCGTAGCTGTGCTCACTGTTTCCAAATGGGAACATTTTGGGAATTAATCAGTTGAATAAATCATAATAATGTAATCTGGGATTTTGCAGAACCATCCATTTACATTCTGACTGGTAACAGGGTGTCTCTGGCATAGCTCTTGGCCACACAGAGACATGCACGCACACACTTTACACAGACAGAGAGAGACCTGTCAATCACTGCATTTAACAGGACAAAAATTCTAACCATGTCACCTAGACCATCGGAAATAAAACTGACAGTGGATAGGAGTGTTGGAGCTCACTCTTGGGACTGAGGAACTTGGATAACAGCGGCGGTACAATGCTTGGATGTCACATTGAGGAAATTGGCTGAGCAGCACCCACTTATGCAGAGTCATACTCTTTTTGATATGCAAGTGGCTCACACAGCTGATATGGACACTAGTCTGGCAATCAGAGGGAGCCAAATATGAAGGTCATTAGATGCTCACAAGTCCAAAAGGGTAAAATTGTATGTCGTCACAGGACACTGGTAAAAGACGTTTTGAACTGCGTGTTAACGGATAGAGGGTAGCAGATTGACATGGCCCTGTTTTTGTTTTTAGGTGGAAAACATTTTTTCTTTCAGGAAAAAGTAGCTTACGTGAAGACATCTATGTACAGTTTGCTTTGTAAAACATTTTAAACCTTTTGAATAAAATTCCCTTTTGATCAAAATGTCTCTTTTACAGACTGTGCCTCAGACTGTAGGCTATTTGTCGTGAACGCTGAGCTGAGTAATCAGTGTGTCATCGAGAAAGAGCCATGCAGTGATAGAATCCTCTTTCATTATCAAAGTCGAACTACATTAACTATACATAAGAAAATAAATGTTATTGTCAGCATGACAGGCTGTGGCAATGATACAACTTAATCTTCAAATCAGAGTACTTATTACAGAAATACAATAATAAAACCTGCATTCAAACAACAGACCACAAATATCCACTATTTCATTATTCAAAGTAATTAGTGGACACAATGCTAAAACATATTGTTCATTGTGCCTAAGTCATGTAACACAATAACACGATCTGTGAATTTGTTTAGTGTTGAAAAACACACAATGATCATACTCTCACAAAGCAGCATATTTTTCTGGATGTTTTGATTACCTGTTCTAACTAGCGGCAGGTCACATGGTACACAAGTTGCACGCCTAGCAGGACAAAAAAATGCACTTTAATAGAGAGCTGAACTGAATAAAACAAAAGTATTCACTCCTTCAGGATTGGTTGGCAGCAGAATATTAAATGTAGGCTTATAATCGAATTTTCCAGATGCTAGCTACATGCTTGTAAATCGTTGCTGGAAGTTTTGTGGCTAATAGTTAACGACTTTGCCACACATTTGGACACAGCGAGTCGATTCATGGTTCAGCGACTTTTTCCATTTTCCAGCATTTAACAGCAATCCCCGAAACGAAGCTATATGAAAGAACTCAAATCTTCGGGGTCCTCGGAGAGACGTCAGGGGTGGAGTTGTTTGATTCAAAACCCTAAACGAGTGTTTCTTTAAGTGCGTGTGTGGAGTTTTCCTGCACCGGGTGATAGGAGGGGTTGGAGAGTGACGCTGGCTGCGCCTTGGTGCTGAGCTGAGCGCTCACCTGCAGATGAGAGAGCCGGGGAAACTCGGGGCAGAGCTGCAGCACACTCACGGAGCGCGAGAAGGGACGTAACGAACAGTCTGACGGCAAAAGGGGGGAATAACACAATTATTGAAGAAGAATTTCCTATCGACCCTCTTTCTGGTTCCTCGTCCAGGCAGCCCTGGTTTGCTTGTTCGCCACGATGAGATCTGACTTCGCTCTGGTCCTGACAGCAGCCCTTCTTTGTGACACAGTCTGGGTGAGTTTTTTTTATTTTTATTTTTTTTTATTTCAGTACAGCTTGTTCTGTGCAGAGGAGTTGTTGGTAATGTGAGGGTTTGAACGTAATAGCATATAGTCTGTGTTAAAGTCATGTAGCCTGTAGTGGATGGAGTCCAGTGTCAGTGCCGCAGCAGTAGCGCAGCGCAGCGCCGGTCGTTATTCCTCCACAAGTACGCTAATTGGTCCCCTACTGAATTTAACTGAGTACGAGTTGAAATAAAAAAGAAAGAAACTGTTAACAATCAAGTATGTCCACTCTGATCCTTGATAGTTTTCCCCCCGGATCGCTGCGTGTTCAGCGCTCGGATGCGTTATCATCTACAAGTTAATGATGCACTATTTATTCTCATGCTTTCTCAAACGAATTGAGTTGTCTCGCATATTTCAAACCAAATGTTCCCTAAATAAAATCGATAAGCCGAAAATAAGTTCAACTTTAGTAGTAGTAAGAAGGTGCTTTTCAAACCCTTCCTCGTCATTTAATCATTGAAAGCTGAATTAAGTGGGCGCCGGTGAGCTTTTCTTCACGGCATGAATAAGTCCTCTGCTAAATCTTTCACTGCTGCGTCCCACTGAAGCGAATGTTCTCAGGCCTTTATACAGATTTTAGAAGATTTGGAAAATGTGTTTCACTTCGGCGTTTTCAGCCAACAAGAGATGATGGGACCAATTCAGACCCTCTGTGTGTGAGCCTGTGTTGTGCACACGCATATTTACTCGTGTGGTGTAATAGGTCAGACGAAACAATTTAACTGTATGTGCTCAATCTTGCTAGTTTCTGCAGTCCACTTAACAGAGTGTCTGCACAGACACAGAGAATTTTCTGCTGCATTCATGCAGTTTTCTTTTTGTGTGTCTCACTTAACCCTGAGCTCAGTATTTTACAAGGGGTCCTTATTTCATCAAGGGCTGCTTTCTTTATGGCGCGACTTAAAAAGCACATTTAAACTAACACTGTCTAAGAGAGAATACATGATAAGTAGTGCGCCTATGGGGCATGAAGTTGATGAACTTGTTGAATATATTTCTGCTAACCGCTTCTCTACATGCTGCTTGCCTCCAAGGCTGAGGGCCGAACAGAAAACCAGAAATCAATGGAATCCATGTTTATCGATGTCTTGCATTGTATTTTCTTCCTTGCAGAGGAATAATGGGGAGCATCTTTCCAAAGGTCCCTGCCGAGCTGGCTTTTCACAAAGCTTCTACTCTGTGCTGATTTCAAGGGATGTATTGCAAGGCCAGGGCATACAGAAAGGTAGGACCTCTGATTGGAGATTCAGTTCTTTTTTTTTGTCAAGGAGATTTACATTGTGAGTGATTCCCTTTCTGCATCAGGGCCACCGTAAGGGAACATGAGTTGTGACAAGTCTTTCTATACGATGCGCAGACATTTTTCAGATTGCTGAAGTAGCACTTGTGCATCTGGAGGACGGATGTAAAATATAATAAAGAAGAAAAGATTGAATTCTTGAATTGCAGCATGAACCATGTGGATGAAATTAGATGTTGCTAATAGCTGCTGTAGTGAAATACAGAATTACCTGATCAAGTATAAAAGGGCTAAAAGGTAAGCATACTGTTCTCCTGTTACAATGTAGTAAATTAGGGCCTCAGAAAAAATGCAATCAAACATACTTTGGATACTTTTTGATAAAAACTGTACATGGATATATTACATGCATATTACTTTCCAAATGCTTGTCTGATACTTACTGTATGTGTGCTTGGATTTGGGGTTTTAATCCAACATTATTATCATTCTAACTGTCTTTATCACTTTTATCTCATGTACCATCACCTTCACACTTCAGCATCTTACCCACTTGTGTGTGTGTTGTTCCAATTACACAGTGAGCCAACTAAGTTTGAGGGCCCGATAGTGCAGGAAATGGAATCGACATCCTGTGTCTAATCTGGCACTGCTCCTGCCAATGTGGGCTAATTGCAATTCTCTATTGATCCCAGTGGTTTTTTTTCTCATAGCTCAGCTAAGCTGTATTGTTTTGCTGTGGGCGCACAATAGCTCTTTTGTGGGTCGACTGTGTCTTCGGCAGCTGCACAGTATATATTTCTCACTCTCCTTAGTAAGGAGAGACCTGGCTGGGATACAGCTGTCTAGACTCTTCCTCTTGAGAGTGCGCGTGAACATACATACACACGCACACATAAGTAAGTGCTTTAGACTTAGGATATACAGTACGAGAGGGTTTGGTATATTATTTTTTGGTCTTTTTTTTCTCTTGTTGCTATATTTGTGTTTGTTCTGTGCTGGAGTCATATATAGGCCACAGGTGTGGAGAAAGGTATCAGCTAGATTTCCTTGTTTCATTAACTTCAGTATATTGTTGCCTGGGTGGCAGAGGGATTGGATGTGGGACATTGTCGCTGGAAGTGAGCTTGCTCTCCACGCGGTAGTGATGTCTTCAGCCCAGCAGGGGGTGTCAACACAATCACAAACAATCACAGAATGAGCCATCACTGCTGCACAGGAGCCATTTATTTCAGGGAGCAGTATTTATCTGCTTGGTCTCAGGGAGATGAAATTGTCTCTGTGTCTCCATTCAGACATAAACTAACCTGTAGTGGTCTGACAGGGTTGTTTTTGGTGTTAGGACTTCAATATTATTTAGTGTGATTTTACTGCAAGCTATCACACGAAAGGCAGCTTTAATTATTGCTACATTATCGGACCACCTTAAATACTATCGGCTCCAGTCATGGAGCTTAATTTATTTACAGTGTGTCACTTTAATGCTTTTTTCCAGCATATGTCTTAATTTACCGTGTGTCATTTGTTTCCTCTGTGTTGTTTTAAACTATCTTACCAAAAGAAAATGAGCTCATCCTCGCAGTGACTCCCTCACAGCTGCAGGTTCACCTTCATGTGCATCTCAGAGCACAGCTGCATTGGGGCACACATGATATCACACAAACACACACATACAGACAAATATGTGATCTACAGGGTTCAGGCAGTTGATTTATAGTTGGTGAGGGTGTCGCTGGAGGGAGAGTGATAGCTACTCTGGAAAGCCTTTAATGATAACATTTTTTAACCCAAAACCGTCAGATGAGGGCAGGAGTAATGACACCCACTCACGCACACACACACACACACACACACACACACACACACACACACACACACACACACACACAGTATATATATATATATATATATATATATATATATATATATGTTACTGAGGGAATAATGGGAAGGACAGCACTCGGACCTTTGCCATGATGGGGAGGATGCCTGGTTCTTTACAGAGAATCATCAAAGGGGAAGAGGAGGAGGACGTCACATTTCACATTTTGTCATTTTGAGTCACTCTAGGGTGCAAAAATATCTAAATAGTTAGCCTTGTATTGTTATTGACATCGCCAGAGCATATGTGATGACAAAGCAAAAGCGGAGAACATGGCTAAATATCACTTTTATGATAGCTTACTCATATTATTTTCAGCTTTGAACAACTTCACAACAACATCATCCTTTCTTTAATGAGCAGTAATGCTCATTGTGATCATTTCCTAAAAAAAACTGTAGGGAACCTGAGGTTTCTATTGATACACACCGTTTGCCCAATAAACATTTGTGAGTATAAAGGCTACACCCTGAATTGTTCCTGCTGAGTGAATTGATTCTCCTTGTATTTATCAGGAAAATTCCCGCAGGTTACAAAAGCTTATAGCTAAAGCACACAAAAATGGACACTGCTTAGTTTGTGTCAGTAGACTGTAGGAAGATTGAAGGGGGCCGGGGAATCAAACGGTTACTCTAAAATTTGACCTGGTTATCTGACACTACTTACAGTTTATTGTTTTATAAATTATAGTATTGTTTGTAGCAACAAATTGCAAGTCCATTTTTGGTTCTGTTTTTAATTCAAAAGAGGATTTATGTAAAGAACAGAAGAACAGCAGGGGTGTAATAGGTGTGATAAAAGCTTCAAGGGGTGAGGGGTGCCATTAATCTTGTGTGTGTGTGTGTGTGTGTGTGTGTGTGTGTGTGTGTGTGTGTGTGTGTGTGTGTGTGTGTGTGTGTGTGTGTGTGTGTGTGTGTGTGTTTGTTAGTGTGCACACATACATGTGCTGTTTTGTATGACACATTTAGTTCTGAGGATGCCTGCTGATTTTTATTCCTGGTTTCCATTAGACCTGTGACAGTGTCACACGCTCATGGCACCATTCGAGGCAGAGCTCCACATGGCCTGCTTAATGCTACACACAGAATGACGGCTACGGATACTGTACACAAAACACACACACACACACTTGAAACAGTGCTGTAAAATCTGTTTAATTACTCAGTCTGTTTCAGCAGTGCAAAAACGACACTCAGTTGTTAAAATGATTTGACGGTTTGATATTTGGACCAACAATAGATGCTGTCACAATGTTTGGAGTGTTTTGTATTCCAGAGTTGGGTCCTGGCCAGTCTCACTCAGATAAACACAGCCAGCTAAAGTAACCTCATCCCATGTGTCCCTGCATCCCTCTGCTGATTCTGTTCCTGCTAATGAAAGCCAGGGCTGCTGGTTTCAGCTCAGTGAGCCCACTCTGCTGACCTTGGACTTTGTTTGGGTTACTGGTGGTTTTGGGCAGCCCTCACTTTTTGTATGCAAGTCTGTGTTTGTGTTCATGCCAGTTAGTGTTTATGTTAGAGCGAGAGATATATATGCGTAAGGGGGATTAAAAAGCACATTTGGTAAATTCCGAGTTGTGTGTGTTGACATGTGAGTTCCTGAGCTATAGCAATGTTGATGTATGAAGCTTCTCTGAGGGAACTATGTAGGTTTAAAACCAAATGAGTTCTTGGCTCTATTCAGAAAATTAGGTGCTTCAAACTCATCAGCCTGACTAATTGTTTTGGCTACAATATCTCAATACCCCCCCCCCCCCCCACACACACACACACACTGTAAGCAGCTTTCTTATTCTCGCACTTATATACACACTTTGCGGTACCCTGCTACACACACATATGTACTCGCACAATGTCTGTTTCAGTGTCTTTATATGCTGCCATTCTATAGAATTCAATGTGCAGTTGATGGCTTTAAAATGTATGCCTTTCCTCTATGACCCAGATCCCCTCTCTCCCCCTTCAGTGCCACGTTGGTTCTATCATATTCATAATATTTTCTGGCTGTTTCCCGCCAGAAGGATAACCACAAACCAGGAGCAATGCCTTAGACAGCTTTGCATTCTGAATAAAACAAATTGTTCGGAGCTTTAATTTCCCCATGATAATATTTCCAAAAATCTCCTCCGGCGCACATTCAGAAGGCCCAAGGTGATGAGTCTCACTTGCTTTGGTCGGTGAAGCTTCCCTGTGAGGTATTTTTACAAAATCCAACAGCTGGGCTGTTACTCAGTTGTAGGCTTTCTATTTTGGATTGGATCATTTTCAACTTTATTCTTAGAAGTTGATAAAAGAATCAATTTCACCCCAGTTTAAAGCACGTAACTATTTCCACTTGAGAAAATAGCTCAATATGACACATAACCTTACAGAATCCTCTCCCTAATGTAATATTACTACACAGAGAATAAGAGTACAATTTACTTCTCCTTCACACAAAATCAGTGCTAACACACACTTATCAGTGGTTTTGAGTACGGGTCATGTTGGGACAGAAGCCTGCTTTGAAGGAGTGACTTATGGGAGACTAAATGAAAGATGCAACACTCTGAAGGGTTGGACAATACATCAATTTTCTTTTTCACTCTACCCTCAAACAGAATTAGATTGTTTTGATTTCCTGTTTACCTTTTGCCCTAAATCTCATGATACACAGCCTGCAGTGTTATCTGGGTCGATAGCAGACAGGCGTCCGCATGGAGATTAGACATTGTTGGAAAAATAGCCTCCTTTGTTTCTTTCTCTTTCTGTCTAAATTACTCCCATTGCTTTCTCTCATTATTAGTTTTGCATTATGGTGTCTGCCTTTATTCAAATGTTATGTAAAGTCCAATCTCTCTTTAATTCTCTTTTTGTTGTTCAGAATCATTCATGCTTTTTTCTCTGCCGCCCTCCTCCCTTAAAAAACATCTAATCTCTCTTATAATGCAGAATAACAACACAAATCCTTACTCTCTCTGTGCCATCTGTTTGAAGTATGACATGGTTTATAGCTAATTTTTTGATTTTCAGGGACAGCACAGACAGCACAGACACATCACTTCTTCATGCTTATTAATTACAGAATCAATGAGGCTGACATTTGTTGGATGGCTTGTAAGGCAGTGAAGACTTTACAGACATATGGAGGTGCTGGTTTAATGCTCTTCATGCCGAAGGCTAATCTGACCCCAGGGAGCTGTTACAAATAGCCAGTTGACACATATTTACTTAACGTGTAACCTAAGGCCTGATGTATGTTCTCAATAGTTTGAAAGAATACTGTGTGGATGTTCCAGAGAGAATCGTTTAGATGATTTAGTAACATGGTTGAGTTTTCTTCCTGTGTAAAGGTCTAGACAAGTAGTTTATGGGATGAGAAAAGGGGGGAAAGGCGTTACACCTGCAGAAGTTCCTTTTGATTAATATTGTCAGGCTTGAGAACCCATACTGTGGAACAATTATGGGTTTTTTGTGCTTGTTTGCATGTGTTGTGTTTTTGAATGGGCTGCTTGCCTTCCGCTGGTTGTCTGGGGCTCCGCGCATAGCAAGTTTCCTCCAGGATTTTCCAAGGTGGTCATTAGAAAGCCAAGCAGGAGACAATGAGAAAAGAAAGAAAGCAGGTGGAGGCCATTATTTTTTAATGAGATTTTTTGACATCTTCTCCCTTTGTTTTGAGAGTGGGGACAGAGGAGACAGGGAGGGAGGAGAGAGGAGAGTGGATGAACAAATGTGGGAGACTTCCTGCAGATTGAGTTACTCTGTGGTGTGTGAACTCTGCAGCCTTGTCATCTGCTTGCTACATTAAGAGACCTCCTGCCTTGGTATGATGGGTCTTCTGGGGTCCTAGAAGACCAAGGTTATGGCCCTCCTGAAGACATTAAAGCAGTTTAAATACTTTGCTTGGACTCCAGCTCTTTAACGCACAGATGGTGCGTATGGCCTGTGAAGGCTGTTAGATGACAAGGGGACACTTCAAGCTCTCGCTCTCTCTCTCTCTCTCTCTCTCTCTCTCTCTCTCTCCTGCTCTGTCTCTTTCACACACAAAAATACACCCCTGCACACACATTCTGTCTTGAGGTTAGGAAGGTGTTCTTTGTTGCTAGTGTCAGATTAAGACTCCACAGCGGCTGTTGTAAGGTGTCCCTGCTGTCTTTGGTAAAACAGTTTGTCATGAGGAGCAAGGCGATGCACGGCGCTCCCAGGCCTGTTCCTCTGCTGGGATGTGGTGGACAGGGATTATACCAGCAGGATAACGATAAGCCTACAAGGCTGTTTTCTCTTTGCTCAAGAGTCACACTGACCATGTCCTTCAGCTAGACTACTGTCAGAATTGAGGTTGAAATATAGGATGGAGAGGAGGGAGGCGGGCAGACACATTCCTCTCAACAGGGGAAGAGGTAATATCAGATAGGGCTCTGCAGACTAAAGATCCATAGCTTCTTATACAATATGGTGCTTTTCCATTTTGTATTTTCCATACACAAGGAAACACAAACAACCCATTACAGCATTCTGAAACAAAAAAGGATCCAGATTTTCCCTCCCAGGTCGCCCACTACTTCACTACAACTTTGGCCTGGGCCCAAACTCTGTGGTGTCCTCTTCCTGCCCACACTCTCCCAACTCCTCCACTGCCTCTGTTTGTCTATGGTAGCATTTTAATTACAGCCTAATTGATTAAGTCACTTAAAAGCAACTACAAAGCACACTCAAAAGGTGCTGTTTCAGCTATCCCAGCTCTATCCCTTCAGATGACGATTGTGAGTTGTGATAAAGATGGGCAGTGGCAGTGTAATAGAGGGGGATGACACAATTTTCTAGTAGAGATGATCTTTGTGTTACTATTTTGGCTTTCAGGTTCTATTAAACCCTGAGCAAATACAATTGGATGAACTCAATATACTCTTCTCCTCAAAAATCATTGACTCTCATTTCTTTTAGTGAAACCTAGTCAGAGAGAGTTTGACTCATTTACAACCATTGTTTTGAAAAGTCCTCATAACAGGGGACAAATGGAATAGGAAAAATACTTGAGTGATGTCAACTCGGATGCCCTATTCTATCTCTCCACCCTTCCCGATTGGCCAAAACTAAGATCAGATCATTATTGCTAATTAAAGAGACTTCTGTCCATTTCTCACACTTTGCTAATCAACCAGCAAAAGTGTGTGATCTCCCTGAGAATGTGCGCAGGACAAATCCAAGAGCACTACAGCCTCATATGCTATTCCTTTTGTTTTAAGATCCCTCTTTGTTAATGGAGGATGAAAAGAAGGATAGAAACCCTCTGAAGACATGTCTGGTAATCGCTAATTGTGTCTTGAACTTGCTGTGTATGTTCCCCATTAGGTTCTTAAGTTCAATGCACAGTTGAATCATAGCCTCTGAACAAGGAGGCTGTGCAGAAACACAGGGGACAGAGAGAGAGAAAAGGATAGGGGGGCCGGGGGTCGACAAACAGAGTGCCAGTAATGTTAATTAATGAGGAGACAATGAAGAGTCCCTCATTGTCTGGCCTACGTAATTCAACAGGCCAAAAGCTAATACGAGGCTAACAAAGGCCCCTCCAGAGGACCTGTGGTCTTTGCAGGCAAAGTCTGATGATTTATGTCAAGATCCATGTTGTTTCTTTTTTCACAGACTTCATTGATTTTTCCAAAAGGGAAATCCTCATATCTCCCCATGGCTGGGGCAGACTTAGCTAGCTAGTTTAGGACCTTTGAGGTTGTGCTAGAACTATTGTTCAAGGACATTTTTGCAAGATCGGTTGAAGAGGCACTGAAGTGGAAACTGACAGGATTTCTACTCACATTTACTCGGTATCTGTGAGCTATTCTTCCAATTAAGAAAGTGATCTTTAAGCATAGAAATCATAATTCTTTATTTTTGAGTTAGGAGTTTTATTAACTATCAAAACCTTTGGCTTGTATTGGCACCAAATGTTACTGTATGTTAAGCCTCCAATTATGATGAATATGTTGGCGTTTGAGAATGTCTAACTACCTCTGTGTGGATAGAATTATTAAGTGTCGTGGCAGTTGAGAAGTTGGAATCTGTTCTGAATATCAAAGTCCATGTCGCTTGGTTGTAACATGTTTATATTCCTAATGTGAAGGAAGTATAGCTGAGCTCTCGGGTACAGCTAATGGGGATCCAATCATCATTGAACGTGGTAGAACGCAAAGAAAGAACTAAAGGCAGTTGTGTGGTGTTTGCTAAAAGTCCGCATTACTGTGGAATGGTGATGTCATAAAAGCAGAGTCTGATTTTGAGTGTTTTATGATGGGCCAATTTCCTGTTTGTTTGGTTTAAAGTAAGCAGCCAGAGATGTTGAAGAGAAATCACACATTTAAATTGTGGCACTCACTGCTGTACCTCTATCAAGACACATCATTGTAGCTCTGGCAACAGTTGTCATGGGGTGTTAATAACTAGCAAATACTCACTCAGCTAACATTTGCACTTCGTTGAGCAATGAACACATGCACTTATAAATTGGTGAAGACTGTTGAATAGGGGTTACAGGGCATCCGCAGTGCAGACACTTTATCAAGTCTGTTTTTGAATTCGACTGCAGTGTAGGCATCAGAAATATGCAGATGTACTGCACTGACAAGTTTAACATTTTACTGGAGTCTAGTTCAATTATTTTGTAGCCTACTTGAAAAGTGTGATTCAGATGTTCTAACAATCTGAGTCTGTACAGGAATATGTACATTGCCTTGACATTTGAGATTGGCTTCTAATAAGAATCTGCAGAATATCTATTAAATCACATGTTGTTCATTTCAATATGAAGGCTAACTAGTATAGTGTATGACTGTAATTAGGCTTAACTTGTATTGGTAATTACTTTCAGCCAGGCACCAAATACCAAAGATTGGCAAGTGAGGGGTTCTGTGGGCAGTTTTCCACCTAAATACTAGTGGTCAAATTTCAAGACTAAATGTAGGCTAGCTGTTCCAAGCTTTGGGACCAACACAATTTTAAAAGCACACTGGCCAGAAGCCCTTTATTCTCCTCCTGCCTATCTGTCTATTGTCTTTTTCAGCACATCAGAGGAAGAAGCAAAGAGCGAGAGGTAATGAAAGGCCCCGCTTTCCTCCTCCGGGCCTGGGAGAATGTAGAGAAGCAGATAAGTTGTCTAGCTCTGAATCTGAGAATGATCAAAAAACAAAGTGAATCCTGTGGCCACTGAGGGAACAAGCTCCTGCGAGGGGTTGGGGGGAGGAAGGGGAGGAAGGAGGGAGGGCTGACAGAGGAGGAGGAAAGGACTAGAGGAAAAGTCAGGAGAGAACACAGTGTTTGCACATCTCAGGGGTAGAAAGTGATGGAAAACTGCAGGCAGATAGGCTACATTCTCTGCTGTATGGCTTGTTGGTGTTCTTACATGATGATTGGCATGTTGTTGGCCCTAGTGCGCTGGATAATAAATGATTAATTGTCCTTCTATGAATTCAGCTTTAGAAAAGGTTAGTCACACACAATTAAATATCCCATATTCATAGTTTTTATACATGAGCACATGCACATGCTAGCACGTACATACATTGTTGACTCTTCCTAGAGTTAGGAGGCTAGGCCCTGGTCTGGGGGGGTGATTATCCTTACACAGAAATGAAAGGATTACAAAGCGATGGTGTAATCCAGCTGTCAATCACACCTCATTAGCAAACATAGGTTTAAGTAGGAGTGAAAGGTAGAGAGGGAGACTGAAGCAACGGGGTGGATAAAGGGGAATAGGCAAGGGATAGAAATAGTAGGAGTGCCAGGGGAGAGAAACTAAGTAAGGGAGGAATCAGGCGGCTATAAGAGAGTGGGAGGAATAGAAAACCAGAAAGAATAGGGGAGGAGGAGTAAAGGTAACGGTCTCGCTATTCCGCTCAGGGGGCTCTGCGGAGAGTTTTTATTAAGCTTTCATCTGCCTTTCCTCTCCTCCACTACCTCTCCCTGCTATCCCCACCCCAGTAGCACTAACAAAAGCAAATGCAGGGTCTGTTAACCATGTCAGTCACGTCTCAAACCCGCATTTCTGCATGTAATTCCCCGATTAATTAAGAACAGTGATTTGTTAATTTAATTTTAGGTGTAGGGTCATGGTTTTTTCATCCCCCCCCCTCTCTTGCTTTCTTCTGCCGCTTGCTCCCTCTCATCCTCTTGGCAGGCTAATTTGCCCTACAGCTTTGAGGAGGGGAAATGAAAGGTATCACAGAGGAAGCCTTCAGATGGTTTATTAAGAATTGATTTGCCATGGTGGCGGAGAGACAGACCATAGGGACATACATGCTGTTGTGCCTCCCAGGCAGACACCCCCGGGCTGTGGGGGAAGAAGAGAGAGGGCATGGAAACAAAAAGTGGATATTATGAAATGTATTGGTTTCTTCTTCTTACTTTTTCGAAAACACAGCTGACCAACCAGCACCACCTGACACAATCTGATCCTAAGGCTTGAGTTCGTTGCCTTCCACCTGGTAAATTAATTTGAACTCCAGCGGTGAATAAAGAGGCACAGGTTAATGAAACGTCAGTGCACCTTGCTGTGAAACATTTGATTTCTCTTGTTTATAAATTCAGACACTGTGGCAGGGGTAATATGGACAAAATATCAAGCCTGCACAGCAGCAAGCTTATATGTAACCGTGGCATCAACACGTAGCTTTTTAATGAATTTACATTAGCATATCCTGCTTGTTTCAAAAGACAGGCCTGGCCACCATTCCCACTGTGAGTTGGCTGCAGTGCTGCCACATTGTTCTGCACACTGGACAGCATGGAAGGAGATAAATAAATGACAAAAGACTTCAGAGCTTAGAAAACAGAGAAACAGAATCCCCCTCAGCTAATAGAGGCGTCTAAGACGGCAGTGAAGCCCCTGCTCCTTCATTTACAGCTGGTCAGACTCCAGAGCAACGAGAAATTTGTGACTCTTCAGTCAGGTTTTTCATCCCTGCATATTTCTTATGTCAGGTGGGGTTGTTGTTTCTATTTTCAATCTTCACGAGTTGATTGGCTACTGCTGCGTTCCATTTCCTCTCATCACACAAGCGTGGCATTTCTCATTATCCCTTCCCTTAATTTATGCACAAATTATTCATAGTTTGGTAAATCACAAAGTTTAGCGACAGCAATTTGACAGTTCCTGTTGTGTTTTAAGAAAATAGGTTGCGAAACAGGGATGTGTTCTTTGTTTGTATCTTTACACGTCACAGCATGTGCGTATGTTGGTTCGTGTGGAAACAGGAGCAGGTGCCGGAGTGTGTAAAATTGTAGGTACTGGTTTGTGAAGATTGAAGAAGAGCGGTTTAATCTCTTTCACAGACTGAGATGAGCAGAAGAAAATGAAAAAGAAAAACAGAATAAAGACATTCACTAGGACGCTGATAAAAGACTTGGCCTCATCATGCTACAGCAGCGCACAATAACAACAACATTGTCAGCATCTATGATGAAAAGGAGTTACGGAACAGAAGCAGTGCTAAATAACACCATCTTAAGAATGTGACAGGCTACATATATGAACTTGAATTTGCTGCCAGTCAGAGTGTCTTTATATAGCTTCACACGTTCCAATTCTGGTTATTTGTGAACATCTTATTAAGTAGAAAACAATGTAAATAGTAAAAACACTCATTTCAGCCACAGTAAAAGCAGATATAGCATTTTCTTTAATCCAAGACCAGCATTGAGTTGACAGTACTGGTACAGAAGTGAGCTATTTGGGGGAAAAACACTGGCTGAGGCTAGTTTGACTGTAAAGCTTTTGTGGTTGACATGCTGCAATATAATGACTCTGTTAAGTAAATAACCATCTGAGTGGTTTGGTTTCTACCCAGCGTCTGGCAGCATATTGGTCTAGAAGTTTGAATAGTTGTGGTTTTCTTCTACCTTGACTGTAATCTCATCTCTGGCCAGAAAAGCCCCAGAGGAGGACTTGTCTCCTCGGAGGAGAGAGAGAGAGAGTGTGTGTGTGTGTGTGTGTGTGTGTGTGTGTGTGTGTGTGTGTGTGTGTGTGTGTGTGTGTGTGTGTGTGTGTGTGTGTGTGTGTGTGTGTGTGTGTGTGTGGAAATGCTGAGTCGGATGTGATACTCAGTGGACAGAGAAAATAGAGACAAATTATACTGCATTGAAGGGCACAGCGCTCTTCTGTTTTTTTTTTTTCTAAGATGGTGGAATATTCTTCATAGATGCCTGCTCCTTCTTATAGAAACGAGATGGAAATATCTTCCATCCATTTGATCCATTTCCACTTAGGCAGAGAGGCCATGGTGCTCTAAATGGAACTGTGCTGTTGAGGAAAAAGCCATTTTTCTTTGAAGCACACACATTTGCATACACATGATTGTTGCATAGTGCAATGCAGCACCACTTTACCATGTAGAGATTTACAGGGTCAGTTGTTGATTGATAAAACTCACAAAGTTCAATTTGATGTGCACGTCAAATAAAATATTTCCAGGTTTTCTTGTTCTAATGTTCGCAAGTTTTACCAGGCATGATCTAGCGTACGTGTGTGCTGCTTTTGTATGTCAGCATAGAAGTGATTTGTCCTGCAGATGCAGACTAATGAATGAGGCGTCCTGCTCCTGGGCTGATATTAGCCTTGGTAGCAGTTCCTTTGATGTGATTAGCTCCATGCTCTCTCTTGACAAATTGGGCTGTCCTTTCCTCACAGCCGAAGCACTAATCTATGCCAAAAAACAAAGACACTCCTTCCTCTTAACAGAAGATGTACTTTAGTATGTGTGTCTGTGCTTGTCATTTTTTTTAAAGATAGATATAAATCTCACAATCCTTACTTTCCAATGTTTAGCAAGTAAACTATTTTGTTTTCTTTTAAACCACTACTTTCTTATGACAAAGAAGACCAATTGAAGTATCACAGCAGATTTGTGATCATGAACCAAATTATTATCTACATTTAAATTTCAACCTGATAATGGAAATGGAAAAAAATAAATAGTAACCAAGGTCCAACAGTTCATCTGTACCGAATTCACTGGCACACATCCATACACTCACACTCAACCTTATGGAGGTAGCCTACTGTACTACATGAAAACCATGAGTTAAACAATATAGGTTTCATCCAGTAACAAATGTCAGTAACACATTCCACGACAGTCCATCCACTACCAATACAAAGTAGTGGACGTTAACATAAGATTACTATTAAAGCCTAAATATTCAAATATGGTTACCCCTCTTGTGACGCATACATTATGCTTAACTCTGATATATTGGGCTGGAAAATGTATTCACACTCTTAATATCATCATCCCTTAATATCAAGACTTCAAAAACACACCTAAACTAGATATGAGCTATTTAATCATGTGAGTTAAAAAAAAATCATAATTTTGAGGGGAATTTTGCCTTTTTTAGTACAGAACAGCTGAAAACAGTCAGGAAATATAGGGGGAGAGAGAGTGGAGTATGGCTTGCACAGAACAGCATCAGAATTGGGAGTCTAACCAGAATACTTCTATACATTGGGCGCCTACTCCACTGAGTGAACTAAATCACTCACTCAGTGGTTAAGGTGAATTTAGCTTAGTTTTTTTCCAAGTCGGCATTCAGGAAAAAGTCCATTGATAACATTATGAAGCCTGGCAGTAGCAACAAGGCCAATCAGCAAGCTTTAGAAAATGCTTTAGATGACAATTATAGTTTTAAATGAGCATTAAACCCTCCTTGCTGTTTTTAAAAATAATTATAGAAAAACCCAAGGACAGACCAGCAATGTTGGCATCAGTCTCATCAGGTGCAGGAAGTCTTCATGTTTATATTTCTGTGAAGCAGAGCACTTATCAGTCTTCTGTAGCTGCAATTAAAGGCTGACCTTACTGCCTGCAGAGTTATTTTGGTCCAAACATTGACAGCGCCCCTAAACCATGCCAATGCCAGGGCCTTGTCACACCCCTGTGAGCAAAGCAAAATTTGTGGACTCGCTGTGGGAGGCTATCAACAACTTCCCAGCTGACTAAAGTAAGAGACTGCATGGCAATTAGCATTATTGATGTACTGAATCGATGAGTGATTGTCCTCGGTTCCCCATCAGTTTTGCCAGCATCTTTTACATTACCTCACTGTCTAGAGCATTTAGACTCTACACACTAATAGAGTTGGCCCATTTCCCCAACTGATTCAGTTAGTGTGAGCGTTGCCTTCTTAAATGTTTGAAGTCCAGTTTAACCAAGATACATGGATGACCTTCAGATTTCCACTTGAATTTATACAGCGATCTCTCTCCTGTTAAAATCCATCAGCAGGTCCCGATGCATATGTGTATACAGTATGTATTTCAGCTTTTGGATAAGAATATGTACAATCATGCTTCCTGTTTGGACAGAGAACACCACAGCGCTCAGGAATTCAGAACTGACTCACAGCAAATTATTTTTCTCCTTCATCTGTTTGCAGTCAGATTAACTTGGAAATGAACACATAAAACAGCGAGCCCATCCCTCCAGCGGCTTTAGGGAGATTTTCTAAATATTTAACTTTAATTTATATACCAGTACGTCTCAGAGGTAATACTACTGGAGGACTTGCTGCGAAACTTTTTAAATAATGGAAGTCCATCAGTTCAGCCACTTAAGATAGCATTTAATGAATTAAGCAGGCCTTGGATGAGTGACCTGAGGTGGAAGACAAAGAGGTTGTATATATTACAAGTATCTGATGGGACGTCTGCACGTTAAGCATAAAGTATTCTCATGTCATCATCAGGGGAAAAAGGATTTGCTTATCTTAGAACTGGAGGAATAGGCTTTCTTCTCTGTCACCTATTACTTGTCATCAGAGACAAGGTGTCCTGGAATTAAAACACACAAAGTTCTCACACATTTAGAAAGTTAAAGACATGTTTGGGCCGTGTGTGACTTTACCGTGTGATATTTTGGATTTCAGAAGGTTGTTGCAGAGATTTAAAAATGACAGTACCTCATCCAGGATCAATGCAAGTCAGACTCTTTTAGCATCTCTCTTTTCCCCTTTTGTCTGACCTCCCCCCCCCCCCCCTTCTCAGGCTGTACTCCCCCCAACTCAGTCCTTTACTGTGGCAAGTAGAGACTCTTATCATTGATTTTCTCTTTTCTCTTCTCTCCTCTGTTCACTCACTGCAGCGCTTCCCAACTTATCTGCCTCTGACAGAACAATGCTGCAGTAGGAGGGCACTCAAGGACAGATTAGATTGTTTGGGGATTCTCATTCCTCATTTTTTCATACTTTTCTCGTCTCTGTGTTCCTATCCTGTAGCATAGTCCTGCCCCAGTGATATTGTTTATCCACCTCTATCACTTGCGACTGTAACTGCTTCTTCTCTTTTTCTTCATCTTAGGCTGAAGAATAATCTGTGCTATTGTAGCTTTTCCTTGTGTGCCTATGTGAATTAGTTAAAAATTGAGTTAAGGCTAATGTGTGTGTGTGTGTGTGTGTGTTTTGCGCCTCCAAAATGCTGAGTGTTTGTGGTGTTAGCACCTCCTAAGTCTGAGCCATGGTAATTACTGTGCTTCACTGCCTCTGTAGAAGTCAATGAAGCTGAACTCATTGTCTCTCTCTACATGGAAGTCAACAATTGAGTGAATTCCCTGGTGACATCGCAGCTACTGCTAAACCAGCTTCCTGCATTTTTTATCACTCTCAATGTGTCTCACTTTGTCCTTTGTCTCTCTTTTCTTTGCATCTGTCTCCTTTTGTGTTTCTTTGTTGTTTCCACATCCCACTTACTTCCACCAGGGGTAATTAAGCTCAAAAGTGTTGTTTTTTAACTTTTATGTCTGTATTTAGTTCAATGCCATCTATTCAAAGTTGCTTTTACAGCAGCTTGATATAATTCCTAAACAATAATGCCTAGAAGTCTTCTCATTTAAACACTTATGTTTTCTTTTCTGTCAAAAAGGGATTTTAAATATTAGGTGATATTTCTTTGCTGACATTATGTGCTTGTAGTCCGCTTTAAATATGTTTATCTCTTTAAAAATGGACCCCACACTGAATTTAGCCTCCCTTCGACTGTGTGCAGAATAACTGTGTCCCTGTGCGGCTTAAATGAAGAGGAAATGTTACCGTTAACTGCGCTGAAGCCGAAACCACTGTGGCCACATTGGCGTCTTAAAAAAGATTGCCAGTTGTTTTCATACCCAACCTCCCCTCAGTAATGTTCAACTCTAACAAAGCAATGCAAAGCCCATTAGATGGTGAATAGGTTAACCTCAAGCCTAGGCAACCTCAATGGAGTGTGTGAGTGGAGAGTTAAGGGTTTGGTGTGTGTATGTGTATGTGTCATAAAAAGGAGGTTAGTTGCATTGAATGTGTGTAATGGGATGGTGTACCACAGCCTGAGATGCTGGATGTGATTTGGACCGTGGAGTCTGGGGTTAGCTAATTGCTGTTTGGGATAGGACGAGATAAGATGAAACGTGATGGATGGCCTCCGAGCACTAGGACGGGGGCTGGCTGTTTTTGCCCTTTTTGAATGCAAACCCAGAAAGCCATGTTGCCATGGCAAAAAAAAAACAAAGCCAACATTAGTGATTAATTTCTCCAACCTGTCCTTCCTGAAGATATTGTGTGAAAAAAAAAATATGTGGGAACATGATAAGGAAAGAGGGAGAGACGGTGGGATTATTTAGGTGATGAATATTAAAGTGAAGGCAGTCAAGGTATTAAGACATTGGCTGGTAGTGTTCAGAATGTGTGCAACTAGTAATGATGGAATGAGAGAAGAGTGTTACAGTGACAGGGAGCAGGCTATGGATTGGGGCACGGAGAACAATGCAGATTCCGTTAATGCGATTCTATTGTCCAACAAATTGGCTAGAGTACACTTGTGCTGGCCGAAACAGCCTGCATGCAATTAGTGCAGAGACAGAAAGAACGAGAGCGAGTGCTTTGCATTCCAGTCGCGTGCTGTGTGAGTCTTTTGGCACCAGTTAGCTTCTGTTGCCATGTTTAGAGTGTATAAATTGGTCTGCAGTTGTGTGTTGGCTCACAAACTGTCCTCCTCAGCTTCCATTTGTTTCCATCGTTATGGCTCCTTAATAGACCAACTGTGGCATCTCTCACAAAAGACTTGCTTTGCATAGGTTTATTTCAAGCAAAGTAAAAAATAGTTCCACTTTTAAGCAGTCTATTTAACCTCAAGAATGCAAAGAGACTTTGAGACCTTTCACTAGTTAATACTTCTGCAGATAGCTTAAAGCAAAAGTAATAGGAGAAGAAGATTCTCAAGTCAACAATTCTCTTAACTCTTTAGGGAGAGGAATATGTAGAGTGATGTTGAGGTTTTCTTCTGCTGTATAAGGAGATTTTGACGAGGTTATCATTTCACTGAGGTAGGTGGCGAGATCTCGTGCTGTTGGTCCTTGTGGAGATACTTTTGTTTGCGATGGCCTTTACCAGAAAATGTCACACAAAGCATTCAGGCATCAAGGGCCACTCTCAGGGCAGGGCCCCGGGCTGCACGATCCAGGAGAGTGACAGACACAAAGACACTGTGCTTGCATTTTTAAACATATACATGTACACACATTTACATTAACAAAATTACACATTACAGCAAGCATTTGGTCCCATTGTGTGACGTATCCTCTGCTTTTTGGGGTTTAAAACAGATGGTATGGAAAGTGTTTGTTTAACTTTATCAAAATACGCATTTCTTCAATCAGTTAAAAAAAATCATGTTTAAAATGAAATAGTGTTTGATGAAATATAATCAAATCAAACAGTTTTCTCAATTTGCATGATCAGCAGGAGGTTAAATAAAACAAAGCCTGTTATTCCTTGTAAGAGTCTCATATGACATTTGACTTATTTATCCTGCTTCTGTTTGTATTTTTGCACTGTTGGTCTCCAGGGGAGAGGGGAATAGGCTGCTGAACTAGGCCAGTAGAGACACTGACATTTAGACTCAAAGGCTAATGGGATGCGGGAGTGTGCCTTGCGCTCGCTGCTTCTTTGTCAGGGTCCTCAGATCAGAACTGGCTAGCCCTCGCCCCTTTTCCAGACCATCAGGATCCTTATTGCGTTCTTTCTCCAGACACAGCGTCTTTTAAATGTGCCAACTTTTTTTTCGTTCTGTCTCCACATCTGAGCGATAGAAGCTAAACTCAGTATGTGATGTCCGTGTGTCTCTCTGGTGGCTGCAGCTGAGGATTCGGCTCATCTCACACAGAGAAAAGGCCATGGGGAAGCCACCAAAAAGAATCACATTGTCTCCTAATGGAGGCCAGGGACTCATGGAGTTCTACCCTTACAGTAGAAAAGCAAGGCCTTTTTCAGACCAGTCATTTATTCTTTCTATAGGATCATTTATTCTTTCCTGAGGCGATGTTGTGAAAACATCTCTAATGATGATAGTACCCAGTGGGTTAAGATGTTGGAGCGATCCTTCATCTCCTGTGAGATGTCTTAGTGTGACCTGTCCTATGACCCTCTGGGCCAATGCTGCCTATTAGAGCCACAAGACTCATTTGACATGGCCCTAAGGGGTCCTAACCCCTGTGGTAAACTCGTATATCACCATTGTGCATCCTCAGAATACTTTATCAGTCAAGGCACTTAAATATACTGGTGCACAGACATGTTGACACTGAAGTGTAATTGATACTGGGGTCAAATTTGTTTTAACGTGATTGGTATGCTGGGAGAACATTATAATACAATACAAAAAAGGCAACATTAGAGCGGCTCAAGTTTTTAACCTTTCCTTGACTATAATTGGAAAAGTGTTGTGTGCCTATTACATTAATTTCCACCACCAAAATGTATCAGCTTGTCAGTCAGCCTGGAAACGTGCGATGACGACTCTCTGATTCTTAGATAACTGTTGTACCCCTCAGGACATCATTACCCCAGGATGTGAAAGGACAAGGAGAAGAGTCTTTTAAAGGTTAGATTAAAGTGTCCTTTGCTCATCTCCCCCAAAAGGCAGTAACATTTAAATGACAGAAAAAAAAACGAAAAACCTTACCAGAGACAGAGAGCTAGAGAGAAGCCAGAGACATGGAGTGAAGAGGGAGGTTTACTCTGCTCTTGAAAATATCAGCGTAATAAGGAGTAGCATATCATTTACAAATTAGTCCTGACATTTAGGATGCTGGCGGGTAATAATTGAGAACTGTATTCAATCATGTGATGAGAGGAATGTGGGCCTGATTGGAGAGCGGTAACATGTACAGCACAGCGCTTTTTTTTTTTCAGGTGTCACAATCAGTGCTGTAGTACCAGATGTGCTGTGAGTCATTGGATCCAGTGTCTAACCAAAGAGTGCAATCAAGTTTTTTTTTTTTTCACCATTGTGGATTTGTTATGAAACTGCAAGCTAAACGTTCCGTTACTTTTGATGACCCATGTAGAGGTTTCTGATTGCTTTATAGTAGCCTGGACTAGATACGGACCAGACAGAGATAGAGATGAAGGGTAAATTTACCCTCACGATCATCTTAATAGCACATGATGTATATTTCTGTTATGTTTGTTTTGTGAAAGTAACAAGAGGTAGTTTTATTTAAAGAGAACACAATCACTTCCAAACAATAATCACATTAACAGTGTGCATTGGCCTTTTCACTCTGAGTGAATACAATTTCCATTTGCTTAATTCAAGTGTTACTTTTTACTAAATTTTTAAAAATAATTAATATTAAAAGATAGTGTAATTCTTCTTCCGTCTCACAAGTTCTGTAGAGACTTGCCTGAACTTTAAAGATACGTGATATTTGTATACAAGTTAGCTAATGTCACCTTTGGCATTTTCATTCTTTCAAGTTTATTTCAGGCCTGTACACAACGCCTGAGTGGTATTGGGTGAACCTAGAACCGTCTGTTCCAATCATAGCACTTCAACTCTGATCCAGTTAGGTTGTGGCATGTTACTCAGAGCTGCGTCCCAGATAGAGCCTAAAACATCAACGCTTCACAGCAGAGCTACATCTCTCCCAAGCATATGCAGAGACACAGCAAAGCAGGCAGCAGTTTCTTATAAACACTTGGTCAAGAAAATGAAGGGATACGCCGGACAGCAGAGTGACTAAAGCCTCTGAACATCATGGACCTTCCCTTCGTGATCATGAGGCTCCTAAAGTCCTGAGGTTTAAATTGAAACAATGCGCGTTCAGTCTGTGACAGAGTTTTTTATGAGCTGTGTTTCTGGCTCAGGGAGTTGTGCTTGATGATGGTGGCCCATGTCTCAAGTAGAGGTCTGTAGAGAACTCAATCTGTAATCAATTTTCATTATTTAGCAAGCAACAGTGGCAGAAATAACCTGAGCACAACCGGACTCATGTTGAACATCCACCTGCTGCACCTGTTTTGGGCCTGCAGAAAAACTAGAAGCATCCTCTTTAACTCCGTCACAAATTCATCTCTTACAGTAAAAGAATGAATACGAATATCCCCTGCAGTCTGTAAGTAATAAATACACATTACACACAATTATTTCTGTGCTTTACTGCAGATTTTGTAATAACAGTGCGCTGGGTCTTGCCATGCTGTTTTATTATAATTTATGGCCCCTCAAAGCCCCACTGCAGAGAACTACTGTAGCAGTTATATATCTACTGTAATGTGTAGCTGAGGGAGGCTGCCTTACAGCCCCAGAGAGCAATCTTAGCTTGATACGATCTGGCCTGCTTTGCTGCTGGTGATGAATGTCCTCTGATCGTAGCCTGTGAAGGTCTTCACTCTGGGTTAATCTGGGTATTAAAAAAAGAGTGACTAAAAGCTACAGAGTGTGATTTGTTTTTGGTTTTTAGCAATGCACAGCATGCACTCTGATACCCATACTCCTACAGTCCTTGACTCATTTAAAACGACAGCTAAAAATGAGCTCGTATATTCCTTTCAGTTGAACTGGACTGACAAATTCAGCATTTTTCAGACAGCAAGGCTGAACACATTGCCAAGCTGTGATAGGTAATTTCTGAGCAAGCAGCCTTATCTGTCTCTCCTCCCCCTTCCTACCAGAGGAGAAGAAAAGTGGAAAGGGTGGACAGGGGATGAGAGAAGTGGAGAGAGGAGGTAGATACATGTAGTGAGATCTGAGGTAGCTGTCTGCAAGAGGCTGCAGCTTTGTCCTGCAGAGACTGAAGCTGCAGACCCACACAGGAAATCCCTTAAAGCTGCAGGCACAAATCCAGTATACAAACATGTATCAAACACAGAGATGTATATTTGCATTCAATCAGCTTTAATGTTGGGGGGTAAATAGATTAGAATGAGGGGTTGGAAAATGTAATGTCTATCTATAATGGTCTGGAAATACTTTTCATGTGATTCACAGGTATCCATTTGTCTTTTGAACAGTATAACTATATTTTATTTTTACAATGATAATATAACAGCATGTGTGCACATGTGGACGTATGTATTCCATGATTACAAAGGTTTTTTCTAAGATTTGTAGCTATGTTTGTTAAAAAAAACAAACAACAAAAACAAGAATTTGCTGCCACTAAAGCTTCCAAGGTTCAAATGAAGACATGTTTGATTTTAAATTATGAAACCTTACCTATAGTATTTATCCAGCTCTTCTGATGAATGGTTTGGACACATTGAAGCTTCTCTGTTTAATTTGAATCTGTTTGACTGAGAATGTACTCTATGTCCTTCAAAATAACTTGTTCAAAACAGATCACGTTTTGCCTTTTGATTGCAGATATTGCAACAATGTTAGTGGTAAAAGCAGAGGCAAGCAATTAAGTGTACAAAAGCTGTTTGTTTGCCCGCGGTCTTGGTTAGTAACATGGACATGACACTGAGACATAAAGAATCCATAAAGAATTTGGGATTTGTTAAAAGTCATTCACATCAAGGCCACCAGAATATGTACTGTGTAAACACGGTAATCTGTGTCTGACCATGCAGCCAAGTGTAACTGACTTAGCTTTGTGTGCACTCGCCTGACAAAAACAACGTCATGACTATTTTTTTGCATTTTCAGTGTCTGACATTCAGATAAAAAGTTGAAAGTCACCTTGTCCCTTCACACCTTGCGCTGCTGGTGTGCGATTAGGTTAAAGTATCAACAGCAGGCATATAGACCTCTAACAATTCAACATTTTTTCCTCTATTGAGATGTCAGTGTATCTGAGATGCTCTCATTCCCAGAACAACAATATTTTCTTCTAAAATTGTAACATCATTTATCATAGCATTTACAGGATTTAGTTCCTTTTTATATGATTTCAGAATTTGGGCTTCATCAACCAGATGCATCACTCTACCGAAGGCCTGGGCATTAATGTACTGATTAGCATGCCCCCACACGTCTTTAGGGTAACTACAGTTATCTAAGATATAAAAAAAAAAAATCCTCAAGATCCTACAGACCTAGCTCTCCAAAACCATATTTTCTGCTTAAGCAATTACTTCAGCTAACATATTTGCTATTGTAAGTGTGTATTGTGTATTGGTCGAGCTTCATAGCCCACAGCAGGTGTTTTGAACAGCCCACTTGCTTCGCATATCCAGGGTGAAGAGTGCAAGGAGGACGGCGAAGTTAACTCCAACAAGCCTTGTTTGATTGTGCTGCAGTGCATAATTAAGGTCATGGCTAATTGCATAAAATACATCAGGGATACCAATAATTCTGTTTGACTCAGGAGTAACACATTTTAATAACAATGTAGACACAAGAGTCTTACATTTGATGTGCAAGAGTACTGTACAGTTTCTTTATTAGAAAGACCCTTCATGTATTCTTCATTGAAACACCATGGATTGAATGGGTGTCTAGCTTGCCAGTCATACATTTTGACGTAAACGATGGTCCTCACACAAAAGCTGTACAGAGCTTTACAATAACAGACAGTCAAAAGCCTTCTGTGGAGATGCTTTGCGAGACTAGAGGAAACAGATGATGCTGACTGATCCCTGTTGACTGAGGCGTTTCTGAAAAACTGCTAATCCTTTTAGTTGTGAGGAAAGGATCAAAAGGAAGAAAAATGCCAGGAGGGCATTGCTCCCTATCCATCTATTTATCACTTTTTTTACTTCTCCGCGAGATCCATCTTCACATATCCCCCTTGTCCTGCCTCATTCTTTCTTGCCATTCATCATATTATGGTGTCCAAGCACATTGTGATTTCTGCTTTTCTACAACTTTTGTCTTCCCATCTTTCTTCTTCTCTTGTCTGTCTCTCTTATCACACAGGCCTCCAGGTATGTGACTATTAAAAAAAATGTTGTAGTCACATAATTCCTTCCTTCCTAGTCATTTATCCCCCCCCCCCCCCCCCCCCCCTACTATATCTACATCCTTTCCGATATTCCATGGCATCAGAGTGGTTTTCAATGCTGTGACTCATCTGGTCCCTCGCTGAGACCCTGTCAGCCAAGCCATGGATTTTCCTGCAGTGCCAGAAAGGGACGCCAGTCATTGACACCAACCTGTCAATGTGGCCAGAAAGTGAAGACCATCACATCACTGTGGAGGAACAGTCTGCAGAGGTTTCCACCACACAGTTTATTGCTAGCCAGACAAAAAAATGTGAGAAGTGAAACCACTAAAGGAGACCAGAATCAATAGGTAGTGGAGGTGTGTTTGCAGAGAGAGAGACAGTGAGTGGGTGACATTGGCATAAGTTGCATTCTTGATGTTTTCTGTCAACACTCAAGCTTAAGTATTTCCTCAAGAGCCCCTTTCTAGGATCCACATCAGCCCATACTCATCCTCAATGTGGTCTGACATATTGAAGAGAAGGAGCAGAAAAAGACATTGGGGAAATGAAGCGGTCATTAATACTGAAGGAATTGATCTTCCCAAGTCTCCATGGGTTTGCCTGTCTGCTAGTGATTGTAG
This sequence comes from Labrus mixtus, assembly GCF_963584025.1. Lineage (NCBI taxonomy): Eukaryota > Metazoa > Chordata > Actinopteri > Labriformes > Labridae > Labrus > Labrus mixtus. The sequence goes on along the minus strand of NC_083626.1, from coordinate 20,258,454 downwards.
TGTGCTCATTATCCATCTCAGCTCCAGGTAATTACTGGCTTGTTTTGATCGGAAAGCTTTTAATTAGTTGCTCATTAGCATTGTTTAATTAAACTCACCCCATGCCTTTAATAACGCAGGAGTGTTCTCTTTCCACTTCATTAGACGTTGTTGGATGGGGTTATAGTCGGATTGAGAAACAATGGATGGACAAGAGCTCTGTATGTTTATGCAATGTTTTCATTTAGCAATGACAATAAAGGACGTTTTGCAAATGCAGCATTCTTTTGCAAACGTGTCAAAGTAGGCAAAGTAAGCCCTTCTCTTCTTCGAAGAACAGGCGAGGAAACGGAGGAGGAGTGAGTTGTGAAAAAGCTCACACATTTAGAAAGTTTCCCCCATGCAAGAAGCTTGGACAGTCGTACACTGAGGAGCTGTGATGGAAGCAGGGGGTCAAGAGACAGTGCGACAGGCAGAGTAAGATGAAGTGGGAGAAAGTGTTGGAGCCCAATGCGAAAAGCTATGTGAGAGGCTTTTGAATAGCTAGGCTGCACAGTTGAGTAGCTGGACAAGACAGACACCAGAGCGAGAAGAATGCCAAATGCGATGACTGATGCTCTGCTTTTTTGTCCATCTTTCCTTTCTTTTTCCCCCTTGTCTGTCGCTCTGTATCTGTCTACTTCTGAGCTCTCACTCTGTTCTTGTTTTTTATATATCTCCATGTCCCCGTGCGCCTTTCATGTTACTTTTCTCATGAATTCTCTACTACATATTAAATTCTTATCTGAGCTTATTTTCTGCCTCTCTGTCTATCTTTTTGCTTCCCTCTCCCACTGTGCAATAGCTGACACAGTATCCCTCCAGCTGAGTAGTTTATCAGAAGAAGGGGTATGAAAATGTGTGTGTCTGTGTCTGCACATGTGGGAGTTCATATATTTGTGCCTACATTTGAGTGTGTGTTTGCAAATTGCGTGAGTAGTGGCTTAACAGTCTTCGTTTTGTTTTCTTAGCACGTCCTGCTGGAGTGTGACAGTGAACAAAGTGTCAGTGTGTGAGGGTGGAATGAAAGCCAGCCCCAAGTGTCATAGCATGCCCCAGATCTGACACTCTGGAGCCCATAGCTGGGGACAGTGGCTAACTGTCTGCATGACGTGGATGAAACCAAACTCTGAAGCTGTAGGCCTCATGAGGAGCGTGGGGAAAGCCATCAGGGACATGAGGACAGTCAGTGGTCAGGGTGGACTGTTGGGCTGTGGGTGGTCGGGCATCACATGGCAGACTGGCTGGCCGTGGAGTCACAGAGATGCCACCCCCTACTCGAGGGTCGCACTGCCCAGTACTCCCCAGAAGTAAGGAAACGTGTGTTTACGATTAAAACATCTTGGGTATCTTTATTAAAAGATCTTTACACACCCACATGGAAAACACATGCAGGGTCTAGTGAAATAAAATTCATCAAAGCAATTCTCCATTTGTATTACCATCAGCATAAAGCCTTGTTCTATTTGGTTGAATGAGTCATTAAAACCAAATGAATATTTGCAGTGAAGGTTGTTTTAATTCACTTCTAAATCTGAGAAGATTTCGTACAGCTGTGTTTGAAGCTTATAAGCACACGGTCTGTGTACAGCCCTATATGTGCTTCAACTTTCCAAACAATAGCTCTAACAAAGGAGAAATTGAATAGTTTTATTTTCATCTCTTTATCTCTTCCTGTCTAAAGAAATCAGCTCTTTATGACCCCTGCAGCAGCAGCAGCTGCAGCAGCAAACAAACAACAAGAGCGTGCCACTTAAGCTTTGGGGCTGTACACTTCCACTAGGGTAGTAATATATTGAATTATCTTGTATTATGTCTCTACTCCTTAGCTTTGAGATAGCCGTGATGATCCCCCTTGCAGCAGCTGCCTCTTGCCCCTCATTCCTTTCCGTATAGTGCATTTATATACATTAAGCTGCCATCTCCTCAGAGGTGAATTAAATCTCTGTGCAATTCCACTTCTCATTGCTCTCCTCTGCTCTATTCTCCTGTAGCTTTATTCCCAGCGGTGGATAGCACTCCCGCAGAAGAGCTTGTCTCTGTAGGGGAAAGAAGCAGAGAGCCGTCAGCATTGTGGGAGCTTGCAGAAAGCCAAGGGAGCGCTTGGAACACAGAGACTCTAGGGTTGTGATTTAGACCGCCAGATCTAGGAACTGAAAACCCATCAAGCCATTAGGGCACAAAGGGAAGGTGCAGAAAGGAGCCTACCTGGCATTGTGGGTACAAAGGTGGGCTCCCCTTAAGTTTACTCACAGGAAAGAGTGGAAAACAGTGGCATGCCGCATGTGCACACTTAGTGACTAACAATTGATTTACGTATGCCTACGTGCTACCACACACACATTCACATAAACACAGGTACAGTGAAGATGCCCTCCTCATCTGCTGGCTCACTTTCTTTAATGAAGAGCCAAACACTCACTTCTCACTACAAATTCAGCTGAGCAGCACATAGAGACAGAGAAGCGAGAGAGAGAGAGAGAGAGAGAGAGAGAGAGAGAGAGAGAACACGTGAATAAGGCTGCTCTGTGGATATAAAAGAGAGGGAGGTGGACAAAAAAAAATCAATGACTTCACTCCTGTTTTTTTTTTTTTTTTTTTTAAAGGAAAGTGCATAGTAAGCGCTGAGATGTGGACGACCTTCAGGTGCCCTGGTGCCTTCCTTTCATGTGCAGAGCAGATTACCAAGTGATTTTCAGTGCAGAAAAATGAACTCACTGACGCATTGCACTAATTTTATTTAGCATTTCAAGAAATGAGAAGAACAGGTCCCAGAGAGTTGCCACTGGCTGTGGTGATGGTGGTAGTGGGGGTGGGGGTGAGGGGAAGGGAGAGGAGCTGTGGGAAGAAATATGGTGAAGTCAGCAATTTGTTTTGAAAGGAGTCTGAATGAGAGATAAGCTGGGAGCCATCAATTCATTACTCCACATATTACTCATTTTCAACTGCACCTCTTTAAATCTCTTGAGGTCTGTCCATCCTTTCTTCAATGGTCTTTCCCTTGCTGAACATTGATGGGATGTAGAGGAGTGTAACAAATCACACTGAGAGTTTTTTCTTTTTCCTGTTTTATCAACATTGCTGATGACAAATATGTGTGTGTGTGTGTGTGTGTGTGTGTGTGTGTGTGTGTGTCTGTCTGTCTGTGTGTATGTGTGTCTGTGAGTTTAAAGGGACAGAGCCCAGCATCATGGAGCATGTTTAGGATTTTTCTTGCTCCATCAGCACAGATGTATTGGCTGTGGCAGAGATGCTTCGCAGCGATTTCTGCAACATAAAGAGTTAAGATGGCCGTGCTCTTGACTTCTACTAATCCTATTACTCGAGAGTGCAGCTCTAAGAGGGCTCCAACCTCACTTTTATTGGAAATCCTTTACCGTTATAAAGCCTTTTAGCCTTTGGCTGGGCTATTGCTCCAGTAAATCTGGTTCCTTGCCTTTGGGCGATTCCCCTACGTTTATATTATTGCATTTTTATGTATAGACATTTGTAAACTGACAAAATTGAGCTCAGGTATAATTGTCATAATGCTCACATCATTCAACAGAAGTTTTCAACTTTATCTGTTTTTTTTATCAGTATCCTGTTAGTTTTACAGTTTTACTACTGCCATTCTTACTAAAAGAAGAAAACAGGGAATCTAGCAGGGCTGGCTGTAATGCTTCTTATTTCCTCCTAAGCTGATCTCTGAATGTTTGTGCTTTGTCACTGCCACTACACCACTGAATAAATTTACTCTTTCACCTCCCCGTGCCTCCTTCTTCCCGCTCTCTAATTCATCTCATTTCCGCCTCGTGGTTGGTTTACTCCCCACCTCCTTTCAGCTGTGGCTTCTCCAGCGTCAGGCCTGTGCTGCTGGCTGCTCCGTATTCTAGGGCCGTTGTGTCTCCGGTGGAGAATGATTGTGCCGGTGGCAGGGAGGTCAATTGGAAGAAATTGCGCTGCAGCCACCGTGGAGCTCAGGCGAGAGGGAACAAACTGGATATTAGCCCAATCCATGTAGGCTGGCTTGTTTACACCATCTAACCCCCCACACCCACACCCACACCCACACTGCCACCACCCTCAACACACACATGCACACTCCTTCACTTTGGTCAGCAGCTGACTGAAGAAGTGTGACTGTGCCAGGGCTCTACTAAACATTATCATGCAAGTGTGCAAATCCACATTTACATAAGTGGATACACTCACAGCACTTATTGTGACAAAATACAGATTGTGTTTTTAAGAAGCATTTCTCCACTTTCTGCCTTGTGACTTTCCTGCATGTCCCTGCAGCCTTGTTAGCCAGGCCAACAGAGTAAAGCCACACAGCTCAAGGTTCCTGTGTGTTGGCGCATAGCACAGGATTAAAGTGTGTAAATTTCGGCTTCCAGGGGCAAAACTCTTCTTTCCTGCTCACTTTGTTCTCTTCCCTGGTGAAAAACAATGTTTTTCAAAGGATGTTTGTCAGCATACTGGTGTTATTTTGTGTCTCTGTATCTGATGGAGCCAAATGGGTTAAAGGAAGTAATGCTATTATTTTGTAACAGACGAAAAATTGCCACACATACCCAGTCAGACATAAACAGTGAATGGTAGATTAACGATTCTATCACAAAAAGAGTGATAGCTACATTTTTTCTAATTGTTTTTTATCCTAAACGAAGTTAGACTCCAGTGTTTGCCTGCAATATTGAAATGTATTGGAAGATTCTAATGTAAAATCTTAGTTCTGATTGAAATGTAGCTTTAAACATGTACTAACACTTTTGAAACAGTACAAGCATCAACACCAGCCATGGCTTTTGACTTAAAAAATACAAGTTCATTGTGCCCGATTGGCAGCATTGGTTTCTGAAGCATCATTTAAAAAATAGGACTTAAAACACTACATGTAAGACAGAAAACCTTTTTTTTGATTTTCCTGGGAATACTGCCTTCCATTTATTTAGGTAAAGTCCAGCAGTAAAATGGAACAATGCCATTTGACTGTTCAGCATCTCCAAAACCTCAAGTCTTTTGTATCCAGATCATTCTCAACCTCCTTGAGTGTTTTCCTGCAAAAAATAAATCCAGACCTGCCAAACACAGCGGTTTAGCACTGTGTCCACCGTTCCAACTTGTTCTGTGCTCTAGGTCAAACAAGGAGGGGTGCTTAAAATGTTTACCTTTTCCAGTTTAACAGACTTCTTCTGCATGTGTATTTTATATTCTCACTCACATTTCACTAAGATACCAAGTGCATAGTGACATACCTTAAAGCTCAAATCTCAGACCGTTTTTGCAAAGGAAGAGGCACCACCACCCGTCTGATGTGATAGCGCTATCTGCAAGCTCCATACGCACACTAATGGAGGTTAGCATTGGCAATTTCCGTTTGAGACCTTTTTGTTGTTGTGATGAGTAATTAACAATGGCCTACAAAGATGTTGGTGTGAATATTTAATCGTGACAAAGCGGGGGAGTGAGCAGACAGTGTTAAAACTACAACTCATGTATAATTCATGGTCTCTGACAGTGATTGGACTTCCTCACTTCTCGCTCTCTCTTACTTTCTCTCGCTATGTGCCACCACCCACTCCCCTCTCTCCCCCTCTCACTCCGTATCCCAGGGTACATTGGGCTCCCCTCATATAGACGAGAATCCAATGTGGAGTGGTACTTCATTTCTTGTTTGGTGATGTATTCATGGTAATGAAGGGTTTTAATGTACTGTACAGCACAGAGCTCGGCTCTGGTTGTAACATACTCAGCAGTGATCTGTGGGACAAATTATTTGAGCCCTGGCTATAATTTAGATTCAATTACAGGGCTTGTGTTGTAGGATGGGATGTGACCTCTAATGTCTGTCCACGCTGTCTCCGTCTGAGCTTTTACGTCCAAGCAAGACAGAGAAACACCAGTTCAAGATGTTATAGTCTATGTCAAGGCTAGACTGCTTTTCCCCTCAGAATTCCACAGGTATTTATGGCCACTGCATACCTTTCCCAGTCACTTTCTTTCCCCCATTTTTCTCTCTTTTCAACCCCTCCTTTTTCCATTACTTGGTCCGACTTTCTGTTTGCTGTGGCTCCCTTATCTCCTTGCCCTCGCCATCTCCGTCTCTCGAAGTCTGAGCCTGTCAATAGAATCCCCCATTTGAACTACTCTTCACCTCTCCAACACACTTCTCTACACCGGTTTCCCAGCACACCCACTGATACAGTCACGCATAAACACACAAGCACATGGATACATTCACGTGCCCACACACCTTTAGACTATGCGTCCTTCCCATTCATCCTACCACTCTTTGCTTTAGAGGATAACACCAGCAGTTTTCTGTAAAGCAGCCTATCACAGGGCAGCATCAGCTGGTCCAGAGCCTGATTGATTTCCACTAGACTGCTCACACACCCCATGTGCAGAATAAAAAGCAAGATGGATGAAATGATTACAAAAGAAGACATGGTTTGACATTTATTAGTTAGTTTTCACTTCATATATTTTCTCATTTCCTTTCAGCTCTGGACTTAAGTTCTTTATTTTACAACTGAAATTGATTGCCTTGTTACTCACACACATCTTCATTCTCTCTCTCTTTCTGGCTTTTCTGTCCCAAGCCAGTTTGAGAGAGTAAATAACTATTGATTTGAGCCAACTGAAGCTTGGTCGCTAACATGTTGTTGTGCTAACTGCTCTCTTTGCATCTGTTGGTGTTTAGTACAGGCTTTAGTCATGCATGATGTTTAGATATTAGGGGGTTCTGCTTGCAGTATGCAGAGGTTGTTTAAAAATATTGATTCCTTTGCTGGTGCTTTAAGTCCATCATCTCCATGTGTGAAGCACAGAATGAAAAGATAGCTAATGTTCAGACTTTCTTTTTTTGCCATTTCCAAAGTTAGTTTGGCCTTCTCTCCACATAACCCACCACTAAATTATTCTCCAAAAAACAAGTGGTCATCAAATTTACTGCAGACAGGAAAATTGCTTTTCCAAAATGACAAACCAGTGCAGATCTTTCCCAGAGATCTCAACCTTAAACATACCCCCACAGAGAATGAAAAATGAGACGTATTGGTTTCGCTCTCATCCAGTGAGAAGATTTCTTATTCCGACAACATACAGATGTCTGTGCAGACGCTTTATGGTTAGTGTGCTGATGTGCTTAATGTGCTCATTAAACCAGCAACAGCCACACATGTGTTTCTGCTCAGTCTGCCCACATGAGGCAGTCGTAATTCAATCTGCAGCCTCCCTGGTTAGCCACATGTGCTAATGCCTGCACCAGGCCTTGATGTATCCTGACACCGCCGTGCTGGAGATACAATCTGTATGAAAGCAGCAGATGCCAGGAGGACTCTCGTGAGATAGCGAGGTACTGACTTTGGTATGGGAAGTGAGTGTGTGTTGTGTTTGAGTCTACGGGAGGTTAGGGACTGGACCACATTTAGCCTCCTTTACACTCTGGGGAAATTTTGATGACCAGAGAGATTTTAGCTTCATTAGAGTTTTCATTTCTTTTTTTAATCAGGCAGTCCAGTGAGGAAAGCGAGCTAAAATAAGTTATTAATAGAGACACAGACTGTCCACCAGGACCGGGATGTCCCAGGGATGAATAAAAATAAAACAAACAGTACCCAACCACATTTTTAAAAAACTTTTTTACTTAACCAGTCAAAAGAATTTAACCTAGGACTGCCAAATGCAAATGGTTGGTGTTTTATGCCCAGCTTGAAAGGGTGAGTCATCCTTGTTGGTGTCATCCTTGTCACCTTTGCATTGGCGCAAGCACAAGACAAATCTGTGTGAGCATGACCTGGCACTGGCCTCAGTGACATACCAATGATTGAGACAAGGAGAAAATTGGATCAGCAAGTCTTTCCCAGGCTCCTGTTAGAAAAAAAAAAAAAAACATCAGTAAAAATTGTGTTGCATCATTAAAAATGTTGTGATTATTCAGTCACGCAAAGTTTATTCTTTGAGAAGAGAAGTTATAGCCTGCGTTTAACATTTCAAATACACCGTTCTCCGTCCTTCTCCCATCTTTTCCATTCCATTTCTCTGTGCAGCAGATTCACCATAACACTGTAAAACAGACTGTTGGAGGCAGGAATAAATTGAAGTGACACCCCATGTATCCTTCTCGATTCTTTCAAGTGACCTCAGGCCAAACTCCCTTCAGAGTATGAGCACCTCAAAGCTCTGGTGCCTGTCACAACGGGGAAGAGGAAGACAGTGTGTGTGATTTTTGTCCTTCAGAGCCTTCTGAATTCTCTCTGAAAAACAAACAAAAATAAAAAACAAGAAACTCTCTCTCTATATATATGTGTATCATAATATTTATCCTCTAAGATGACAATTATCATTGTGTGTGTGTGGGGGGGGGGGATCCCTAGCAACTATAGCAACCCCTTATTGCTATATATTTGACTATTATAGCTAATCTGTAATCATTAGGAATAACAGTAATTACACAATACTTAGTTTGATGTATGCGTAATCTGATAGAAATGACAGACATGAATGTAGAGTATAAAATGACTTTGTAAGTTTCCTCCATAAATAGTTCAGTGTGCTTCAGGTTAAATAAAGTGCAGAAAGTAAACACTTCAAAGTGCTGAAGATTAGTCAGAGTTCTTAAAAGTTGTATGTTATTTCAAAAACCCTGAAAACTGCAGAATGTTTGCGATGTAAATATCAAGAAGTCTCAGTCAGACGTAAATAGTATGGTCTATTTTTCAAAACTGTTAAAAGTAAATGCTAAATCATGGATTAGTCTTCACTCTTACTGGTATAACAGTTATTGGATTGGAAAAAAAACAGACTGATATATAGTTGAATGTGGTGGTTTATTGACTCATAGTCATACTCAAATGTATATAAGCAAACATGTAAATTGGTTCAATTTCATTTTCTTGCTGTGTCAATGAGCAGATGGTTGCCGTTATGTGCAGGTGCATATGCCACACTATGTGCATCTGCACAAGTAATAGAGTTTCCAGGATCTATGGCTGTCTAATACCTATATGAGTAGTTCTGCAGAGTTATTTGTATTGTGGAGTGATGCTCCTCGTACAGCACCCACTGCACTTCTAACAAACAAACACCAGCATATTTCACAAAGCTGGTGTGCTTAGCCTCATCGTCACCTCAGATCAACAATATTAATGCACACCAAATATTAGTTTTGCCCTTCATTACCAAGCTGGGTGTTCTACTATAAGCTTGTACCCACAGCAGTCCTTGAGGTGTGTGTGTGTGTGTGTGTGTGTGTGTGTGTGTGTGTGTGTGTGTGTGTGTGTGTGTGTGTGTGTGTGTGTGTGTGTGTGTGTGTGTGTGTGTGTGTGTGTGTGTGTGTGTGTGCGTGTGTGTGTGTGTGGGTCAGGCCAATTACTGTCTTCTGCCTCTGGTATCTTTTGCCGAAACAGACGATTGTGTGCCTCTGTGCTTTTATTTATTCTTATAGACACAAGTAACCCTATATGGCCGCTGATGAATTCATATCACCACACTAAATTGTGTTGCACTTGTTTGTGCAGCGGAATATGAATGTATTTAGACAAGAGCCACGACAGTCTCACTAAAAAGATGCTTCTCGCTAAGCCTAAGTGGGAGAATAGTAAATAGAGAACGAGAGGAGAGCTGTGCATCGTGAAATCCCCATCTGCTGTAAAGTGGGGCGCTGACACTTTCAATCTGTTTGGCTTCACGTTCGTCCCTCCCTCTGCTCTCTGCTCTCTGCTCCCTCTCTATTTTTTCTCTCGCGCTCTCTTCCTTGCTCTCCTTCTCTCTCTCTCTCTCTCTCTCTCTCTCTCTCTCTCTCCCCTTTTCCATTATTGCTTTGATCCTTGATCTTCCCCTGAGTCTGCTTTTGTTTCTCCTGGGCAAAGCTACCTTGGTCGGCTTTATACAGTAATCACAGATCTATCTCATGACAAGACCTTGGCTTTAGTCCCGTGTAGGTGCTTGCTGTTAAAAGCAGCCCCATGTGTTTAGTATGCTCATTGCTTTTCATAATCCCTAGCCAGCATTCTTGGGGACAGAAAACTAACATTTCAGGCAAACATTGTTTTTTGGACCGTGCTTTATCCTTTATTTTTAATACTGTATGATTTGGGTATTTACTTTTCCCAAGGGGACTGCAGTAAATGTTTAGAACACTGAGAGACCAACATTCCACATTTTTCTGGGGCACAGTGACAAGACTCCGGATATATTTCCTGGTTTTTGGCTTTTTAAATGTTTAGCCTTTTCACATGGTAAAGTTGTGGGGAAAAACATTTTTCACATTTCCCTACCATAAGATGCACATAGCTATGTTTTGGAAAACGTAATGGAGATTGTGACATGATGATGCTTTCCCTGTAGAAACCAAGTTGTTTGCATTTGTGGGGAAACACATCCCTGTGTCTCCTGTGTCGCGAGAACGGTGGATAAATTCATTCAATTATTCGCTTTTTCAAGCTCTGTTAGGCCACGGAAAGCATCACATTGGGTCCAATCAGTGAGACATAGCATGTGGATTTCGACCCAATTTACTGTCTCAAATGTGATTTTCACAAATAAAAACATGTATTTCCTCATTTTTTATCTTAAATAACTTGTTTATAGTAGGTTAAAAAATAGAGAACAGGAGAGTTAGCAGGTCATCAATAGCAATTTACGAAGAATTTAATTGAAGACACTTGAAAAACACATTTTCTTAGACCTTTTTGTACGCTTGATTTCTTATTACAGTCTCATACATTATTTAATGTGTTGGCAAGGCTATTATTGATGTAATATCATGAACCCATAACAAGCTTCTAATGTATCATATTTAGTATTTTTTTCCTTCTGTTTATTTAAGTGCTGCAGTTTTTACCCAGATGTGTATGTTTCTGTGACACACACACACACACACCCACATACACACACACACATGCTCACGCACACAATTGTGGTTAGTCAAAGCCTTTTTGTGAAGCTGGAATGAGGTATGTGAGAAACTGAAGGACGGTGAGAGAAAGAGGGCTTGCAAGGGTGCTAAAAGGGTCACAGATGCTGGTCTGCAATGCACAGCCACTAATTCATTTTTCTCCTGGTTTATATTTAGGTGTGCTGGTGTGTATGTGTGTGCACCTGCTGCTTTTATCAGACCCAAGGCAGGTGGAAATATCCACATTGAAAGAAAACTTTTGCAGGTGCACATTCAAATGTATGCTTGTCCTTTTTGGATGTGTGCATGTCTACTTTCATTTATGAGCGGATGTGTATGAATACTTTGGATTGCTTGAATTTTACCTCATTTTACACAGCAAATCAAACCTAAGGTAAAGAAACGTGGGGCTTCACCTTCTGTGCGAGGTGGAGAGCTTGGGTTTTGGGTGGTCGAGTGAGCATTTCCGAGATTGGTTGGCTTCAAGCCTTTCTTGGACTCAGAGTGTTCTGGGAATGAGGGCTCGTAGAATGAAGGCATGATCAAGGGTGCCTTGGAAACACCAAATGTATGGGCTGTAATGCTCTGCAGTGCTGTTCCATCTTCTAGGTGCATGGTCAACTTGCACCTTTTTCTTTGTTGGACATCCCTGTGGGTGAACTAATTCCCCAGGAGAGCGTGGCGATAAATGAGGTCAGGACGGCTGTAGAGTGGGAGCAGATGAAGGAAAAAAAGGTTAGGGAGTAAATGGGGGACACTAATGAAGTATGAAGGGCTGAGCATGGCCACATGGTTCCTGCCAAGCACCACCAGCCCCCCACCCATGAGTTCCACCTGCCCCAGGGACACAGAAGGGGAGGTGGGTCACACATATAGAGAGGGGGAAATATATAGCTCATGCTGTGTGCAAAAACTGTTTTAACAATTGCTCTTGATGTTTTGAGGTTTATCTATTTCAATTACAGCACAGTTTTTTCAAGACAGGCCGAGCATTGGAAGTAACTTCCTCTTTCTTTTCAGCTTCTCAGCCCTTTGTACCTTGCACTTTGTAGAGCTACATAAAAATGCTGTTGGAAAAATGTCAAAGCTATTACTGTATCACTCGCACAGCCTGCTCTCAGCTGTGCTCTTTTCCTGTTATTTAAACATGCCTGTCTTTAAAAGCACCCACACATTTGTGCATGCACTCAAGTCCACCCATTTGTGTGGGACTTCAACGCTACACCAGGTTATCTTTGAAGAACAATCGTTTTGAGTCCACCCTCCACCCTTCATACACCTGCTGCTTTTCCCTCATTCCACTCCGAATTTATGCTCACTGCTTTAGCAGGAAGTGTGCTGATATAGATGACAGCAACTCATCTGTAACTGCATCATGCCAGCTTGATCCATTTGAGATACATTATGTTAAAATTAGAATGAGGTAGGAAGCTTTTATAAGGAAGTTTAAGGATAAACATACAATATTTCTTCTTATATTTCTACATCATGCTGCTTTGAATAAACGGAAGATCCATGAAGAAGAATTCACATTATTGTTGTCCACAACAGTCGTTCCAATAGTTTCTAGCAAGGTCTTGTCTGAGAAAAACGACAGATTCCACAAGTATCTATTTCATTCTCTTAAATACTCCCTACATGCAGCTTCTCCATCTGTATATTCCTCACATCACGTAACTGGAAAAAGGAAGTGGAGAGACTGGAGATGTATTCACTTTCTTTGTGTCAGCCTTATGAGGACGTGGTCAGAAAAAAAAGCTTTATTGTGCATTTTCAGTTTTCACAGTTGGTAGTGTCAGGTGTGTTTGTTTTTGTATGTGTGTGCAGACTTTAGTGTGCATGTGTTACGTCTTGCGCTGCTTAACAGAACATACCTGTCAGTGCATATTCTTCGTGCGCATCAGTGATTCCACATCTGTTGTCATGTTTTTGTTTTGACGTGCCCCGAACATGTCAGGAGCGTGGTCCTCACCTTTCACTGGTCTGTCAGCTGGATATACACCGGCATCATCGTGATGTGTCCCTTTATCGGCCCCTGACCTTTTCCCTTAAAAAAAAAAAAAAAAATCAATTTTAGAATTTTAAAAACATGAGATGAAATTATCAAAATAAAAAGTTCTTTCTTGAATTTTGGGTTGTTGGTGGGTTTAAAATTAAATTGCAGTTATTCATTTTGCGACGTATTACAAGTTTATCCATCCCATTTTTGCACTTTCATTGATGTGTTTGTGGTGAGCAATTCAGACTTGACAGGGATGGTGGTTGTGAGCTTTAAGAGAGGATGCCTGCAGCTTCAGCTTGGCTCCATGCCAGACAACGGGACAAATAAATCTCTAATGGGGACAAACATCCCACTGAGGATACAGTGCTAACATCAAACAGCCCACCACACTTTGAATTGAATCCAGGTCCTCCTAAACTGGTCGACTAAGCTTATGACAGAAGTGGGAAATTTTCTTAGCTTTCTGTGATGATTAATCAGCCGCTGTAAACATATTTTTCAAAGACGAAATACAGACAAATAAAGGGAAATGTTTTTTGTAACAAAGCAGATTTTATTTAAGTCATAGCTCTGACAACATTAGTCAAACATGTCCACTGTAAAGGGAAACAAAACTAATATTTCTTCAAAGGTTAGTCCCTGTATTTCTGAAAATCTTTTGAAATCTGTTAAGAGTGCAGAAACATGCTGTTTGTGTGATGAGACATGGTGGAACTACTTTCCTGTGCGTTTTCGGCACCAACTTGTAATAACTGCTCTGTGGTCTGTTTTCCTTATCCCCTTTATTAAAAATGTCCTTAATCTCTCCTATCCTGCTTCTCCCCCCACTCTCTATCTTTTCCCTGTGTTTCTGTATGTATAGATATACTGTATGTGTGTATGTTTTTGCATTTGCGTGTGCCTGTGTATGCCAGCTCAGGACTAGGCCCAGGGAGAGATAATGAAATAATAACTCTTATCAAACCACTGCAGACTGAGTGCAGCTCTCTCTTTTGCTCCTCTTCTCTCCTCTCTGCCTCCTTGTCTTTGCTGCTCCTGTCTCTGCCTCAGCACTCGTCTCTCAGGCTGATTCCCTCACTGATTCTTCCTGTCACTCACATTTAGTTGCCAGCGCTCTTCATGCTGCTGCTGAAGCATTCAGCGCTAATCCAGCTGCGGTGTACCATGTAGCGAACGCTGCTGATTCTCATCCCTGATGCTTAGCTTTGCTGTGTGGTCTCTATCAGTGTGTGTGCATGCATATGGAGATCCAGTGAATGGAGAGAGAGTTAAGTTATACTGGTGCTTTTATATTGTGATTTTTATTGTGAAAAGGGGTCTCTGGACTGGTGAGATGAAAGTCATCCAAACACTGTCTTCTGCCTCATTATGGATCCAGAGCTGCTTTCCACCATGTAGATAAATTATTCAAAAGATGGCCCAAATGAATAATATTCCTTTTGCCCTCTGCCTTTATCTCTCTTTCCCCTAAAACCTGCCTCATCCCGCTGTGGTGAGGGTGTAGGCACTGTGGTAAGTTTCCTTTGTCAGAACTTGAATATAGGACAGTTTGGTGTCAGCCCACTAATCAACAGTAGTCTTTTTATGACCAAAGCTTTGACAGGCTTCTGCTGGTTACTGAACATCTCATTTGTGTCTAAGCACAGTTTGAATGTTGACTAAAGACAGGATATTCCCCTCTCCCCCCATCTCTATCTGTTTGATCTTTATCTCTCTCTGAGTTATTATACAGTTCATAACAGAATAGTTTCTTGTAAGTTAACTTTTTTTTCCTCCACACTCTCTGACTTCCCCCTCCGTCTTTGCCTTTATTCATTGTCTATTGTCTACCTTGGGCACTCACTGCCCATTTCCTGCCTCTCTCTATCACTGTCTGTCTGCAATGGCCTAGCCATTTAAAAAGAACATTAAAAAGAGATGGGAGGGATAAGGTGTGAGGGGTTGGACGAAAGAGAGTGTGAGAGAGATGAAGGAGTAAAGGTGAAGGAGAAGGAGGAGAAGGCGGGGTGGGGTGGGGTGGGGTGAGGGTGGGGTGAGGGTGGGGGGGGGCAGAGGTGTGAGGCAGAGACCAGGGGGAGCCTAAGTGATGCTGACAGGGACACATTTGCTCCAGAGCTGTGGAATTGTGTTGTGTGAAATTGAAACGGCGGAGCATCAGGAGCAGTTATTTGCAATAAATTTCAACTGCTTCAGCACTTGAAGGCGTCCCCCCCCCCCCCCCCCCCCCCCCCCCCCCCCTTACTTCTATCATCCCCACCATTCCTCAGCA
Source organism: Labrus mixtus (assembly GCF_963584025.1). Taxonomy (NCBI): domain Eukaryota; kingdom Metazoa; phylum Chordata; class Actinopteri; order Labriformes; family Labridae; genus Labrus; species Labrus mixtus. Next base: position 20,243,280 of record NC_083626.1, on the reverse strand, counting down.
CAAGTATTTTGTTTATTTCTAGCTATAGTCTCTCTTTCACTTATTCCCTTTTGTCTTTCTTTCTGTCTACAAACCTTTCACTCATCTTACCCGTTTCTTTCTCCCCCTCTGCCCCTCTTTCCTCTTCCCTGCTTTGCTCTGCTGGTATCCCTTAGACCTGCTGAGCGTCATGTCCAGGCTTGACAGTTGACGCAGAGGCTTGGCTTCTCCACCACAGGCCCCTCTCATCCTCTCCAACACCCCTCCAGCATCACACTAAGCAGCAGTGACAGCCACCGAGGCTGTCAGCCAGTCAAAGAGCAGAATTAATTTGTTTGATTTCATACCTTTTCATTTAGCCACCAAGGCATGGGGTGTCAACGCATCCAATAAATTTTGCACGCTATTCTGTGGAGGCTCTGGCTAGCAAGAGGTCTGGAAGGTGCCAGCCCGAAGAGGAGGAGGAGGAAATATTTGCACCTTTCACACCAAGCAGTGAATGCATTTATTTCAGGATGTAATAGAGTGCTCTTAATAGTAAAAGGCAATTTTCTAAATCATTTTTGCCAGCTGATTACACAAGTTCATCTGAGCTCTGGGGGCTTTGTGATAACATTGCTCACATACCTGTTACAAGGGAAATGGGAAGTGACATGAAGTTTAACACCGTAACCTCATCTGAGCCTGTCAGGTTTTTAAACAGCTCACAGATCCTGTGATGGAATTATTAATTATTCTGAATTCCTCTACCCACTTCACCCAGTGTCCACACACACACACACACACACACACACACACACACACATTAAGTCATGCAGCCACAGCTGACTGACACAGACACACGTTACTTAAAACTAAGTAGAAGTAAATGATGTGCCATTCTAACCAATTCTCTGTACTGCCTTCCCTCAACTTAATAAGGTCTTTCCGAAAGCAATATCAAATCTAGTCTTTGAATTTATTTGTACTACTTACATCAGCAGACAGTGACATTTCCCCAATAGGCTTAATTATATATTTGAATAAGATGTAATAAATGAGATCTATATTTACTCATGGGGATGCGCTCTCACTCGGCCATGGCAAAGGGAGGGTTTTCACAGATGACACAGTTTCCCACTCAAGGCTTGAGTGTGCTTTCATACATTGATTGTTCTTAGAAGAATCTGGCTGGTTAGTCGACTTACAGGGAACTTGCCGTTGTGAGGGAAAATGTACCCCCAAAAGATAAGTATTAGAAGAAGGATTGATTTACAGTGCCTTCATTAATCTTCATAATAATCTTATTTAGGGAAATATGTTAATAAATATATCTTATTTTTTTGTTTCTATACATCATACATCTGTGTCAGTGATTCAACAAAGTAGTGTGCAAACATCCGCCTCAATTATCAGTTTCAGCACAGATGGAGCAGAAAAGGCTGCTCAGTAAGTCATGTTCCCCTGCTGTTTGTGTTTCTTCACAAGACACTCTGATACCTTTTGACAGCTGGCTAGCTCGTGTTAGCTACCCAGCAGGGACAGATAGAACAAAGTTGAATCCACGCACTTCAGTAGACTCCCATGACTCCATCTCTTGAGACCAGAAAGTGCATCATTAAAGTGAGGAAAGTGGATCTATTTTAGATGCATGTTTTGTTTGTTGACATTCTCTCTTACATCTCTACAGCAATGGACAAATCAACTCTCCTGAAAAAGTTGAAACTGGTCTCTGTGGCTGTCACGAGCCTTTAATAAGTCCTTTCATTATTTCAGTCAGACTGAAAAACGATCTCTTAATATACTTCCTCTACCATATATGGCATATATTGGTATATCAGGAGGCTACTATTTCCTCTACCTTGGATGCACAGAAGTTGGAATCACAACTTTTAGTTGGAGTGTGTGTCTTTCTTTCCAAGTGTAAGTCTTGATTACACCATGTTGATAGCCCTGGGAACTCCCCATTGACTCTGTGACTCATACATACTCTAAAGGGGAATGTTAACATGCAATATAAACTACTATCCTTTCCATTAATTAAAGCACACCCCAGATCACTTGTATCAGCAGGCATTAAAGTTGTGTTAATCCACGCTTCTGTTTTTGTATTAATATTGATGTGTTCATAAAAAGCTGGGCTCTGATTAGTAAGACCACTAGGCCTTTGAAAGAGGGCTTTAGGGATTTCTGAAAAATGCATGAAATATAAAAGTAATATGAAAAGTTTATTAACTCTAAATATTCCAGTTCTAAGCTCACATGTGAATACACCGTGCTCATTAAAAAAAATGTCTGCATCCCAATGGAAAACCATTTTTTATTTAAAACCTTTTATTATTATTACAGAACATGTGGTGTGATGGTGCACAGGTGACAAATAAATCAATGGAAATTAATTATTTTTTAATTTACTCTTTTGATAAAGAATTGAATTTTGTCTGTGCTTGCTCTCTCTGGAGTTCTGTTGTTTTGCTTGTAGAGATGGTGAGGAGGAGTTAAAGGTGATGTGTATCCAATGGTCTAGCACTAGCAGTTCTCTTAAAGCACTACACATGCTCTAAATGCAGGGAGCTAATGTGTTTGACCCCTATTTTCCCAAAGGAAGTGCTTCCCAGCGCTTGCAGATGAATGAATCAGCATGTTTATAAGCGCTCCTCATCAGTCACACCATTTTTTTCCCCTCCTTTTCTTTTCGATCTCTGCTTTCTGTCTTCATGGTGTCCTGACACAGTGATACTAAACCATCATTAGCTGAACTCAATACAGTGTCAGGGCGATTTAAGTTGAACGGAAGTTGAAGCTTTTGATTCTTAAATAAGAAAAAGAGGCATAGTCTGCACATGACAATTGTTTAAAAAAAATCTGACAAAGTCCCTTAAATCCTGGTTCAGTTAACCATCTGGCTTTTTATTCAGTATTAGTTCCCATACATTTTTTTACGGAAGGTATAAACTGTTTGTCACTTTTTCATCCCCTCTGTATTCTGTCTCCTTTGCACCGGGCACCAGAGGCAGCTGTTTTAATATTCTTCCCATATGGATCTAAGATATTCACAGGAGCCTGGTTTATTCTTAGCATCTGCTCACATAGTGACAATGGGAGTTCATGAAATGTTAACTCTTCTGACTAACTCTCACTCTCTCACTACGCCGCCACACAGGTCTCTCTCTATACTTCTTTTCAAGACCATCTCCATCTCCATTGTTATACTTTGTGTTTTTCTCATTTTCATACATATTACATATTCACTGCACTCTTCCATTGCCTGTCTCGGTTATAGCTCTTTTCTCCCTGCAGGGATGGCTCCATGATACAACCAATGACTCCCGAAATGTTATGACTGTGTGGGAAAGTGAAGTGACGTATTTGTGTGCCACTGCTTCCCCATTCAGATTGTTTGAGTCTGTGTTGGTTTGGTATGGTATGTGTGACATCATGAACAGTCATTCAGTCATTGACAACTTTATGTGACCCTACAAAAAGGATGTTCTAAGAATGAATCCTTTGTGTGGGACATTTTGGCTTCTTTCTCTGAAACTCATACGTCATATGTGTCACTTTGACTGAATCTTTCAAATGTTTGCAGAGAATGGTAATGTGTCCTTATTCTTCCATTGCATGTAGGGATGTAGACTCTTGAACCACTTAATGCATTAAATAGAACAGTAAACTATTAAGGTTGTTGCAGATACACCAGACGCCCTGATGCAGGGCAAGCATCAGCTGGTAACAACAAGGAAAAAAAAAAAAAAAAATTGCAGTACTTGTCTCCCTAACATAGTTGTATGTATAAAAGTTGTATTCAGGGCTGCACGATACTGGAAAAACTCACTTAGCAACATCTAATCTATCTGCGATGTATATCGATGTAAGAAAAATACAGAAAATAAACCCGGATAAATGCAGTCTGCTTTTTATATAACATTTTCCTTGATTATGTTACAAATTGTGTAATGTTTGATTACTCTTTACTGTTCAATATTTTTAAAATGAATTGCAGCCCAGTAACTTAACAAATATTTTAAAAAACTTTATATAACTCAGTTTTTATGTCAAGCTGCTGTCCTGCAGGTTTTCCATAATGGCTGTGCAACATGCCCCTCCTGAAGCAAAAAACAACGGTTTTCCCCCCGAAGGTCAGCTTAGCTTAACCTTAGAGATAGGATGGCAAGCTTGGACATCCAGAGGAACTCAGAGTAGAGCCGCTGCTCCTTCACATCGAAAGGAGCCAGTTGAGGGTGGCTTGGACATTTGATCAGGATTCCTCCTGGTTGACTCCTTCTGGAGATCTTCCAACATGTCCAACTGCGGAAACCCAGGGGTAGACCCAGAGCTGGCTGCAGGGATTCTATATCCCTTCTGGCCTGGGAAGCCCCGGGATCACCCAGGAGGAGCTGGAAAATGTTTCTGGGGAGGAGGGAGGGTCTGGTGCAACTTGCTTAGCTGGCTACCACTGCGACCTGGCCCAAGATAAACAGAAGAAAATGGATGGATGGATGGATGAACGAGTGAGAAATCATTTATTGTTCAAAATATTATAATTTTTGTAATTTATTGCGATAGATTCAGACTTCTTCATGTCTTTTGCAAAAGATAATATACAGACAATGATCCTGTTGTGTTTTATTTTGCAGCCACAGTTGTATTTCAGTCACCCGTTTTTTAACTCTTGAAAGAAGAGCTTCAGGAAACACTTTTCATAGCACAGTGTATACTTTTAAACTGCTTCATGTCTCCATGCTGTAACTATATAAGCAGACATATGAAAAAATCCAGGCCTTTTTCCAAGTGAATAGACAAGGTGAGGTGTGAAATGACCAACTGGTGTCTGAGATGAAAGGGACACAGGTGTGTTTGTGCAAGCAGAACTCTTTTAGAATTGCTCCTTCATCATTTTGTTCTTACTGTGTGTTTTTTCTCAGAAAAATATACACACTGATGGTCATGCAGGCCAGGCTGTGCCCTTAACCCAGTGTGATCCAAAGGTTCTGACTCCTTAGTCCAAGCTTCCTCCCAGAACAATGAGTGATGAGGGTCAGTGCTCAGGTTAAATGAGCAGGCTCAAACCCATCATGCAGCTACTAACCCAGTACCAATACAGTGAACTGAATCATCGCAACAACCTGCCAAAATCAACCCTCGCACACGCACAGATGGAAAGACAGAAAACAGTATCATACAGTCTTACAGAGGTGGATAGGGATAGATAGATGTGTGCAAGCACCTACACATTTAGACACATTCAGGCCAGGTAAGTGAGCCTTTCCCCCCTGCGGCTGAGGCTGAGAGGCTGCTCAGCGATCAGTGAAATGGAGTGTTGCTCAGCTCAGTCTGAGCTTTATTCTCTGCTCTTTCTCCCACTGAGACAGAGCCACGTCCACCACCAACACCTCATAGATCCCCTCTCTCATGGGTGAGCACATCCAGTTGACTCAGAAAACTCTTTAATAAGTTTTGGGTCCATAGCAGTCGGTGTTGACAGAGTGGATTACATTGCCAGTTTCATTTTTCTTGAGTCCAACTCTGGATGCATTCTCTGTGACTTGATTTTGGGTGAATCTACGTCATAGAATGCTTGAACTATTTCATTGTAGATTCTTGATTTGTCAATTTTGCGAGAGAAAAACAAGTTTTGAAAAGGATGACTCCAATGGCTTTGGTGATTCTTTTTTTTTATCTTGTGCCACCACAAGATTAGAAGTGAAAGATCTCGACTATCGTATTGGATTGTCAAAAAATGACTTAGAAACATCAATGTAAGAGTTGTGTTGAATTGGTTTAACTGTTTTAATCCTCCTGAAGTACTTCCTCATCACCTGACAACAGATTTAGCTGACTTGAATTATTGAATTAATACATGAATTATTTTGAACAAAATGTATCAGAACACATTTTCTTTCAATCAGTAGCATCTGTGCAGTGTGTTTAACTCTGGTTAGTAAAAATAAGGTGTTGAAAATGGTTAATATTATACTTTCTTTCCAGAACATTAGCAGGATATGATAGTCTGCATGCTAATCTTAGCATGTAGCTCAAAGCACAGTCTCTGGGGCATTGTTATAGACATTTAACCTTTTGATGTAAACTAACACACTTGTCTGTGGGTGAGAAAATTCTACATTGTCATTGCCTGTTAGGAACTTTTAAAATGTCGACATTTTTTTTTTTTTTTTCATCACGTCTTAAAAGAAGTCGTTAACAGGTCACATCTTGTAGAATTCAGGTTTTAGCCTGTCAACACTTCTTGTCTGAATGTGTCTGCATGTGTGGCTTTTATCCAGTGTGCAGATGTGTTTGTGTGTGCATCTGGGTTGTTGTTGTCAGTATTTGTATCACTTTGGTCCATAGCAGAGGGCGGTGTCAGTTCTAATCTGGGACAAAGCAAGGATGGAAAGGTCAACTCTGCAGTGAAACACAGATATGGACACACACACACACACACACACACACACACACACACACACACACACACACACACGCGCGCACACACACACACACACACACACACACACACACACACACACACACACACACACAGATTGCAGACAGACAAGCACACATATAGACACAGTGAAAAGCAAGCGGGCAAAAGAAGATATTTATGGGAAACATGACTCATGTGAAAAGGTCAAGATTCACACAGAGGATTTGCAGGTGTATGCCACCTTGCTGAATGTGTGTGTATAGACAGAGGTGTGCGCGCAGCTGTGTAATGTATGTTAGCAGACAGAAACAGTGAGAGTGTCTCCATGTGGTTTTTGGGAGGCTTGTGATATTCCTCAGGGGAGGCAAAAAGACAATGTAAGAGTGGAGCGAGAGGGAAGCAGAGAAGAGAGAAAATGGAAAAGGAACAGAGCCAAGAGAGTTGAGTGTGAATTTCCTTAAAGTGCTCCATTTGGTGAGTCATTATTTTCACTAAAGCCGCAAAGAGCATTTTGTTTCCCAAAGGAGTCGCTCCTACCCACTCCATCCTGCCTGTTCCTCTCCATTCTTTTCTCTCCTGATGCCAGCCACTGTCTCTCATTTGTTTATTTTTCAGATGACTTTTCTGCACTTGGAGCTCAAGACTCGTCTATGATCTTTTAAGATTTACCTCAAACCTTTCAGAGTATCCCTCATAAATAATACATGCTATAAAAGGACAAATTAACATCCCATACTCGGTGCAGGGTCCGCTGCCCCTCCTTGCTTATATTCATTTTTCTTAGTGAGGACTGCTGATCCAAGCTGATAGATTATGTCTGTGGATTCATAGAGCTGTATTGCTTACTCATGCATATCTGTCGTGGCGGTGATTGTGTCCTCTCTGTGGGATCTGGCCGCAGCCGTACAATCAGCTCAGTGTGATAAATAGGAACACAGAGAGAACAAACCTTGCTGTCACTACAAATAAACATCTGTGGGGGAGCCTCAAGGCCAGGGAAGGCTTCCTCTTGCACATAAACACACTCTAGCACAGATGCACACACACACACACACACACACTCACATTTACACACACCCTGCCTCCTCCCTGAGATTCAGTTGTTCAGAAGGTTACTATCCTCTCCTGCGTATTATTTCGATCTGCAGAAACAAACGCCTTCGCTCCCTCTGGATTGCGAGATAAGCAGATTGGTTTGTCTTTTGGAGAAGACAAAAGGAGCTCAGTTCACATAAAGGTTTATAAAATGGCACCAGCACAGTGGTGGAGGAGAGACAGAGCCTCCAAAGCCTACCTCTAATGCCAGAAAATGTCACTTCCCATATCAACAATAAAGACATGCAAATTCTTTCCCAGGTACTTTTGTCAAGGTTTTACATCTGGGTCTACTGCGCCTCCTGTCTCTCGCCATCTGACTGCTTCACAAGCTGTAGAATTTGTTACTGTTTGCAGAAGTTCTTTTTTCATTTTTAAATTCCCAACAGTGTAACTCCATTTTTTCATTTAAGAACAAGACATCACTTTCTCTCCACCATTGTTGCTTGATGCCAAACATTTCATTTCAAGTGTAACTTGGTATCAGCTGTGTTTGGCTCATATTCCTCTCTCTCTCTCTCTCTCTCTTTCTCTCTCTCTCTCTCTCTTTCTCTCGCTCTCTCTCTCTTTTTCTCTATATCTCGCTCTCTCTGAGAACAAGCAGAAGTTCAGCTGCCTGCATGGCTCTACCAAACGCTTGAAATGCTAATCACAATTGATCTGGATAGGGATATTAAAAAACCGGGGTGATTGCTGTCACGGTGCTCAGTGTGGGGCTGATTCAGAGCGTCATAAATATTAATGGTGGATGCCCATCAGAGATGGCACGTCACTGACAGTCCTATGATTACCCGCTGAGTGCTGTGCACGGCAGCCTGTACAAGTGATTGGTTCAGACACACATGCATTTGCTCACAAAACATGAGGTAAGTGAGAAGCCTAATTGAAAACATAAACAGTGGTGGTGATGCGTGTAGTGACAGGGTTGATTAGCTCAACGCTCATACCTGGTTGAGCTTTACTAGCGATCTAATGGAAGATGTCCAGCTGGAGACACAAAAGCCACACAAACACCTGGCTATATACTAGACTGTGAGCCATAAACATGATCAATAAAGCTGTGCTGACAGGCAATAAAGCAATATATTTAGATTTCATACCATTGAAGAGTCAAAATTGTCTCTTAATTTTTGACAACTGAAAAGATTAAGTTAAAAACATAACTCATTTAAACATACAAGTACATTTAATTAGCTGATGGTTCATCATTTTTGTCAAGTAGAGTTAACATACAGACACAAAGAAAATGTGTCCTTGTGTCAATATGTCAAATTCTATTGAAATCAAGAACAATCTTTTATTTAATGTTTAAAATTGTCATTTGTTTTAAAGTCAGTTTATGTCCTCTGCACCATAGAAAAAGGTATTATGTGTTCTTCTAGTATGCGTGTGCAACATTTGTATTTGAAGTTTTACAGAGACTGAAAACTTCTCTATCATGTCCCACATCGCTTTTTGAACATGTGATCTCCGTCAGTCTTTCACTTTTCTCAAATTGGCACATGTTTACGCGTGCACACATTGTCCTTATCAGCTTGAAGACAGAGTTCCTATCGACTGGAAGCCAAGGCAAGTAACGTATAAGATGACCCCCGGACACAAACAGACTCCCTCTGCCCCGCTTCCACCTTTTGAAGGGTGCCATTGGCTAAGCAAGGCACGTCTGTATTGATGCACAGAGTTGGCAGTCTGCAGACAAGATCCACAGAACATCCAGGGCCATGGAGAAAATCAATGCTTCCCATCTCTGCCTGCTCCTAACTGATCCGAGGGCAGCGGATGGATCCTGTTTATGACTTCAGTATTGGCTCCTTCCAAATTATTCATTCAGGTGGGACATCATAATCCACTGCTTCCTCAGGTCGGGTCTTATTGTTCATAGTTCAAACAACCATTAACTTCAGAATAGTCGCACTTTGGCAGTGGCTTTTGGCTTATTGACATCAGTGATTGCAGTCGTTTTCCCCCTTACATCCTCATCATAGACACACTCAGGTGATGAAAGTCTCCCCTCCCTAAAGCGGGGATGTAACGTTTTGATTCAGTTGGAGATGGAGGAAAAGCAACTTTGAGATCTGACATTTTGGTTTGATCTAATGATTCAAGGCCTTGACTCGAGAGGAATTTAACACAAATAATTTGACATGCTGTGCAGTGAGATAACTTTGATGTGACTGTGCTGCTTGATGTGATATGTTTTCAGATCTGCCAGCACTTGTGTTCACATGAAGAGAAACCCATTCATTCTGACAGAGAGTAATTCAATCAGTGATGTTGATAGTTGTAAACAAGAGTGTTTAGATATAGTCTACAGTCTCTCACCTGATAGTGCCGCTATAGTGGCTGGGATGTCATGTGCCAGGGCAGAGAACGGATGTACGTGGCTGTCTGCCTCCCTGCTTTCCCTCATGCTGTCAGTGTTGGTCTGGGCTAACAAGAAGAGACAAGGCTAATTGAATCCTAAACACTTTCTTCTGCTTACCCCAGTCTTTCATTTCTGCCACCCCTGCAAACACAACTGCAGAGATGGATTAAAACTCTACCTTCTAGAAAAGCATGCAATTATGCTTTAGTCTTTTTGATTCTTCTGTGTTTTTTTTGTCTCACCATTTATTTGTCCAGCCCCCCTCCTTCTGTACCTCTCCTCTCTTTTCCTCCCAACACTTTTCACTCCAGTGTTCCCATTTCCCCCATGGCCCAGCGTAATTGCTGTGATCTTATTACTGTTTTAATGGTCTGTTAGTACCGAATTTGGTTGCTGAAAATGTATGAGCATAACGCTTAGTGCGTTCTCTCTCAAAGCAGAGACTGGGCATAAACAGATGTCAGCACAGCTATCACTCTGTGCTGTTTTTCTTGCTTTTCTTCTTTTGTACGTGTACAGAAAAGTGAGCGTTCAGCGGTCTGCTACAAAGCTGCTGGGGTTGTGATCTCAATCTTGGCACAGCTTGCTACAGTTTGCTGGGCCTAAAGGCCAAACAGCTTACTGAAGTCCATAATTTTCAATAAAGTAGCATTAATGAATACAATAACTACGGCAATGGCACTCCCGCTCCATCATAGTGTGAGCATTGTTAAAACTTTTTGTATTTTTTGTATTTTTTTTAAGTATGGGCTTTAACCCTTGTTGTTGCAGACAAATAAAAGCTGCTGGAAGGTAACCTCTATGAATCAGTCATGGGGAGTCAGAGCGAGCGGCTGGGCTTTTTAAAGTCAAATACAGCTCCTCTGGCTCTGTGACACAATGGTCAAGGTGGACCAGATTACAATTGATTAAAGTTCTTTGCTCAAAAGGTCTCTCCATTTTTTTTTTTAACATCTAAGAAAATTTAGAGAGACCTTTAACTCTGAGTAAATGTTCCTCAGAAGAATGTCAGCAGACTACAGGACAGGAGGGCTCTGGTAGAGACGCTCTCGTCCCTCATTCCTGAGGGTTGACTTTTCAGTAATGACGGATGAGCACTGGCTCCACTCTGTCCCCGCTCACTGCGTTCCCTGATATTAATGGCCTCTGATGCTTTGATAGACAGAAGCATGTCCAGGGATAAATCATTCAGAGGTCATCGGTGGAGCTGTCACTCACGGGCTGCGACGACTGTCTGTCTGGTTCTTCTCAGATCCCATGTCTCTCTCTGTCTCTGCTGGTCCAGTCCTCCACATTATCTTCTCTCTTTGTATTTAAAAAACCCCACTCCCTCTCCTCTCTTTCCATAGTCGCCCCTCACCAACACTGCCCATTGTGTCTGGCATAAGCTACTAAGTCAGGCCTCAACAGGCTCTGATGTTAGATGTAATAGGAGCATTTCATTTTGTTTAACACTTCTCGCCCTGTCCGCTGAGAAAACGGTTGTTTTCATATATAGGGATTCATTATTAACAAACAATATTTCGCTTGTTGCAGGCCAACATGCTGATGAGTACAAGCAACAAATTGACAGACATTAAGCACACATGCATACACAAACACATGCACCAACACTGCAATTGCCCATGACAAGCACATCTTATGAAATAGATTTCCAGTAATTACAGCTGTCACAGCATATTCCTTTTCTCTATATTTTCTCCTGGTTGTTGTAGGTTTAAGTGGCTGTTCTGTGGAACAAGACAAGCAGTGCTCCATAATGAAGTGTTTAATATTTGATGCCACTGGATTTCACAGCTAATAAAAGCCGTGTGTGTGCCTCCATTAGCCCTGTGTCTTGGCTTGAGAATAGTGCTGCATGGTCGCACAATTTAAATCACAATCCAGTGCCAGCAAATGGGGCTAACAAAAAAAAATCTGTCATGATAGAAAGTACCAACACATACACTGTGCTCGAGTTTTACAATCACAGGTTATAAATTATTCACACACCAGTACTTTGTGCTGTTTTGGTGCATGGCTGTTGGTGCCAGGGGACAGGGTGAGATTTTGTCGGTAGGAGAACCTCTGTGGATCTGTTGAAAAATATTTGAGAGGTGTTAGACCATCCCCAGCTCCTTCTCTGTGTGTGAGTGCAAGTATGTGTGTATGTAAGAGCGAGGGACAGAGGGAAAGAAAAAGCTGGAGAGGGAACAACACGAGAAAAAAGAAAGAGAACATA